>NC_042619.1:99321466-99631420 GCF_901001135.1 Rhinatrema bivittatum | reverse complement strand
CTCTTTCCTCACTCCAGAGGTTCTACTGGTGGCCGACCATGAAGAAGAATGCTCAAGCATATGTGGAGTCGTGCTCCACCAGTGCCTGCCAGAAGCCGCTGATGGGTCGACCTTGGGGTCTCTTGCAACCACTTCCTGCGCTCAGTGATCTGTGGACACACATTGCCACTGATTTCATAGTGGATCTTCCTCCTTCCAGTGGCAATAACACCATTTGGGTTACAGTAGACCGGTTTTCAAAATTGGCTGACTTTGTAGTTATATCCGGCCTTCCTTCAGCCCCAGAACTAGCGAGACTGTTCATCCGCCATATATTCTGCCTCCACGGACTCCCGAGGCATATACTTTCTGACCAGGGAGTGCAATTTATGGCCAGGTTCTGGAAAATTTGACATTGCCTTGGACCTCGTGTCGGCCTATCACCTGCAGGCCAATGGTCAGATGGAAAGGACAAATCGGACCCTGAAGCAGTTTCTCCAGGCATACGTAAACTCACGACAAAATGACTGGTCCGAGTTACTACCTTGGGCTGAGTTTGCCCTCAATTCTCATCTCTCTGCATCCATTGGGTCTTCACCCTTCCAAGTGGTATACGGACGTCAGCCCCTGCATCCACTTCTGCTACCTCTGTCAGTGGCCTCTCCTGCGGAGCAGGCCACCACCCAAGAGTTGCATCAACTCTGGGATGACACTAAACGACTTCTACAGCAAGCTGCCCAGAAGTCCAAGAAATGCTATGATACCCATCATCGGGCAGCTTCTCAATTCAGTCCTGGTGATAAAGTATGGCTTAGTACTCGATTTATTCGCCTAAAACTACCTTCAGTCCACTTCGCTCTCAGATACATCGGGCCATTTCCTGTACTTCGCCGCCTGGGCCCAGTTACATACAGCCTTCGTCTGCCCACATCACTCAAGATTCATAACGCCTTCCACGTCTCATTACTTAAGCCTCTCATCCTGTCTGAATTTTCCAAAAGGCGCCTGAACCTCAACCTCTGGCATCGGAGGAGAACCTCACATATCAAGTACAGGACGTCCTGGACGTACGGAAGTGAGGAAGACGATGGGAATATCTAATATCGTGGGAGGGCTTTGGGCCTGAAGAGAATAGTGGGAACCTGTAGCCAATATTCTCAATAAAGAACTGATCAAGCAGTTTCATACTTCTCACCAAAGAAAACCCAACCCCCCCCCCCCGGGGGGGCCCTAAGAAGAGGGGTACTGTTACGCTCCTTGGCCGCAGATGGCTGTGACCTCTATTGCTCACCTCCTTTTTCTCTGCTTTGGCTCCGTTGGGTGAACTCGTGGCCTCTGCCAGCTACCGCTGGTCTTCCTGCCTCTGTTACCAGGCCCATCTGAGCGGCATGGATGCCACCGACCGCCATCTTACCTCGGTGTTTATAAGGCGCGCGTGCGCTCCCGGGCCTACTTTAACCACGTCATGGTGGGAACCTCGGGGGCGTCCCCCTCAGATGACGTTACTCATCTTGGATAATTAGCCCAGGGAACTCTCCTCTCCTCGTAGCAATATGAGGTCCTCTTCCAGATCTGCCCTCAACCAAAAAAGGAACTCTCCATCCTCCTAGACCCTCCCATCCCACCATTTCTGGGCTGGTTAGCATTTTACCTCCTAACCAATTCAGTCTCCAGTGTTGTTCATACATCAGTTAACGGTGCCACAAACATGGAATAATCAAAATTAATGCATTTTTAGTGCATAGACTTCATTATGTATTTTCAGGAGATGAATGCTGGATCTTGTGTAGAGATGTGCACAGGACTCAACTAGGTTTTAAACTGTCACAAATAGGTTTTCCCATGCTGGATCCCATAGCTATTCTAATTATACATTCTAATTGATTGTAAGCTTCTCGATGCTTCTGTTCAGTTAAATTTTATTGTAACCAATGCTGGGAAAGGGCAGAATATCAAATGTCTAAAAATAAATAAAATAAATAAATATCACGCAGATATCAACCTGGTCCAAGTTCAACAGAAAATATGGATTTTCCTGAAATCTGCTGGGCAAATTCATCTCTTTTTTCCTGGTCAGTCTGGAGAAATATAAGGATGATGACGCGAATCTGCTGAGGAATTTCTCAAATATGCATGCACAGAAAAATATGTACGCATTAGGGATGTGCATTCCTTGTTCCTTTTGTTTCATTCATTTCGGCAGTACATGTGTATCTCACAAATGGATAGTAGGCGTGCAAAATGGATGGTGTGCGCATACATCTATTGCCGACTACATATGTGCACATTATCCATTTTGTGCATCTACTATATATTCGTGAGATACGCATTTACCGCCAAAATTAATGAAATGAATGGACCAATGAATACACATCTCTAGTACACATAAACTGGACACAAACAATTGTTGAAGTAGCAAAATTTTGGAGCTATGGAAGTTGGTTTTGTTGAAGCCTTGTCAATTGACACTACTGCTCACAAGTTTCAAATCTGTGCTACTTTACCCATTTTTTCTATCTCAAATATGCTTCATATTTTTCTATACATGAAGCTTTTCCTGTAAAAGTGGTTTTGCCAATTTTCATCAAACCAGGTAACAAACCTTTATTAAAGATGATCACAGAGATCACATGATGTGGTGAACGGGACCAGATGGGTCTGGTTACGCTCTGTGAATAAGACCCCCCAATCCCTCACCATCTGTGCACAATAGATGATTTACACATCTATAATCCACTGTGAGTTATTGCCTATGTCGATTACAAACTATATGCAAAAATCGCCGATGGGTATGCCGCCAAAAGCAGCAGAAAGGGATAAAGAAAAACCACGCGGTCAGGAAACAAAGATGGCGACGGTGGCGGGGAAAACTAGTAGTGGCGATGAACCCAGCAGTCACCAATCTACTCACCTCACAACGCAGGAACTGCAAGAGGCCGTAGTAGCGGCATTAGAAAGTAAGTTTACCGGGCTCTCCAAGCAGCTAAATTCCATCCAAGCCACCTTAACGGACTTGGCTCCCAGACTAGACCAAGTGGAAGGCTGGACAGGAGTGCTAGAAGATGATGTGCTGACGCTAACTAATCGCATACATGCGCTCGAAAAAGCACTAACCGAGCAGAAAGACAAAACTGATGATCTTGAAAATAGATCACGTTGATCTAATCTACGTTTAATGGGAGTACCGGAGACGATCGAGGATCAGAATTTAAGATCACTATTAAGAACTTGGATCCCCGAGGCCTTAGGCCTGACTGAAATTCAGCCGAACTTTGAAATTGAATGGGCGCATAGACTGGGGGCACGCCAAGCTACAACCGGAATGGATCCGAGACCCCACATTGTCTGATTAAAATATTGAATTTTCATCACAAAGAGTGTGTGCTGCAAGTAGCGAGAAAAACGACTGATTTACAGCTTCAAGGACACCGTATCCGCATGGCGCCTGATTATTCAGCGTGGATATTGGCACAGCGAAAAGCTCTCTCCTTTGTGTGCAGTCTCCTAATTGAAAAGCAGGTTCGCTTCACGCTCCAATTTCCAGCGAAATTACGGGTATACAGAGATGGGACTTGGGCAATGTATAATACTCCTGAATCGACAAAGGCATTGCAAGAGGCTCTGAACAAGTGATGTATTTACCAGTGCTTTAATGTTCTCTTTATGTGATATCACCAGATAGGGGTGAGGGGGGGGGGGGTCCTATACCCCTAACATATCTGTACGTGCTCTCCATTCCAGGCTTTAGCCTATGCGGGAACTATAGTAACAGAGGGGGAGAGGGAAGGGGGGGGGAGGGAGGGGAGGGTTTGGGCACTCTATATTTCAATGGTGTTTTTTAGGGGATACTTGTATGTATGGGGATTGGTGCAGTGTGAATGTGGCAGAAAGCTGTGTATTGGTGCGGACCCAATGGGTACATAACGACGGAGGGGGCCAGGCTGGGGGCCTCCTCCTGTCCCCCACTCAGATGAGAAACGGATCTTTGAATGTCTATTGGAAACCCAGTGATGGGATCTACTTATAGAATTGTATCCTGGAACGTGGATGGACTGGGTAGCCCCATTAAATGGAAAAAGATTTATCAGCATTTAACACGTCTCAAAACTAATATCGCCTGTCTTCAGAAAACCCATTTAAATTTGTTGGAAAGCAAAAAACTTTGTAGAGAAAGGGTAACAACGTGTCATTTTGCACCGGCTGTGGGAAGGAAAAGAGGAGTAGTGATCCTGATTAATAAAAACACACTGTTTATAGTCTCTAAAGAAATAGCAGACCCAGAGGACAGACATATTATTATTACTGGCAACCTAGAGGGGCAGCCCTTAACGCTATGCAATGTGTATGCACCTAACAACCCAGATAAGCGTTTCTTTGGGCATCTAATTAATCAGCTCATGGAACACACTCAGTGCCGCTTACTTTTAGCAGGAGATCTAAATTGCGTTTCTGACGCCCATCAGGATAAATCCGGAGTCCCCATCAGTTTTAAAATCCCAGTGGAATCCGAGATAGCGTTTACTTGCAAAAAACTTGATCTGCTGGATGTTTGGAGAGTATTGAACCCAACTACCCGAGAATACACTCACGTCTCCCGGGCACATAATACAATGTCCCATATTGATTATATTCTCGTGGAATCTGCTCTGTTTGCTAACATTGAAGAAGCGGATTTTGGGTCAATTGTTGTGACAGATCATGTGCCTGTATGGGTGGGTCTCAGGATTTCTCAGGACGGCCCAACGCCAAGGACATGGTGATTTCCGGCACAGTTACTTGACGATAAGCTATTCTATTCATACCTCCTCCAAAAATGGGAAGATTTCGAGAGAAATAATAATCAACATCTAGAGCAGCCAATGCTCTTTTGGGCTACTGGGAAGGCCGTTCTCAGGGGGGAGATTATTGCCTATACAATTAAACGGCATAAGCAACTGCTGAGTTCCATTTTACAATTGAAACGGGAACTGCAAAGTAAGAAGAGTGCTTTAGCGCTAAACCCCTCCTTGGCCACTAAAGAAGCTTATTGGGCCTGCTTGAATCAATTGAATGTACTTCTTCATCTCAGGGTTCAGAAGGCGTTACAATCCACAGAGCTCAGTTACCACAGATTTGGGAACAAAGCTGGGAAATTATTGGCTAGATTAGTTGCTACTAAATGGAGGAAAAATTTTATCAGTAGTCTCCATACAAAGTCTGGGCATTTAGTGACAAAATCCTCCGAGATCTGCAAGGTTTTACGGGATTTTTACGCAGACCTTTATACCGAGGGACACCCCAAGATAAGGCCGATTTTTTTTCACAATCTCTCCATTCCTCAGTTATCTGATTCACAGCTTGCTGCCTTGAGCAAGCCAATATTGGAACAAGAATTCTTCAAGTTATCAAAAATAGTAAAGCTCACAAAGCCCCGGGCCCAGACGGGTTCTCCTCAGATTTTTACAAAATTTTACATAGCAAAATAGCTGGACCCCTATGCCAGTTTTATTGTGCAGCAGAGAATGCAGAATGCTTCCCACCTGACTTTAATCAGGCTTTTATTACTGTCCTCCCCAAGCCAGGGAAAAATCTACTGCAAGCAGCTTCTTACCATCCAATATCGCTTTTAAATTGCGATTTAAAAATTTACGCCCGCATACTAGCCCAGCGCATAAGTATGGTTCTACCAAATCTCATATCACAACACCAAACCGGTTTTGTTCAAAACTGCAACCCAAGCGCCACTGTTATCAAATTAATATCGGCTATTGAGGCTACTAGGGCCCAAGGTCGCCCCTCACTGGCGATCGGTTTTGATTCCAAGAAAGCCTTCGAAAGGGTGGCCTGGGACTATATGTTCTCTGTTTTACGCAGGTTTGGGTTTATAGAGAACATATATCAACAGATTAATATGCTTTATCAAGACCCGGAGTCTCGCCTTGTTGCCAATGATGCGATCTCTGAGGCAATTAAAATACAACGAGGAGTAAGACAAGGGTGTCCACATTCCCCTATTTTATATGTTCTGTCACTGGACCCCTTATTGAGAAAACTGGGTAGCTCAGATGTAATACAAGGGTTCCAGGGGATATCACAACAATTCACTGTGGCCGCCTTTGCAGATGATATGCTAATTTTCCTTAGTAATCTGATAACGGCATTATCAGAGGTACTAAAAATTCAGAGAGACTTTGGGAGATTTGCAGGGTTAAAAGTCAACACTGAAAAATCTGAGGCTCTCAATATTACTGGGACACTGAGAGTTATGTGGAGTGGTGAGTTCCCTTTAAAATGGGTTTCTACAGATTTGAAATACCTAGGGGTGAAAATTCCAGCAAATCCGAACCAGCTTTATGCTCTGAATGTAGGGCTATTGAAGCAAAAGCTGATTCATAATCTTGGGTTATGGCGGGACCTTCCTTTATCATTATCAGGAAAAATTCAATTGGTAAAAATGATGGAGATTTCCCGATGGATATATTTATTCCAAATGCTACCTATATGGTTAACTCACAGAGATGTACAGGAGATAAGTAAGGAGCTATGTAATTTTCTCTGGGGGGGCAAACGTTCACGTATATCTCTGAATGTGTTAATGCACTCTAAGCAGAATGGGGGTTTAAATTGTCCTGATATAGCCTTATATAACTGTGCTTGTTTGGCCCATCATATAAGGGATTGTCTATTTGATACAGAATTTTTTACTCCCTTACAATACTATAAGCTGTGGGGAGCCCCGTGGTCTCTTAGCTCTATTTTGCATATGATGACAGAGCTTATACCTACGCATATTATTAATAGTAAAATGGTACTCCCAATGAGGCAAGCATGGAAATTTATTTGTAAACGGCTAGGGATTTCACCAGGTAGCACAGCATGTTTGCAGATCACAGGTTGCCCTCTTTTCCATCCTGGTTTACATCAATCACTTTTTTTCAACTGGAGAGAGAAAGGACTAATTTGTATTTCCCAACTATTCAACTCTGGAGATGGATCAGGACATTTATTAAGCTTTCAAGAGCTGAAGACCCAATACTCCCTCTCTAACAAAGATCATTATGGATTTTTACAAGTACACCATTTCATACAAGAATTACTAGGGGCAAACCCACCGCTTTCATCTTACTCTTCCTTACATAATTTGCTGTTGGGTCCGAATAATAAGCGTTTGAAATGTGCTCAATACTAAGCTCTGTTGGCTCTGAGCCCAAATCCACATACTCAGTCTTTGCTCGGATTCTGGAACAAGGCCCTGTGTACATCAATGTCGAGCGAAACCTTTCTCTGCTGCTTTGCGAAAATACCTGCTATGGTAGATATTGATAATGTCACTTTAAGAGATAAATATAAACTGCTACATCATGCCTATTATACGCAACAACATGCTTATTACATGGGCTTAGTTCCTATCCTTAACTGCTTGAGATGTACATACTCTAAACCAGACTTGCTGCACTGTATCTGGTATTGCCCTATGGTACAAAACCTTTGGGAATCCCTACAATAGAAGATTACCAGCCTTTGGAAACAAGAAGTACCTTTGGATCCAGAAATTTGGCTGCTCGGGATATATGACTCTCGTGTATCATGGAGCTCCTCACTGCAACAGCTGTTCTTAGATAAAGTGGCCTTGATTGCAAAGCCTGCAATCCTTTCCACAAGGACAGTGTAAAACCCAGATCTGTGGTCTGTATGGACTCAACAGCTTCATCATCTTCTACAAATGGAAAATCTAACTGCTTCCTCACTTACTTCTAAGCGGCTGTCCCAGTTCCAGGAGGTCTGGGGACCCTATTTATCATCGTTGTCCGATGACCTGCAAGCCCAACTGACGCCCAAGCTGAAAAGTTGCATTAAACCAAACTGATTGGAAGTATCATAAAGTATTAAAGTATTAGGGTAAGCCTGTGATTGACGGATGGGCTGTTCTTCTTGTCCAATACATGCCATGCTACCTGTAGTTGGAACGGTCGAGACTAGGTATTGGCACGAATATACACTTTGTATGAGGCTCGCACCCATATCCGTGCAGATAGGTGCAGTCCTTAGGCATCCGCTGACCCAATTTGTTCTTCATTTTCGCGGTGCACAAACTGTCTACCCATTGAAAAATGTAGTACTGCACAATGTTTCCAAAAACACCGGCGTACTGTACCCCATTAAGCCTAATTAGAGAGTGCCTAAAAAGGGAAAGGGAAGTGGGAAGGGGGGGGGGGGGGGGGGACAGGAGAGACAAAGGGGAACTTTATAATCACACAAAAAAGAATTTAATGGGTTCTTACGTCTGCTTTAAGGTAAACAATTGCTATTGTTCTTGCTATTGGTCTTGAAGTCATTAAGATGTTTCATCGGTTGTATTATGTTGGTAATTATATATTATGTTGTATTACATCCAAACATGTTAAACGTTATGATTGTACCACTTGTGGAAATTGAGATCCCAATAAAAATTACTATACAAAAAAAAAAAAGATGATCATATATCTCTAGTTTGGTGTTCCTGGTTGTCTTCTAATCTTTTGCTAGGCCTTTTATAGAGCAACTTAAGACTTGGAAGAAATCATTTATTTCTTTTAATGGAAAATTAATTTTATTTGCATAGGTTTTTCTGAAATCTATGGTTGGTTTTTCAGTTAACCCTTTGGTGAAACTATTCTAAAATGCTGTTTAAGGTACTTTTGCCCATCCTTACTGTAGAAAGTTAAATCTGATACTTACAGCCATTTTAACTTTTGCAGATCTCTGAATATTCCGGATGTAAGGCTGGTGATGCAGTTGCAATCAAGATATCTGTAAATGAGAAAAGCATGTAGAACCATTTGGATCTAGGAAATATAAAGCAAAATACTGTTTATAGAATACAATATTTAGTTATCTCTGAGTTTAGCTTTAGGGTACATCAAGTCATAAATTCATTAATAGTTGGAGCATATTTTAAATTTGCAGCAGTTATTAAGTAATTACTACAAAAGATATAATATTGTTAGTAAGAGCTGTTGTTACGAGCGCACGCGGAGCGCGGTCGTCTCAAGCGGGTGGTGAACCCTTGGGCCACGGCAGGACTCAAGGAGGAGCCCCAAGCCACACCGTGGGAGGTGAGCTGGGCAGGCATGGAGAGCCAGGCGGGTACAAAAGCAGGGAAGCAGGCACGGAGTCTGACCCTCAGCCGGACCTGCACGCCCATGGCAACCAACACTGGGAAGTTGATAGATGAACGGTCCTCCGACTGTTCCCGGCTCTTTCGGACCTGCCGCTGGGTACGGCAATGGGCGGCAGGCCGGACAGATGTGAGGGCAGACAGAGTCCTTACACTGAAGACATCGTAGACAAGGCAGGTGCAGACATCGTAGACAAGGCTAGTGCAGACATCGAAGACAAAGGATAGTGCAGACATCGAAGATGAGGGCTGGAAGGAGACATGGGCACCGTCCCTGAGGGCGCCCTACTCAGCCCACCCACGGGACTGAGTCGCGGACCACCCCGTCCCATACGCACCCTACTCAGCCCAGGAAGGCTGGTCGCGGACCACGCTGGGAGCGGGAGAGCACCAGGAAGACAAGGCGGAAGAATACTGCACTCCAGGCAGTCAAGGCAGGTACGCTGCACACCAGGCAGCTCAAGGCAGGACATCAAGGAAAAGCAGGAACTGGATCAGACATCAGGTAACACAGCAAGGCGCGGACTAGAACAGACATCAAAACAGGGCAAGGCACCATCAACACAGGCAAGACCACGGATGACCTGGATCGAGGAGAAGGTTACAGGCAACTGTAGAGCCCGATCCGAAGGCCAGTTGCAAGTGACAATGTAACCGTCTCTTTTTCTGTCAGTAAGAAGGCCCAGACAACTGATCCGTGAAGATAGACTTTTATTGCCAGCAAGATGCAGCTAAGACAACGGCTTAGTACAACTGCATGCCACGCCCCCTCTGGAGCAAACCTTTATACACTTTACAGTTCTTATCTTTCACACATGCGTTCTGGTTTTGCTGAACAAACATTTTACAAACTGCTGAACAAGCAATAGCTAGCGTGGTCTCTAGTAGGTGTAGCTTATGATCAGACTATTGTTTCGTCATTTAATTGACAGGTTAGATATTCGCGACAGCGTTCGTATTAATACAATACAAAATATGAATCCAAAATGGAGTCACGTTCACTAAACGTTAGTGCGTAAGTACGTCATTACGTGTTATTTGCGTTGCAAATGTTAGTAAATCAAGATGGCTGTGCGTTTCACTGCAGCATGATGAGACGAGAGGCATCACAGCTGTGCAGTCTTCAGGGGTTCATGGAATCGAACTCCTTCATTCCCCCCTTTGATACTTCAACGCCGATGGATAGTGGAAGTATCATTTGCAGCTGTTAAGTAACTGAAAAGAGAAGCAAAAATCAATACTAATAACTGTTAAGGTGGACCCTAAAATGTTACTAGGTCGTTGGTTACTTCACGGGTTTGAGACGGATGGGCCCTACTGGCGTCAACCCCCTTTGTAGCCCGGCTTTCCCTAGTAACAAAAGTGGTCCTGTCGGTGAATTAGGTGGGTTTAGAGTTTAGTTATCAAAATAATCATTATCAGAATCAAAAGAGATATCATCAGAGTCAGATGCTTCAGAATCAGGGAAAGTAGAAATCGACACATACTTATTGATCATCATAATATGAGCTGCAGCCCTGCGATCAGCAATGGTTTCAATCATAGATCGTAGATTTCTGAAAATAAGAGGTAAACAAAGAGGGAACAGAATGCAAGTTAGAATAAAAAACAAAAGAGGAATGAAGATGTCCTTCAATCCGGGGATTGAAGTAAGCCAATTTGGTAGTGAGGAAGTCCAATCAAGGATACCGGTCCATGTTTGCACAGGGACATGAGCTAATCGGATCATGCGATCAGTAATCTCCTCGATAACTTTGCTCTTATCATCGATCTGCAAACAACAATTTGAGAGATTAAATTTGCCACAGACACCACCTTCTTGTGCTAGGAGGTAGTCCAAGGCTAAACGATTTTGGTAGACAGCTGTTATTATTCTGGTGTTTTGTTTGGCCAAGATATTGAGTGCCATAGCAGAGTCGTTGGTCAGGAGTTCTAGTACTGCTTGTAAGCGAATGATGCGATTCAACATGTATATTGGAGTTCTATATCCATAGGATCCATCTTCAGCCCATGTGGCAGGGCCGTAGTATTGTACAATTCGCTCAGGGGGCCACTCCTGATCTTTCCAATCACCAATAGAAACTTTAGGGCTTCTGCGACGTTTGTTTGGCTTCATAGGGCTATAGACAGGTACACCCAATGTTTCACCCGCTGTGATTGGTAAGAGAAAGAAACTTGGTCGTATGGTGGCTAGGAAACAGGTGCCATACCAGTTGAGCGGCAGTAATTCATATGCCCGGCGGCCACAAACGAAGTAATAGCCGTCTGGTGCAGCGAAGAGGGTGGTTGGCACTCCAGCATTAGTCCACGTTTTGTTGAGGACCGCTTCAGTCCACATGGTGGTGGGCATTGTCAAATTCTCAGTTTGCCACCAGGTTTGTTTAGTTAGGTTAGCAGTAAGCACCCCCGTACATGGGGAATTACCTACAGAGGTAGTATATACTCGGGAATGTTGTCGAGATATGCAATGTCTGCCAATGACATCTGTTTGGAGAGCCCATTCATATGGGTGAGGTTTCCGTTTGTAAGTTATAGTCGTGTTCAATTGATTGAGATCGGTTTGGAAGACCTCTTTGGCCTCCCATGGCCATTGTTCTCCAGTGTGCGTTCCTCCGCAGACAAAACAATTTTTAACTTCAAGAGAGAGAGCTATATTCTCAGCCAGATTGACAAACATATTCTTTGCTTGATTGGAGAAAGCATGTTTTTTGAATTCTTCTGATGCGTGGGATATTTCATCAAAGAAGGACTGATAGCCCACTACAGTAGTCTGATGAATGATTGGTCGAGGTTTGTCTCGACGTTGGGTAATTGTTATATAGGTCATGGGGTCTTTCCCTGTTCCATCGATTCCAAAGCCCCAAGTATCTTGCCAGGGATATCCTTCACCCCGTATGGGCCATTGTATGGACATGGTATTACCAGCTACTGCAGTTAACCGGCCAATTCCATGGCAACCATGATATCCTCCTCCTGTATAGTCACATACCAGAGCCCATCCTGATAAAATTAAGTCTCCTTGACAGGGTAGCCATTGAGATGGATTGGCCACCCGATTGTAAGGACAAAGGTACTTATGGTTGTGAGCATAGGCCTGTTTCCAGGCTTTGGATCCGCAGTGGAGGGCGTTCGGGTGCTTTCCAATGGCTTCACAGGCGTCGAAGGTAATGGTGGCAGTAGATTCTCCTCCAATAAGGACTTTGGTCGAGTTGATGTAGTACAGGATGCCTTTTCCTTCCGGAACGATGGTTGAGGTATAGCTCTTTGGTAATCCGGCGGTCAGGGTGATGTTATAGTACTTGGGAGTTGTAGGTGTATGACAAATGACCTTGTCATTTTGTAGGCACCGGTGAAAAGATTGGTATCCTTGAGTAGTATTTAATGAGCACGCAGGCTGAGTTGCACATGAGTCAGGTGGCTGAGATTGGTGTATAATGGTAGAGACAATCTGGAATCCATCTAGAGTAGTGGTACGGATTAACTTGACACATTCAGTGCAGTTTTTGCTTAGAGGTAGAACAAGAGATGTAGCTGTAGAACAGGAAATCAGTAGAATAACTAGTAGTAGTCTGGTTGTCATAGCCGAAAGTTGAGGGTGAACACGTTGGACTTGAATTGTAAGTAGTTCAGTAGATTAATTCTGAAAGGAAGAAAAAATGTATATGTTAGTACTCTTTAGCAAAGTACTATAATCATCTAATCTGGACTATCTTGTTGCCTGTTTTGAGTGAATCTTAATTTGTGGTCTCCAATCCTGGAGACTTGCCAATTGGAGGCAGCAGGTTTTAGGCGAGTCCAGTGAATCCAGGAAGGACATCCAGAGACCTTTACAGCAGTAGGAGTGGTGAGTAGTACTGTGTATGGACCCTTCCAACGTGGTTTGAGGAAATCGGATTCATCCCAGTCCTTCATCCATACAGAATTTCCAACTTGGAATGGATGAATTGGGGTTAACAAAACTAACGGTTCAACGTCACATGTATAGTCCTGAATTGCAATGACTGTGTTATATAGTCCTTTGAGCTGATTACTTAGTGACAACTCCCCTTGTATCTGCAATGATTCGGGAAAAGAAGGGAGAGGTGGAGGTCTTGCATACATCATCTCATACGGTGTTAGCCCTGATCGTTTTGGACTGCATCTGAGATGTAGCAAGGCTAAGGGTAGGATGTCTGGCCATTTGGTCTTTGTTTCTTGACATAGTTTAGCTATCTGATTCTTCAGCGTTCTGTTAGCCCGTTCAACAGATCCACTGCTCTGCGGTCGCCATGCGCAGTGCAGATGCCATGTGATACCGAGGATTTTACTTAGTCTTTGGATAACATCGCTGGTGAATGCTGGTCCATTGTCTGAATTGATTTGTCTTGGTAATCCGTAGCGTGGTAAGATTTGGTGAAGGAGCAAGGACGCAACTTCTTTGGAGGTTTCAGTTCGTGTTGGTGTGGCTTCGATCCATCCGGTATAGGTGCAGACAGCCACCAGCATTGCTTTGTAGCCTTTGGACGGAGTCATGTGAGTAAAGTCAATTTGGCAAACTTGGAAAGGTGTAGTTCCTCTTAAAATATGTCCAGGTGATGGACCAGGTCCACTTCTAGGATTATTTTTGGCACATGTGACACATTGGCTGATTGCGTGTTTTGTTAGTTGGATTATTTTATTGATGTAATACGTCTTTCCCAGCAACTTTACCAGTGCATCTCGTCCGAGATGGGTTTTGTTATGTGCTTCCTTGACAATAGTCCAAGCTAATGTTTCTGGAATCCATATTCTGTTATCTTGCAGAATCCACCAGCCATTGTGATGGTGGATCTGTTCAGCCTGTGCCCAGTCATTCTCCTCTGTCGAATAGGTAGGAGTTTCTGTTGGGAATTGTAGAAGTGGATATGTTGTAGTTGGGATTGATAATAAATGTGCACGGGCTGCTTCTTTTGCTGTTTTATCTGCCCATTGGTTTCCTTTTGCAACGGGATCTGACTTTCCGGAATGGGCTTTACAATGCATGACAGCTACCTTTTGTGGTGCCCACACAGCATCTAGTAATTGATGTATTTCAGATGCATTGGCCAATTGCTTTCCTTCGGCTGTTAGGAACCCTCACTCCTTATATAGGGCTCCATGTACCTGGATTGTGAGGAAAGCATATTTGGAATCTGTATAAATATTCACAGTCTGTCCTTCTGCCAATTGTAAAGCTCGAGTGAGAGCGATTAGTTCAGCTTTTTGGGCTGATGTCCCAGGTGGTAGGGGCTCAGCTTCAATAATGTCGTCTTCAGAAACTACAGCATATCCAGCAACTCGAATTCCATCAATAACTTGGCTGCTTCCATCAGTAAATAATGTCCATGCTCCCTGCCATGGTTGATCTCTCAAGTCTGGTCTGCTGGAATGTATTGTAGTCATGACCTCCTCACAGTCATGTGCGACGGGTTCAGGTGCCGGCATAAGAGTGGCCGGGTTCAAGTTTTTGCTGTCCTGTATTTGGATTTCAGGAGTTTCACATAGCAGAGCTTGATATTTTACAAGACGTGAATTAGTCATCCATTTTGGTCCATGGGTTTCTAGCAGTCCTTGAATGGTGTGGAGGGTTGTTACATTTAAGAGTTGTCCAAAAGTTAATTTGACTGCTTCTGGAATTAGTAAGCATGCAGCAGCAATGCTTCTTAGACAACCTGGCCATCCTTTTGCAACATTGTCCATTCCTTTTGACAGATATGCAACAGGTCTTTCCCATGAGCCTAGAGTTTGAGTCAATACCCCAATGGCCATGCCTTTCTTTTCATCGACGAATAGATGGAATGGTTTCATTACATCTGGCAATCCTAGTGCAGGTGGTTCAATCAAGGCATCTTTCAGTTGTTGTAAGCTTGTCAGTTCATGGGTTTCCCACTGAAAAGGCTGAGATTCTGCCTCCTTTCCCCGCAGCTTGTCGTACAGGGACTGGGCGATAACAGCGTAGTTAGCAATCCACAGCCTACAGTATCCTGCAGCTCCAAGGAACGCTCGGAGCTCTTTCTTGCAAGTGGGTACAGGTTGACCTCGTATTGAACTGGTACGGGATATTCCAAGGCAACGGGTACCTTCCCGGATTTGGAATCCCAGGTATTCTACTTCCAATTCACAAATTTGCACCTTCTTTTTACTTGCACGGTATCCTTTTGAGTACAACGTCTTTAGTAAGTGGAGTGTGGCTATAGCACATTCGTGATACGTTTCACGAAACAACAGAAGGTCATCCACATACTGTATGACTGGCCCATACGTGACTTGGTACATCTTCAAGTCTTTTGCCAGTTGCTCCCCGAACATCGTGGGTGAGTGCTTAAATCCTTGCGGTAAGCGAGTCCATGAGTACTGCTGCTTGATTCCAGTTTGTGCATTTTCCCATGTGAAGGCAAAGATCTTCTGGCATTCTTCTGCTACTGGAACGGAGAAGAAAGCATCTTTGAGGTCAATGACACTGTACCACTTGGAGGTAGGAGAAACTTGAGCCAAGATTGAGTATGGATTTGGTACAAGGGCTACTAGATCTGCTACTTGATTATTCACTTTCCGTAAATCTTGTACAGGTCGGTAGTCAGAAGAACCGGGTTTCTTTACGGGCAGTAGAGGGGTGTTCCAAGCAGATCGGATTCGCCTGAGAATTCCCAAATCATACAGTCTCTGCAGGTGTACTTCAATTCCTTCTCTGGCCATGTATGGAATGGGGTATTGAGGTTGATTGATCACCTGTGCATTCTGCTTCATTTCTATCCATATGGGGGTAGCGTCGATAGCTATTCCTCCCGGGTTCTGTTCGGACCATACTTGGGGCACACTATCCATCAGTTGTCTGCGCTGTTCGTTAAGAGGGGTGTCCCCTTCGTATCGATGCAGAGTGATTTGTTCAAGAACGGGGAGATGCAGTCTCCATTCTTCTTGTAGTGGACATATCAGGGAAACTGGGCTATCGGCAAAGGATGCCTTGATTTCACCGGTAGGTTCGAATTGCAAGGTAGCCCTTAATTTACATAGGAGGTCTCTTCCTATGAGAGGTACTGGGCACCCTGGCACGTAGAGGAATTGATGGGACACTAACTGTCCTCCTATTGTAACTTGCCGTTTTTGAAGGAAGGGAGCAGTTAGTGGTTTTCCGGAAGCCCCAACTATAGAGATGTTTCTTGAAGTAGGCGTGGTGATGGCTGTGGTCATCACAGATCGTTGAGCACCCGTATCCAACAGTCCTTTGAACGTTTCAGCCCCCACTTTTATCTCCACAAGGGGGTCTAGAGGAAGAGTTCCCCTTTCTAGTCATGCTTCGCTATCCTCGCCGGAAGTTTCGCCTACAGTCATCTGCCATTCTGCTTCTTTAGATTTGGGCGGTGCGTATTCGCCCGGCTTTGCTTGCTGGCGCACCGGACACTCAGACTTCCAATGCCCTTCTTGTTTACAATATGCGCATTGGTTGGTTCCCAATGGCATTCTTCCACCTCTAACCAATCCTCCTCTATTCGCTCGTCCTCTTGGCAGCCCTCTTGATGGTGGGTTGCCCCTTCCTCGGAATCCGGGATACCCATTATACTGCCTAGACGGGTTCCCGAAATTAGTTTCTTCCAACGCTGCGGCTAACAGACTAACACGTTCTCTTAACTTTCTAGTTTCTTTCTTTTCCTTGCTGTCTCCATCCGGTTCTCGGTTTACATACACTTTATCAGCCATTACCTTTAATTGGCTGATATTCATGCCCTCGAACCCTTCCTGCTTTTGCAACTTCCGGCGGATGTCTGGGCAGGACTGACTAACGAAGCTCATCAGTATGATAGATTGATATTTGGGATCCTCAGGATCAAATGGGCTGTATTGACGATATGCGTCCATTAATCGCTCCAAAAAGTTTCCGGGGGATTCATCTCTCTGCTGCACCACGTCTTTGATTTTTCCCATATTTACAACCTTCTGCTTCCCTTTCTTTAAAGCCTCAAGAAACGCGGTCTGATAGGCGGTTATGCGCTCCCGCCCTGCCGCAGTCTGGAAATCCCAGTTAGGATCCGCAGTCGGGGCTAAGTCCCTTACTGCGTCTTCGGGACGTCCGTCTGATCCGGCTCCTAATCGAGCTGCCTCTTCCATGTTTAGTTGTAGTTGCCGGCGTTCTTCAGTGGTGAAAAGAATAGAGGCTAGGTGCCGGATGTCAGCCCAGTTAGGGTTGTGGGCAGCGAAAATGCCCCGTAAAAAGTCTACCATCTGTTCTGGCTTTTCAGCGTATGATGGCCCCAGCTGTTTCCAATTAAAAAGATCGCTGGATGTAAAAGGTATGTAAGTAAATAATCTTATTATTTGCGTAGTACGATGCTCGTTTTCTTCAGTTGGGACTACGGGAACAACAGTTGATGTTTCCCTGATTGGTAATTGCAAACTAGCTGCGGCTTGGGTCTTACTGCGAGTTCCATCTGATACGGATGCCTCGCCGCCGCCTTCTTCCTTCGCGGTCGCCGTTCCAGGTCGTTCTTCATGAGCTAGTGCCATTCTTGGATCAGCTTGCGCATTGGAGGGGACTGGGGGGCTTGGTGGCATGGGATATGTGGGGGGATAGGAAGGGGCATATGGCGGCGGCAAAATATTTTCAGCGTCGGGCAATGCTGGAGGCGGCAGGGGTTTAATTTTTTTTTTTCTGGAGTCCGTGGATTCCCTTGTACTACAAATATGGCCGCCTCAGCTGACGCATGCTCTGTAGAGTCCAATATGGCCGCTTTGCCCTTTCTCTTCCGGTTTGGGGATTTCTGGTCTCCCATCTTACATGCTTGAGCCACCATTACGAGGGCGGCTCCCTCCACTAATTTCTTCGCCCAGGATGGAGGATTTTCAATAACTGCGATCCACGCGGTTATGTATGGTATATCCTCAGGGCAACCCGGATTCCCTTCTCGTATAACTATTTTCTGGACCCGTGTGGCCGTTTGGAAATTAAAGGTTCCTGTAGGAGGCCAATTTACACAGAAACCGGGCCATTTATGGGTGCATCGTTGAATCATTCCGGGTTTTGTACATTTATGTTCATCGAACACTTCGCTATAGTGTTCCGTCATGACTTTTAACGGAGTCGACCCGCTCCCTCCCATTAGGATAGAGTTCACAGACAAAGGAGGGAAGGGAAGACGGATAGGTAAGGGGTCCGTATCCGTCAGACACAAAGGGTCACAATTGCCCCGACTAGAACGCGGTCGCCCGGTCTAGAACTGCGAGGCCATTCACTCTCTTTCACACAACAAGAAACCTATTCCCACTATCGTATACGTTACTTATTATTTCCATACAGATTATCCGCGTGGTCTTCGGAGCATAATTCCTACTAACACACTGCGTGGGGTGTGATCAAGGCCCCCTCGGTCAGCCAGAAAAGACCGGGCTATTTCCTGAGCTAGCTAGTCTTTACTTATTTCCAGATTCCCATAATACTCGCCTGCAGGGGTCTTCCGATCGTCATGAAAGCCTTCTTCCCGGATCATCAATCCAGAGGTCCCGGCAGAATTTCTGTGGAACGATCCCCTTAGAAACCTGATCGCTGAACTCAGCGGTGGCCACTCACCAGGTGTATCAGGGGGACCGCTCCGCCACCAAACTACCGGACCTTCTGGAGAGCTAAAATAGCGTCTCCGGTACCTCCTGGCTGGCTCGCCAATGTAACCGTCTCTTTTTCTGTCAGTAAGAAGGCCCAGACAACTGATCCGTGAAGATAGACTTTTATTGCCAGCAAGATGCAGCTAAGACAACGGCTTAGTACAACTGCATGCCACGCCCCCTCTGGAGCAAACCTTTATACACTTTACAGTTCTTATCTTTCACACATGCGTTCTGGTTTTGCTGAACAAACATTTTACAAACTGCTGAACAAGCAATAGCTAGCGTGGTCTCTAGTAGGTGTAGCTTATGATCAGACTATTGTTTCGTCATTTAATTGACAGGTTAGATATTCGCGACAGCGTTCGTATTAATACAATACAAAATATGAATCCAAAATGGAGTCACGTTCACTAAACGTTAGTGCGTAAGTACGTCATTACGTGTTATTTGCGTTGCAAATGTTAGTAAATCAAGATGGCTGTGCGTTTCACTGCAGCATGATGAGACGAGAGGCATCACAGCTGTGCAGTCTTCAGGGGTTCATGGAATCGAACTCCTTCAACAAGAAAGTCCTTATATACTGGAGGTTGTAGGCAACTCCCTGGGAGGAGTTTGCCAGGACCGCCCCTCGCTGGTCCTATAAGTGAGGTAGAGAGCTGCGGGCCGGCCCCTAGGAGAAGGGCGTCACCAAACAGGAAGTCCAAACGCATGCATGCCACAGGCAGGCCACAGGAACCGCTAGGCCTCCCAGGCCCTGGAGCAAGTCCCGGATGGTGCACAGGAGAGGCCCTGGCTTAGAAGCGGCCTCCGGGAGGAAGGTAAGATACCTCCTGTAGCGCAGCAACAGGAGGGATCGCAACAGCTGTATTTTCTAATTAAACTTTTAAATTGAAAATTATTTTGGTTCAGGTTTACCAGGCTTATAGTGATAGCAATACATTACATTTGGGCCTATGATAGTGATAGCAATACATTACATTTGGGCCTATGCAATAAAGTTGAACATGCATATTAAGAACCTTTTGTGCATGCTAAAAAAAAAAGCAAGCTATGCGGTAGGGATGTGCATTCATTTTAAATGAATGGCATATCTGAACTGAAAAAGACATCACTTTGGCACCAGTTTCAGGGTTGCTGGTGTCTTTTTTAAAAAGACAGCACATTGATGCAGGAGCGAGTGGGCATCACTCTTGCCCCTCTCATCTTAGGGACTACCACAGAAGGGTTAAGTGGGGGCCAGGGAGGTTCCCGGCTCAGAAAGGTTTTCAGGAGGTGGTTGGAGGAGCCCAGGAGGCCCCAGCTGGGCTCAGCTCTGCCGGCTGGATAGGCCCTAGTCCTGTGGTTTTCATTGCAGATTAGGATGGAGTTGAAGGGCTCTGAGGCCCTGTTTTTTATATATGTTACTTTTTTGATATTTTTAATGCTTATTTTGGTTTGGGAAGAAAACTGAACCAAAATAAACATTAAAGGGTGAATTTTAAAAGTTGCTCGAACAAAGCAGCCCATATATGTGAGTATATGGGCCCAATGCGAGCAATTCTTATTTTAAACCCCAAAAATTATTTTAAACCCAGAAAATGTGTGCAGAACAGAATGCACCAAAAAAGGGGTGGGTTTGGGGGTGGGTCAGGGGTGTTTCGGGGCAGGGCTAACATTTACGCCCATAAATCCCATTTTTAAATCCTGCAAATGCAGCATATGCAGGGTTGTTGACTGTGCATATTTGTTTCTGCTCTCATTATAGCCAAAAACTGACCAGATGTCAAGTTTGAGTAAACTAGGGGTAGCGCAGGCTGAAGAACCAGAAGGGTCTTGATGACCTAGAGATAAACTGGGCAAACTGGTGGACTAAGTGGACAAACTGGTTAGCCATACTGGGTCAGACCAAGGGTCCATCAAGCCCAGCATCCTGTTTCCAACAGTGGCCAATCCAGGCCATAAGAACCTGGCAAGTACCCAAAAATTAAGTCTATTCCATGTTACTGTTGCTAGTAATAGCGGTGGTTATTATCTAAGTCAACTTAATTAATAGCAGGTCATGGACTCACTTGCGCATGTAAAAGCTGACAAGTCCTAAGGAAAGATACACACATAACATTTCATTGCATAACTGCTTAAAATTTATTTATTTATTTATTTAAATTTCTTATATACCGGCATTCGCGATGGGAGTCGCATCATGCCGGTTTACAAATAACAAGGTGTGACAACAGAATAAATACTTAATAACTTAAAAACATTAACATGTGATAGAAGAATAAGGTAGCAGTTACAATAAAACAGGGATAAAATGCAACTTGGAATGAAGAGAAGGCAAAAGAGAGATTAACACTGAGATAACAAAAGAATGACCAAGGTAAATAAAACCAAGGTAAATAAACCTGCCTCATTAAAAAAAAAAAAAAGAGAGAACATTATTGAGTTAGAGGCTCACATATGCATACTAGGCATATTTTATGCTATACATGCACACTTGCGCAGACAATTTAAAACTCCAGTGTATGTGTGCTCACACCCGCTCATTTCAAAGCTACAGTCCCTAAAAACAGAAAAAATGAAAGAAAACAAATCCCTGAAGTGAAAAAATGAACAAAAACAAAATATTTTGACCTGCACATCCCTACTATGCAGTAAGGCCTTCAGTCTCTTCAGCTACACACTCCAAGGATGGTTGAGAAGCATCTTGCGCCTTCTGCTCAAGCTGAGTCTAGGGCTCCAAATTTATGTATTGAGGATGGTTTTAGGATGATTGGCCTTAGCATAATTTTATTACATATGGCATAATTGTTCCATGTTTTAATCTGTTTTATGTTTCTTCAGGTTGTGCCTCACTTTTATTGTGTTATGAACTGGAAAGATAAGCTATACATTTGATGAATACTTAATAAAGATATTGAACATAAATTTGATGAATAAAGGATCAACATTCTTGCTGTACTCAAATGTTATTAGATTTGATCCTGTACTTGACAGTCAAAATGATAACTGGAAAATAATGACTTGTTGAATGTACAATTTTAGGAGAAAACCATAAATATGACATGGGGGCAGTTTGGAAACATAACAGAGTTGGAAAATAAGGATGAACAAAGGAAAAATATTCAGTTCGGTTGTTCATTTGTTTCAAAGTGCACAGCCATTTGTCACGTGTGAATTTGTTGGTACGCTTCATTCATTCTTTTTGGTTTTTTTACATTGAAGTCCATGAGGGAAGCAAGTCATAGGCCCCAATGACTTCACTGTAAAAGAAGAAATGAACCTGGGCCTGAAGCCAGGGCCTGGCCCAAAGACAAGTGCCTTTGCCGAGGCCTGCCCCAAGGCTGGGTCCCATCACTAAGGCTTGGGCCTAGACCCAGGTCTGATGCCAGGACCTGACCCCCAGCTAATTCCCCTTGTCAAGGCCCAAGCCTGGGCCCGATGTCAGGGCCCAAATTGAGGCAAGATCCCGTTACAAAGGCCTAAGCCTAGGCCCAGGCCTGATGCCGGGGCCCAGCTAAGGCCTGGTCCTGCTGCTGAGACCTAAACCTAGCTTATACCTGGGCCCAAGGGCTATGCTCAGCCCAGGCCCAACACTAGGTCCTGGCCTCAGTCAGGGCCTCGGACATGGATCTTGGTTTCAGGACCCAGCCTCAGCCAGACCCTGGCATCAGGCCTGGGCTTGGGCTTAGGCCTCAAGTCTGGGCCTAAGCCTAAGCCCAGATCTTGACAACAGGACCCAGCCTTGGTTGGGCCCTGGCATTGGGCCTGGGCCTAGGCCTCAGTGATGGGACCCTCCCTTAGCTGGGTCTCATCTGTCAGGCCTGAACCTAGGCCACAGTGACAGTACCTGGCTTCAGGCATGCCTTGGAGTTGGGAGCCTGAGCCTCATTGATGGGACTCAATCCAGACCCCAGTGACAGGACTAGGTCAAAGCTGGGTCCAACCAGAGGTCCTTTTCAGTAATAGTGCACTGTAATGTACTATTTCCCCAAAATGAAAAATTCACAATTTTTTTTTCGGGAAAATATCGCATTTTTCATTTTCATTTCAAATGAATGCACATCCTTATTGTAAAAGTGTTAGACATTGATATGCCAATATTCAGCAGCATGGCAAGAAGTTAATTTATCATGCTCAAGTTAGCTAAATAAATTGTCATGGATATTCAGTGGAGCATTGCCGATAAGGTGCTCTGCTGACTATAGCCATATAATTCAAATTAGTTTCTTTTTATTAGTTTTGATATATTGCTTTACAAAACAATTAAAATAGTTCATATAAAAATATATAAGCTACATCAGAAATACATGACATAGTAATACTATAACTAATTCAAAAAAACAAACTAAAAGTAACTTCTAACTTAGCGGCATAAGCTGATCCATGAAGGTGAACCACAGTACAATAAGCTAGGAAAATATAAAACAGAGATGATTTTGCTGCTGAAATCTAACTTTAGGACTACTCTCAAGCAGGACTAGGCTTAGCTGGATACATTATCCAGCTAACTTAGGGGGTTATTTATCAAAGGCTTATCGCATGCGAAAAGGGCCTTTTTGCATGCAATAGAATGCAAATTCGAGTCGGGGCGGAGTCGGAGCAGTGAGGGGAGGAGTCGGGGTGGCGAGGAGGCTGACTCGGCGGTGTCTTCGCTGCCAGCGATAAAGGTTAATAACGTTATCATCAGCAGTAGCGCGTCGAATAGCACCACCTTTCATGGTAGCGATATTTGGTGCGAAAGCCGGCGCACCGCCATGGTGTGAAGGCTGCGGGCTTTCGCAGGCCCGCTCCCCATTCACCCCCCACCCCCATTTTCGCAGGATTCATCATTCTGCAAAAGAATGATGAATCCAGGCTTTAATTCTGCTCCAGGACACCCCCAGAATGCCTCCAATGTATCTGGCTAACTTTTATCTAACTAAATATTTAGCTGATTAATTGGAGCCATTCAGAGCAGCAAGAAATTTAAAACCTGCTGTGTTTCTGGCAGAGGCGTAGCCAGAAATGAAATTTTTTTTTGGGGGGGGGGGGCTAAGGTTAACATGGGTGGCAATTAACGTATAGGCTGAGCCCTACTAATTGTACTCTTATTGATAAATATTTCCTTAGAGTACACCTGACAATGGGTTTCTAACTAGTTCAATCATGAATGATGCTTTAAAATATTTAAATTCTATTATTTCAAGCACTTACCAGCATTAAAAATACCTCATTAATCTATATTAATTTATTTTATATTTATGGCACTTTATAAATACACATTATATAAAAAGTAAACAAAGAACACTTAACAGAAACATCAGATCGAATCACGTAATAAAACAAATATCAATGTATTCTTTTTTTAATCCTCTTTCCAAAAATGCAGAGAATATAATAATTACAATAAAACAGCAACAATCATAATAATCATCATAAGAACTTGAGATTTGCAACAGGTGTAGAACTGAGCTAGGACATGCAAAATAAATATGTTTGAATTCTGGGTCCACCTCAGTGACAACAAAACAAACTCCCTCCAATGTCAAACGCTTTGTGAAGTAAGACAAATCCCTACAAAAAAAAAAACAAAAAAACAATGCCCAGAACCTTTCCATATCATACCATACCATACCATAACAGCAGTAGATCTTAGGACTCAAATAGCAGCATCCTTATCTACAAAAAGACAGCAAAGGCAAGCATTTTACCAAGCTTAGAAGACTAATACACCACCTAGTGGGAAAACAAAACAAGGCAAATTGCTACAAATCCCTACAGAGATACTACACAATAGCCAAAATTCTGTACCTCTGTTACACTTGCGCAACACAGCCAGACCTTTACCCTATACAGAATAAGGGACTACAAATTAGAAATTAAACTTGCAGACAAAACTGAAATGGAAAGCCTGAGAATCCAGATTTTGTGAACACTGGAATACTAAACAAAAAGCTAAATACAAATATATAAGAAATTCACATTCCCAAAGATGGCATATTTCAGTCACTGAAAGTCAAAATTATATATTTTTTTTTTACCTTTGTTGTCTGATCTGTTTTATTTTTCTAATCGGTTGGGCCCAGGCTCTTTGTTCCCTTTGTCTTTTCCTAATTCCTTTTTCTGGGTATCTTTTATTCTTTGTGTTTCTTCTCTCTCCTCTTGTCTTCTTTCCTTTTCCTTCATACAAACACAGGCGCTCTCTCACATACATGCTTTCTCTCACACAGGCTCCCACTCTTGCATGCTTTCTCTTACTCAAGCTCCCATTCTCATATGCTCTCTCCCACATGCAGGCTCTCACTCCCCCCCCCCCCACACACACATATAGGCTGTCTCTCACACACAGGCTCACAGACACACACAAGCTCTCACGCTTACATTCTCATTCATGCACAGGTTCACATTCTCACACACACACTCGGGCTCTCACTCTCACATGCAGGCTGCGATTCCTATATACTCACAGAGGCTCACACTCTCATGCTCCCTCTCACACGCAGGCTCCCACTTTCACACACATACGCTACTTCACACACACACAGGCTCACTCACCCCTAGGCAGGCTCCCATTCACACCTCCCCTCCCCCAGGCAGGCTCCCATTCACAACTCTTCCCCCCCAGGCAGCTTCCCATTCACACCCCCACCCAACAGTAGGCTCCCATTCACACACACACCCAGGGCCACTCCTATTCACACTTCCACCTCACCCAACAGTAAACTCCCATTCACATCTCTCCCCCAGGCAGCCTCCCATTCACACCTCCCCCCCCCCCCCCCCCAGACAGCCTTCCATGCATACACACCCCCAGGCAGGCTTTCATTCACACCAACACCTCTCCCCAGGAAGGTTCCCATTAACTCATAAACACAAAACCCAGGCAGTCTCCCCATCAGGAACAGAATGGGGAGCTGATTCTGCTGCCTCTTCTTGAGTGCTGGCTTCTCTGTGCTATACTAAATTCTTGCAGCTAGCACTTCCTCTATGCTGATCTTGTGCATCGCAAGATCAGCATAGAGCACATGCTAGCTGCAAGAGTTTGGAATTCTGTAGGGCCTGAATACAAGGAGGAGCAGTTGAATGGGGTCTCTCCTGGCGGGGTTCTCTTCTCGGCCACCGATGGGATGGGGGTCCACCGGCAGCCTCTCAGGCCTCTTCTTTCTTTGACCGCCAGTGGGACAGGGTTCACTGGCAGCCTCCTGGGCCTCATTCTTTTCCTAGCCGCCGGTGGGATGGGAGCCACTAGCAGCCTCGTAGGTCTCCTGCCTTTGGTGGGACAGGTGCACACCTGGAAGTGCCTGGCCTGTGCACGAGGGCCCTATGACAGGGTCTCTCTTCTCCAGCCACTGGGCAATGATAAGTGCCTGAGACTGATCTCAAAGTGGATGGGCCAGGTTCCACCCAGGCCCACCCATAGCTACGCCACTGGTTTCTGTTTAAGTTCAAAACTTAGCCAAACAAGCCATCTGAATATTGCCTCCTTGGATCGGGATGATGAATTGTGTTGCCATATTTGAATACTTTAAATGTTATATTATTTGTACATTTTCCTTGGTGTTTCTAGTTACTGTTAATTTTTATGTTGTTTTTAAATCTAACAAAGAAACTTGGACTGTAGATAATCCAGTGGATTCCTACTAAGGGGATCAGTTCATTTTATGGGGGAACAGTATAGCAAAGATATGGTGGGTTGGAGCTCCTCCAAGTGGGAGACTAAGATGGTCTATTGCTAGTCTACATAAATCCCTGCCATCATCATACGCTATGGAGTTTTAAATTGACCATCCTAAGGAAATCATGTCCCTTTGCTGCTCCCCTTTGTTTTGTTTTTCCTAGGGAAGGACCTTGGAGTCTCTGGAGTTGAGGCATGGTTAAGTGAAGAAGGAATGGTACCCTTTAAGAACATAAGAACATAAGAAATTGCCATGCTGGGTCAGATCAAGGGTACATCAAGTCCAGCATCCTGTTTCCAACAGAGGCCAAACCAGGCCACAAGAACTTGGCAAGTACCCAAACACCCAAAAGATCTTATGTTACTGATGCCAGTAATAGCAGAGGCCATGTCCTAAGTCAATTTGATTAATAGCAGTTAATGGACTTCTCCTCCAAGAATTTATCCAAAGCTTTTTTGAACCCAGCTACACTAACTGCACTAACCACATCCTCTGGCAACAAATTCCAGAGCTTAATTGTGCGTTGAGTGAAAAAGACTGTTTTCCAATTAGTCTTAAATGTGCTACTTGCTTACTTCATGGCGTGCCCCCTAGTCCTTTTCCTATTTTGCCATGGTTTTTAGAAACTTTTCTTTTGTGAGGAGACATTTTTTCCATCCTTCCTGCCTCTTGTTTCTGGTTTTCTCATTTTCCTTAAAGAACTTTCTTTTATTCTTCATCTTAGTACCCTAGGGTTCAGGAACTCAGTTCTGTAACATCAGAGAGAGAACTATAGGGTCTGAAGGAACTAAAAAATGAAATTTCAGACCTATTAGTAAAAATGTGTAACCTATCATTAAAATCATCCATTGAACCTGAAGACTGGAGGGTGGCTAATGTAACTCCGATATTTAAAAAGGGCTCCAGAGGTCATCTGGGAAACTACAGACCAGTTAGCCTGACTTCAGTGCCAGGAAAAATAGTGGAACGGGTTCTAAATATCAAAATCACAGAACATATAGAAAGATATGGTTTAATGGAAGAAAGTCAGCATGGCTTTAGCCAAGGCAAGTCTCGCCTCACAAATCTGCTTCACTTTTTTGAAGGAGTTAATAAACATGTAGATAAAGGTGAATCGGTAGATGTAGTGTATTTGGATTTTCAGAAGGCGTTTGACAAAGATCCTCATGAGAGTCAGGCTTCTAGGAAAAGTAAAAAGTCATGGAATAGGTGGCGATGTCCTTTCGTGGCTTACAAACTGGCTAAAAGACAGGAAACAAAGAATAGGATTAAATGGGCAATTTTCTCAGTGGAAGGGAGTGGGCAGTGGAGTGTCTCAGGGATCTGTTTTGGGACCTGTACTTTTCAATATATTTATAAATGATCTGGAAAGAAATACAACAAGTGAGGTAATCAAATTTGCAGATGATACAAAATTGTTCAGAGTAGTTAAATCATAACCAGAGACTGGAAAATTGGGCATCCAAATGGCAGATGAAGTTTAATGTGGATAAGTGCAAGGTGATGTATATAGGGAAAAATAACCATGCTACAGTTACTCAATGTTAGGTTCCATATTAGGAGCTACCACGCAAGAAAGAGATCATGAGAGGTCTAGAACAGGTAGATGTGAATCGGTTATTTAGTCTTTCAGATAACAGAAAGACTAGGGGGCACTCCATGAAGTTAGCGTGTGGCACATTTAAAACTAATTGGAGAAAATTCTTTTTCACTCAACGCACAATTAAACTCTGGAATTTGTTGCCAGAAGATGAGGTTAGTGCAGTTAGTATAGCTGTGTTTAAAAAAGGCTTGGATAAGTTCTTGGAGGAGAAGTCCATTACCTGCTATTAATTAAGTTGATTTAGAGAATAGCCACTGCTATTATTAGCAACAGTAACATGGGATAGACTTAGTTTTTGGGTACTTGCCAGGTTCTTATGGCCTGGATTGGCCACCTTTGGAAACAGGATGCTGGGCTTGATGGACCCTTGGTCTGACCCAGTATGGCATGTTCTTATGTTCCAGCCTAGACTCTTGCTTCCTCACGGGTTGACTTCTCCTGTTTGACCTTGGCCTTTTACCTGACTTTACCCACATGCCACCTGCCCTGACTTTGGTCTGGTAACCAACTTTGCCTCTACTTTGCCTGCCCTGACCATTGGCCTGTTCCCGGACATCCTTTTGGGATCTTGCCTAAGTCTTGCCTGCACCCAAATCCAAGGGCTCAACCTGCTGGGAAAGGGGCTGGTAAAGGTGAAACCCAGACGCAGTCCCTGAGTGTGTCCACCTATTGATGGCGTGGGCCTAGTGGGTTCGCCTGCCTGGCTGCATCAATCATGCCTCAGTCCCAAGAGCTCACCAACCATGACAACTTTACTTTTGTTTCCTCAATTTGGGGCCAGCTACAGATAAACCTCAACTACACCTCTGTATCTCTCTCCTTCTGTCTCCGTCCTCTCTCTAACAAATGATCATTACCTTTTATAGTCAATTTAAAAAGCTCATTAGTATTCAATCCCTTGCCCCTCATTGGTTCCAGGCAGTTATTACCAAGCCAAGCTCTGATGCAAGAATATCTTATTTGTCAGTTCAAATATAATTTAGCATTTCATGAAAAGTTAATTGTAATAAATTCTAGTATCCTGCTTTTCCAGTCATATCCTCTAAGTGTCATTGCAGTCTAGCAAATAATACAGCATTTGCTTCCAGTCAAAGCCACCTCCTTGTTACATCAAAAGGAATGTAATATAACCCTTATAATTAGGGGTTCTTCTTTGAGCTTCAAAGGAAACATTTGTCATTTGCATTCGTTTGTATACCAACAAAAGAAAGAAGACAGGAGCTATCTCCTTTGAAATATAATTTGCCCTACTCAGCAGGGAAAGGAATAATTTAATGAACCACTGGCTTACACACATATAATCAAAAGAACAATTTCATAATAGAAAAATCACTCACAGTTTTTCAAGTTTAAATAATCCAAAAAATGCTTTCTTTGATATAGTTTTAAGGCAGTTTTCTTGCAGAAATCTAGGAGAAATATCAAAGGTAAGTATATTCTATTTCACATATTGCTACTGCATTAAGGATGCTCCATAATACTGAAGAAACAAAATGTTAATATACCAATAACTAGATGCAGTGATATCAGTTTCTCAATCAATTGTTGCTGCATTAAGTATTTGATCATCTGATATTAATAGCTGCAATGCACTCATTTGTTTATATCCTTTCTAATGTCATTGTAAAACTCTTTAAAATATTAACTTGAAATCAATAGTGGAAAATTATGGAATATTTTAAGTAATATGGTAAATAGTAATATATTATGACCAGAATGAATTTAGGATGACCGCATTAATTGTCTAGAGCTGCACTTAGCCAAACACCAAGAATTAAAAATCCCACTAGTCTGACCACCCTGGACTTAGCGGACAAACTTTATATCCAGTTGTAATGTTGGCCCAATAAGTCAGGGGTATGGCGGAGGCATTTTGGGGCAGGGCCGGTTATCCTGCTCAGCTAGCTGGATAAACGCTGATTTTCAATAGTATCTGTCCACCATAGCTGAATAACTTTAGGACAGCTCAAGAGTAGTCCCAAAGTTAGCGGGATACATTTATCTGGCTAATCTGAAGATAGCTGGGTATGTTCAGGGGCCTGTCTGCACCACTAAAAATCTCAGCTAATTTTCCTAGCCAGCCAGCAGCTGAAGATGGACCTCAAATTAATCGAAGTGACTTGAATCAACTGCTAATAATACGTGGGTTGCGAAAAGCAATAAAACGGGACTATAAAAATGAGCAGAAGAGGTGGACGGACAAAATGAATGGGTTGTCGCTTTGGACACGATGTCACGTGGGACCCGGGCAGGAGAAAGTGGGCATTGCTCCTGTTCTTTTTTTGTATCAGGATCTGGGCAGGGGATAAGTGGGAGGCTGGTGGGGTAGGAGCTCCCGGCTCTGGCACATCGAAATGGAGGGAAGGGCCTGGGCAGGCCTTGGGTCAGCTGGGTCAGATTAGTTTGGTTTAGTTATTTATTACTCGGCTTTCTGCGCTGGGAGTGGGGGTTGAAGTGGCCCGGAGAGGCCCTGGCTGGCCTTGGGGAAACCCATCTAAGCAGGCCCAGGCCCAGATTCACGTTTTGCTGAGCAGCAAGGGGTTTCCAGGGCCACAGAAAGCCCATTTTTTTTTCTATTTTAATCAGTTCATTTTTGTTTTTCACCTTTAATTTTTTCTTTTTTCAGTTTAGCAAATGAACCAAAATTAAAGGAACAGAAAAACAACCTCCCCAAAATAAAAAAAAGTGAAGCAAAGCAAAAAATGTAGGGGTTACACATCTGTACTCCAGGGATCTTTTCTGGGACTGGTTCAGTTTAATATTTATATAAAGGTGAAATAAGTGTGGTGGTCAAATTTGCAGATAACACAAAAGTTATTCAAAGCTGTTAAAACATGAACGGATTAGCAAGAGAACCTTGCAAAACTTGGGACTGGGCATCTAAATGGCAGATTAAATTTAATTTGGACAAGTGTAAAGTGATGAGATAGGGAAAAAGAATCCTATCTTAGGATAGGACGCTCTAGGAGATTTGCGCGAATCTTGGCAGCTTTTTAAATCCGCTCGGCGTGCCCAAGCCCATCATATTTGCGCATCCCCTAATTAATGCACGTGTTGGGCTTTTAAAATTCACCTTTTAATGCAAGTAAAACCTAATGACAATTCAATAGCATACATTGTAACAAATATGTGCTATCGAATTTTCATTAGGTTTTTCCTGCATTACATGCACTTAACATGGGTAAATGGGTTCTTGAAATTTGCTACGATAGTATGTTACATTTACATTTTCCTTTGAAAATTACCTCCAGGTGCACAATGCTAGGTTCATCAATATTAAGAGTTATCACTCAGACAGAAGATCTTAGAGTCCTGGTAGAAAGCACATTGAAATCCTCAGTTCAGTATGTGACAGCAGCCAAAAAATGCAAAAATGTTAGGAATTATTGAGAAAGGAATAGAAAACAATACAGAGAATATAAGAATACCTCAGTATTGATCTCTGGTGTGACCGCACTTAATGATGCTCTGGCTGCCAAATCTCAAGATAGATATGGCAGTAATGGAAAATGTTCAGAGGAAGGCAACAAAAATGATGAAGGGGATGGAATGGCTGTCTTATGAGCAAAGGCTAATGGGTTAGGGCTTTTCAGCTTAAAGAAGAAACGTCTGAGAAGGAACACGATAGAGGTTTACAAAATCCTGAGTGGTGTACAGCACGTTAATTGGGAACATTTTTACTCTGTCAAGCAATTCTAGGACTAGCAAACATTCCATGAAACTACCAAGTAGCAGAATGAAATCAAATTTTAAAAAGTATTTTTGCAGTCGCTGAACATTTGGGCTGTGGAATTTGTTGCCAGAGAATGTGGTCAAAGCTAGCAGCACAGCTGAGTTTAAAAAAGGCCTGGACAGCTTTCTGAAGGACAGGACTGGGGTTGCCAACTGCTCTGATGTCTTCCGGACTGTACAGATTTTTGGGATACAGTAAGGAAAAAAGAGGAACAGCTAAAATATTCAGAAATGTTCTGATTTTAGCCTTCCACCTGCAGGTTAGCATCCAATTCTCCCCTGTGATTAATTATACAGTACAGCCTGTGCTTTGGTAATTATTCTGTATTCAATATGTGTTGGATGCATTTATTTTGTGTCACTTACACAGACTTCAGTTCATGATTTAATCAGAGGCCTAAAATCTATTACAACACAGCAGTTCAGCCCATGGGCTGGTAAAAGCACACATTTTCCGATAAGAGGCTCCAAAGGGGTAGCCTTGGGAATGGCATCAGAAAATATTTCAAGTGCATAAGGACCATTAATTGCAGAGAAGTTAGGGAAAAGTCAGAGATTAACTGGGGTCTATGGCACTGTAGTAGGAAGTGGATTGGGCAGACTGGATAAATCCTTATCCGTCGTTATATTCTGTATTTCTATGTTTTTCTAATGGTGAATAATAAAGACAACTAAAGTCATACGTGCATAAACACCATCAGCATCTCTTAGTGTTTGGAAATTTGACAATTAAAAGCTGGCAACCATAAACAAGGCCATAAAACATTCCTTGGCAGATAGACTTGGGTGTCTCCCCTTTATATTTCTGGGAGTGAGCAATAGGGAAAGGAATTTCCTTTTAGGTTCTGCTGGGTTCTTTCAAGTGATACCGACTGGATTCAGTGGCCCACTGGTCTGTCCCAGCTGTTACGTATGTGGACCCTTGGGCCGGTTGGGACAGGGGATGGAGCGCTGTGGAGGACCACAGCAAGCGTCCCAACCGGGAGGCAGCTCGGCGGACTTGGAGAAGGCTTTGGCACTGGAACAAGGCGGAGTCCTATGCGACCAAGGACTCGGCGGCAGGAGGAAGGACGGATGACGTTGGGCCCTGGTGACTGAAGAGTCTTCACCCTGGAGACCTGTACTCCCCCGAGAGGAGCCCGTAGGAGTCTGGCTGCTGGGACTTTTGGAGATTCACCCTGGAAGCCGGAACCCCCCCAGGAGGAGCCCGTAGGGGCCCGGCCGCTGGGACTTAGGCCAATCTTCTGGGCCGGCAAACACCAGGAACCAGAGGAGCAACGAAGGTCAAAGACGGGGTCCAGGAACGAAGCCGAGTCAGAAGCCGGGAGTCAGAGGAGCAGCCAAGCCAGGGGGTGAGACAGGAGACGGAGTCGTGGATGGAGCCGGGTCAGAACCAGAGGTCAGAGGAAGACAAGCCAGGGACAGAAGCTGAAGACGAGGTCGTGGACGAAGCTGGGTCGGAGCCAGAGATCAGAAGCAGATACCAGAACCAAGGGACAAGACGAAGGACGAGTCAGGAGTCAAGCCAGGTCGAAGACGAAGAGCAAGCCAAGGAACGCAGCAACTAGCAGTCAGGAAACCTGAGGAACCTCGTTGCAAGGCAAGGGAAGGCTCCAGCTGCAGAGCTTAAATAGCCCTGCAGCGTTTGATGTCATCTGAAGGCAGGTCCGAGTTTTCCCGCGCTGGTCCCTTTAAATCTGGAGCCCTAGCGCGCGTGCACGGCTAGGGGGCGGGGCCAGCCGCGGGAGGACGCCGACGTCTCCTCCAGAGTGGGAGCGCCGCATCTGAGGCCTGTGCAGACCCGACAGCGTTGGAAGCGGCCCGATCCCGGATGGGGGGTGAGTGGCGGTCCCAGGGCCGACCCGGGATCGCAACACCAGCATGGCATTTGTTAAGTTTTTAATTCATTTTTTCAGTACATCTTTTTTTTGCTTTCCTTTCCTTTTTGGCACACTTTTTTCTCTAGCACACATTTTTATCTATTGTGCACTATGCACATCATTAGCTTGCTACATTGGTAATAAAGCTAATATTTTATGTTGTAGTTTTATAAAATTGCACTCATTTTTAGTGCAGATTTTTGAATACTAGTCTTAATAGGTCAGCCCATTATCAGAAAAGTGAGTGTGTTTTGTTTCAAATTAATAAATTAAAATAAAAAGTTATGGACATTGTAATATCACATTGTCTGGCAAATGCCTGTGTTAAGGACATAAGAACATGCCATACTTGATCAGACCAAAAGTCCATCAAGCCCAGCATCCTCTTTCCAACAGTGGCCAATCCAGGCCACAAAAACTTGGGAAGTACCCAAAAACTAAGTCTATTCCATGCTACTGATGCTAGTAATAGCAGTGGCTATTTTCTAAGTCAACTTAATTAGTAGCAGGTAATGGACTTCTCCTCCAAGAACTTATCCAATCCTTTTTTAAACCCAGCTACACTAACTGCACTAACCACATCCCATGGCAACAAATTCCAGAGTTTAATTGTGCGTTGAGTGAAAAAGAATTTTCTCCGATTATTAGTTTTAAATGTGCCACATGCTAACTTCATGGAGTGCCTCCTAGTCCTTCTATTATCCGAAAGAGTAAATAACCAATTCACATTTACCCATTCTAGACATCTCATGATTTTAAACACCTCTATCATATCCCCCCTCAGCCATCTCTTCTCCAAGCTGAGTGCTATTTTATTAAAATATGTGATTAATTGGTTCAAAAAGACAATTACACATTAGATTCATAGTTTTGCAAGTATCTGTTGTTAAAATTCCAATGGCAGAAAATTACACAGATATTTATAAAACAATAATTACACTTTTGAATCAGAAGTTATATATAGGGTAGTAACCTCTAAATTGCCTGTTTCAACAAACTATGTACATCATTTTCAAATCTAATTTTCAAACATTTTTTTATTGACTTTTTAAATATAACAACTTAAGACATCTCTCAATCAGGAAAAGAACAGATTCTGAGCAAGAAGGAAAATAGGAACATGAAAACAATCTTTTTTCTACTCAAGCTTGAATTCTGGAACAGTAAGAACCCCTATATAAAGAGGGAGCAAGTTGTAAAGTGAAAGAAATGTAAGTTATAGAAAAAACAAAGGCCTAACTGCAGAAGGAGAGATACAGCCTATATCTTGACAATCACGCTAATAGCTAAACCCAGGTAAAGTTGGAGGAAGCAGAGTCATACATAGGCTTATCTCATTGAAAAGCTTCTAGTTGTTCTGGCCTAAAGAAATTGTAATGGTTTCCTTGATATGTCAGGAGACCTCGGTATGGAAATCTTAAAAGAAAACTGAGCTCAGAGGCTTTGGGCTTCAATTCCAAAAAATCACTTCCTCCTTTTTTGTGTTGCCCTCAGAATATCATGAAAAACTGATATATTATAAATATAAGTTATCCAGATCAGGATAGTTGGCAACCCTTGACCTGTCCTTCAGAAACTGATATATTTAAAAATAAGTTATCCAGATGACAAAAGAATATCTTTAAAACACACTCTGTTATGCTCTAAAATAAAGTTAACTATCAAACTAGGTCATTTATCATTTTGCGTTAGGGCCTTAACACATGAAATAATGCCATAACACATTTGGTAAATAGCACAATGCATGTTAGCTGTGCATTACCGGCCTAAAAGGCTTTTATCACAAGTGCCAGCTTGATCCACTCTCTACCTGGCTGCAATCAACATAGATAGAGAGAGTACATTGTACAAATCAACTACTCTTTTACCTTTCATCACTCCAAATGACAGAAAATCTTCACTGATGTCGACTTTGCTGTTCGTACCTCTTAATGTGTATGTAAAATGTGATGACTGTCGGTCGCAGACAGCTGCGACCAATGCAACTCACTTCATGTACTGCTCTGCTCTCTTCTCTTCTCCAGGCCTACTTGTGGCTAAGGCTAACTGCTACTGCCACATTCCTCCGGGTTCCCAGGTCTCCTCATGGCGTCTGGGACGCTGCCACCACCCACGCCGATTCCAGGCCTTCCTAGGCGCGCTCGCTACCAGCTTCTCCTTTGAAGACCCAATGGCGGGGACCTCAGGGCATCCCTGGCTGATGATGTCACCAGGCTGGGATTCTTAAGCACCGCCTTCACCCCTTGCTAGCTGACTTGGCAACAAGTTCCTTCGCTCCTGCTCCTCGGATCTGTGGTTCCTGTATCGGTTCTACCTGCCTCTGGACTCTGCTCAGGTACCCGCTCCTCGGGGACCCTGCTGCGCTCTTGTGTGAAACTTGTCTCCTGGCTTCCCCTGCTCCTCGAGCTAGCCCTGCACCTCACAGAGTTCCTACCTACCGGCCTCCATGCTCTGCAGGGTCGCCCCTTGGAATCACCTTCTGCTTGGAGTCTGGACCCGCGCTTCTCCGCTCCTCGGGGCAGTGCCTCCGTTCCTCATAGAGACTGTGCATGCGCTTCCCCGCTCCTCGAGGCAGCACTTTAGTTCTGTTTCAGTGACTCTACTCAGCACCCCTGCTCCTCGGAGTAGTGCCTCGTTTATCTGCAAGAGATTCCATCGTGCACAGCCCCGCTCCCCGGGGTTGCTTTCGTCACTACTGCAGAGATTCACCCGGGCTTCCCCGCTCTGCGGGTTAGTCTACGTCACCTTGCCAGAGCCTCTCTTGCTGCGCAGGCCCGCCCCTTGAAGCACTCTCCACTGCAGACCTCCAGAAGTTCCTGTCTCGCACTCCCCGCTCCTCGAGGCCTGCCCAGTGCTTCTCTCTCTCTCGGAGTTTCCTGCTCTGGTACGTGCCTCTCCAGTTCAGCGAGTATACTGTGGGTCTCTCACCCTGCTCCTCGGGAACCCCCACAGTACTCCCTTTACTGCACCTACAATCACGTGGCTGTGACGCAGGATGCTCCATTCCTCTACACTACTGAATCTCCTACCACAGCTGACCTCGCCTCTCGACGATGGGGACTTGTGGGGCTCCTCCCCACAGGTGGTACCAACCCTCACCTCGGGCCAAGGGCCCATGAACCCATGAATCCTAACATAAAATTGCTCCCCAAAACCTACCCCACCCCCCAAACCTCACCTTGAGTTAAAAGTAACCCCTCTTACAGTGGTATAAATAGTAAACTTACATGTTGGCCTCTATAGAGGCTCTCCCCCATCTCTCTCTTTCTCTTTCTCTCCCTCCCCTATTTAAACTAGCATTTGCAATAAAAACCTTTCCAGTCAGTAATGTGCCTGTAGTGGATAAATCCGATCTGGGCCATTACAGAAAACCTCGCAGGAGAGCCGGCGAGCACCCGCTCTCCTGGCACGCGATTTAGGAAGCCTAAGTATGCAAATTAGGGCTCGTGGTAAAAAGGAGGCACTAGAGACACTAGCGCGTCCCTAGAGCCTCCTTTTTGAGAGAAGCGGCAGCTGTCAGCGGGTTTGACAGCTGACGCTTAATTTTACTGGCGTCGGTTGTCAAAGCCCGCTGACAGCTACGGGTTCGGAAAACGGACACCGGCAAAATTGAGCGTCCATTTTCCATCCCACGTGCTGCGGGCAGATTTTTTTTTTTAGATTTTTTATTTTTTTTTTTATCTTTGGGGCCTCAACTTAATATCGCTATGATATTAAGTCAGAGGGTGTACAGCAAAGCAGTTTTTTCTGCTTTTCTGTACACTTTCCTGGTGCTGGCTGAAATTAACGCCTCCCTTTGGCAGGCGTTAATTTCTGAAAGTAAAATGTGTGGCTTGGCTGCACATTTTACTTTCTGTATCGTGTGGGACTAACAGGCTCATCAACATGCATTTGCATGTTGCGAGCACTATTAGATTCGGGAGGGTTGGAAGCGCGTTTTCCACGCGCTAGTACTCCTTACTGTATAAGACGTAAAAATAGCGCGTGGAAAACGCATGTCTAAGTGGGGGCTAACAGTGCTCTCAGCCTGAGGACACTTTACTGCAACGGCCCGCATGTGATGTAAAAAATAGAGCAGGTGTAATAACCATCCTCTCTTTTTTCTTTTTTTTTTTTTTATCACAGGCGCTATTTCCACTACATTTATAGCATTTTGATGAATCTAGGTCTTAGTAATTTAAATACTAGATCACTGTTAGATTTCAGATAAGTTAAGGATATCTAACACATTGATTCATCAAGGCATTTTCCCTTAGACACAGAATGGGAGAAATGCCTTAATGAATCAGGTCCGATAATAGTAACATAGTAAATGACAGCAGATGAAGACGCAAATGGTCCATCCAGTCTGCCCAACAAGTAGCTTAGAATAGTAACTGTCACTTCATGCAGGTTACCCCCATGCCTTATGGTGATGTTTGAGGTGCTTGGCTCTTCTCTTTTATTTTCTTTCTGCCTCACCAAAGACAAATATTTAAACCCGTTTTTTATAATACCTACCTACAAGCAAAGGAGTTATGTTACACATGTGTTGTTTATAATGCATAAATTTCCATTTTAAAAATTGCATGCATTGGATGTATATAAAAAAGCAATTCTTACCTGCAAGAAAATATATTTCTACATGCATCTCTTCATTATACACAAACTTTTCTATTTCTAAAGCTTTATTTGCGTAGTTGACATTTTCATTTAAAATGTAATATTTTTCATGTGAATTACTAAATACTTGCCCAGTCCAGTGTATGAAGGGCTCCCGTGGGCAGAGTGGTGAGACCCTGCCCAGCCCTCACACAACAAGGGTACATTGACAAGAAGCCTGCAGGGGGCTCTGGCCGGAACAGAGACTTCCTTAGAGAGAGGCACAGGTATAGTAATACGTGCCCAGTACCGACAGTGTCATATAATTAAAAGCTGTGTGCGACATAAGATCATAGGTGACCATATTCACTATGTTCAATATACTACAATATTTAATCCCACTATCTCTAGGCTAATTTTTCAGGTACTTCTTATTTTAGTATTAACAGAATACTTACAGAGATTTCATTTCTGTATGCATGACGAAAACTTCATCTGAAAGATTGAAGATTTTATTTCCTTTTAGAGACCTAGAAGAATTAATAGAAACTTAGAAAGGGTGTTTATAAATGTATTATTATTTTATAAGATTTGTGGTTTTATTTCCTATTTGACACCTAGAAGAATTAATAGAAACTTAGAAAGGGTTTATATAAATGTATTATTATTTTATAAGATTTATGGTTTCTTTAGGGACACAAAATGTTCCACTGTAACTGATGTATAAAATATGAAGGATGCTTTCATATTTAAATTAGAACTGCCAACTTTTTGTATACCATAGAACCACTGCTGGCAAGTTTTTATGTTGCTACATTTTAGGCTTCATAATTGAAAGGCAACAAATGTTTTTGGTACTCAAATTGATGCTCTGTATTAAACACAGACGATAATTCTGCATTTTGTCTATTTATTTCAAAGTTTTGGTAGTATAATCTGAGACAATAGCAGTTTCTTTACCATTAGTATCATATGACTTAAAATAAAGGAAATTATTGTAGATTTTTGGTTTGTTGATAGTAAATGTTTTAAAGTTAACAAAATTAGATGAAATAACCAACAAAATCTTTAAAAACAAAAATGAAAACACTTACTGTGCATGCACAGTAAAATCTAAAGGAAATGTACTAAAAACCTGCACCCTAGAACCTCTGCTGGCTCATTTTTATGCCACTATATTTTAGACTCTTATCAGTGAAAGAAAACACATTTTTTTGGGTGAACAAATTGATGCTTTGATAGAGACAAGTTTCAGAGTGCAGATAAAAGTCAAAGTACTTCAAAAGATGAATCAGAATTAGCAGAAATTGAGAAAATTCACCAGCAGGAAAATGTGCCAACAGCGGTTCCAGGATGTATGACATGTGGAGCAAAAACTGAAGAGGGTAGGGGGCTAAACATTTCAGGAATCAAACGTCATAAAAAATGATAAAAAGTCACAAAATTTTAACCTATTGCGATCATGTACACAGATTGTGTAAGCCTTTAAATTCTTCACTGGCACAAAAACGTTCTGGCATAAATTCTAGTTTAAGGTATAAAACCATTTATGACAGACAGAGACATATAGACCTTCAGCAATATAGTACTCTCCTGGATGGGATCCAGGAAGGAGAGGGGGAAGAAGGTAAATGAGACAGTACCCCTATTGTTCCCCTATTTACCTGTGCAGGACCAGGCTAGGTGCCTGGTCCACCTTAAATTCCTTATTTATTATTTATTTAAAGATTTTTTATATACCGGGGCACGTTAAAAACATCACCCCGGTTCACATTGTAACGTAATATAGCAACAAGCTTTACAATAGTTTAATGTCAAGCAAACATTAAGTAAACTAAGTCAACTCAAGAAGGGCGAATAAATAATTAAGTCTTAGAGTGAGTAGAGGAAAGAGGTTTTTTAACTATCAGCAAGATAGAAGGATATCTTGCTGATAGTTAAAAAATAGAAGGATATCCCGCCCATAGAGCATATTCTCCTTAAGGAGAATATGCTCTATGGGCGGGATCCTGTGGGGTAGATGGGGACATAAGGCATAACCAGAGACTAGAGAATAAGAGCTGGGATCCATACCAAACCCAGGTCTCCAGGAGGAAGGCAGATCTTGTAATATAACACTGTCCAAACATTGAGCTGAGACAGAGCAGTACAAACAGTAGAGTACACTGTCTGAGGGTAAAGGCAGTCCATTGTGGTGTATATGACTGAAGTTGTGAATAAAGATTATGTTTTAAGAAAGGCTGGAGTCAGACTAGTTTTGTCTCCAGGCCTGTGGGAATTCTATTTATAGGGATGTGCTGGGAAAAATATTAATTTTATTTTTTAGTTTTGTTATTCAGGTGATTTTTCACAAATTTCATTTCATTTAGGGGTACATTTTAAAACAAAGCGCGTGTGCGTACTTTTGTTCGCACACCAGGCGTGAACAAAAGTACACCGGATTTTATAAGATACGCATGCGGGCAAGGGGGTGCACATTTGTGCAACTTGTGCGCGCCGAGCCCTGCACGCGCTGCCCGTTCCCTCCAAGGCCGCTCTGAAATCGGAGCGGCCTCGGAGGGAACTTTCTTTCCACCTCCCCCCACCTTCCCCTCCCTTCCCCTACCTAACCCACCCCCCCGGCCCTATCTAAAACCCCCCCCCACCTTTGTCGCACAAGTTACGCCTGCTCGAAGCAGGCGTAACTTTGCGCGCGCCGGGCCAGCTCCCGCGCACCAAGTTCGGGTCCGGGGGCTGGTCCGGAGGCCACGACCACACCCCCGGAATGCCCCCGGGCCGGAACCACTCCCGGGGCACCGCCCCCCGGATGACGTGCCGACCGCGTCACGCCCCCGACATGCCCCCGAATGACACGCCGATTGCACCACGCCCCCGACACGCCCACCCTAAGAAAGCCCCAGGACTTACGCGCGTCCCGGGGCTTTGCGCTCACTGGAAGCCTATGCAATATAGGCTCGGCATGCGCAGGGCCATTTTAGAAGGGTTACGCGCGTACCTTATGCGCATAACCCTTTTAAAATCCGGCCCTTAATGTTTATTTCATTTTCTTTATTTTACAAAAACGAAATAAACATTAGAAATGAAAATCACCCCAAAAACAAATGAAAAAAGAAACGGGGCCTTCCAATGCCTTCCCAACCCCACCACACATCTCTAGCATCCAGAGAATTGCCAGGGCCAGGATCCTCCCCAGCCCTCACTTACCCAATCTGTATGGATCTGCTGAAGAGGCCTAAGCCCAGTCTGAAACATCAGCCTTGTGTAGGCCTAGGCTACAGTAGGTCTCTGCGACCTTGGCGTAGGCCGTATGCAATGGCCAGACTTTGAGGCCTTGTCCCGAAGCCTTGGCTTAGGCCTGACATTGGGGTCATGGCCTAGGCTAGGCCAAGGCCTGACACCAGAGTCCTGACACCAGGGACTCAGCCTAGGCTGGGGCCCAGCCCGGAGGCCGGGTCTTGACACTTGCACCTCAGCCTCGGCTAAGGCCCAGGCCCAGGCTGACGCTAAGGCCCAGACTGACACCTGGGCCAAACCCGGAGGCTGGATCCCTACACCTAGGCCAAGGCCCAGGCCCAGACTCGATGTCGAGGCCTTGCCTGAAGGCTGGGTCCTGACATTTGGGCCTAGACATCGAACCAGCACCTGGACCATAGCATCAGATCCCAAATAGAGAAGGTAAATGGGGGCCTGGAAATTTCCTGGCCCTGGCAAACCTTTTGGGGTCTGGACCTTTGCTCATGCTTAGGTCAAAACCCCACCATTGTGTTCAGGCACAGGCCATGGCCCCTGTGTCAGGCGCAACCTAAGCCGAGGCCCGAGGTCCTGGCCTCGGGCCTATGCCTAGGCTGAGGTGCCGGCATTGTGTGTAAGCTGTGGCCCCTGCTTGAGCTTTGACTTATATCCTAGGTGAGACTTGGCCTTAGGCCTCGGCCTAGGCCCAACAGGTGACTTTTTATTTTTTGGTTTTCAAAACAAAATATGAAAACCAACAAAATTTAGTCAGATTTTCAATCTTTTCATTTTGAGAATGAAATGAAACGATTGAGGGAATTTTATTGTCATTTCCTATTTTGTTTCTGATGAATGTATATATAGATATATAGATATATATATATATATATATATATATAGATAGATAGATAGATATATATATATATTTATTTATTTATTTATTTATTCTATTATACCTTTGTTAGATTACTGTCATTTGTAGACCTTCCAAATAAAAGTGTCCAATGCTTAAAAGTATTAGAGAATATGGTGGCAAGGAACATCATTGGCTGTCCTCATAGATTTAGTGCTGCTCCGCTATTGCATCAGCTTTTGTGGTCTGCTTAGAATGGAAGTCCAGTAATAAGTGGAATATAAATTGTGAAATAAATAAAATAAATACAAATACATTGGTTGTCTATGAGAGAGCAAATGAAGTTTAAGCTGATGATTTTGATTTTCCAGGCCATCAAGGGTGTAGAGCCTGGATATTTACAGAAAATGTTGAAACGTTATATCACTGGGCATAATTTACATTCAGCCCAAGATGCATTATTACAGGTTTCTTCCAAACAGGAAATGCACAATAAGTGAAAATGAAGGGTTGTGGAATAGAGATGTGAATCGGAACCAGAATCGGTTCGGTTCCAGTTCCGGTTCCGATTCAAATCTTATAATTTTTATCGTCCAGCCCAATTGGTTTTTTGTTTATCGGCTGCACCCGATCCGATAAACAAAAAACCTACCCTGACCCTTTAAAACGGCGCGGGCATGGCCGTCACCATCTTTAAAGATGGCGCCGGCCATCCAGTGTTCCTACCATGTGACAGGGGCCGGCCAATGGCACGGATACCCTGTCACATGGTAAGGGCAAAGGGCAATCGGCGCCATTTTTATTAGTGGCAGCCGATGGCCTGAGAGCGGGAGATCGCTCCCGTCACCCCCACTGGACCACCAGGTAATTTTAAAACGTTTTTTGGGGGGTCAGGAGGGTGGGGGAGGCTAAGGGGTCAGTTTTAAAGGGTCAGGGTGGGTTTTTTTTTATCGGGCCATCGGCGCCATTTTTATTAGTGGCAGCCGACGGCCTGAGAGCGGGCGATCGGTCCCGGGGCTTCCACTGGACCACCAGGTGATTTTAAAACATTTTGGGGGGGGGGGGGGTTGGGAGGGTGGGGGAAGGTAAGAGATTAGTTTTAAAGGGTCGGGGTGGGTTTAGGGGTTGTTTTGGTGTGCCGGTTTCCCCGCCCTCCCCCCAAATAACTCCCGTTAGTGGACACAAACCCGATTAACGATTTTTCACAATAAATCAGGGGAATTTCTATTGTATGGCACTCTTTAAAGATTTTTGACGATTTAAAAAATATTGGACGATATTTTAAATCGTCAAAAAACGATTCACATCCCTATTGTGGAACTCAGCCCAGTTGGAGATTAGAAACAAAATGAAAACTCGGTTATTCCCAGGAGGATCGAGGCATGTTGAAAATGGCGGTAGAAGGAAGTTGGTATTTTTTGGTGGTGAATGATGTTAAAATGGGATGGTATGAGTGGGGCAATAACATCTTTTCTTGGTGCTTGGTTATGTAGTGGAGAATGAAAGATGTAGAAATATTTTTTCTGTGGTGGGCTATGGGAGTTGGGATGTTAAAGAGGGAGGGTATTGATGAGTTTAAATTTAAATTTCAATTGTTTTTTAATTAGTTTTTTTATATATATATATATGGATATTATTATACAATGGCATGGGCAAGTCTTGTACCTGGGATAGCAGCATATAAGAAAGAAATGAAATTTACAATAAAATATATATATTTATATATATACACATATATGTATTGTGTATACTCACACATACATACACACACACACATACCCTGAATACATGGATACATTGAAAGTTTACTTACAACTTTGTTACACTAACTGACACCCACGGCACAGAATGTAAATCAACAGCATCACATTCTAGGTCCGTTCCTTTGCATGTGCAGCTGTGTGGATATTGGTGGAGACCTAGGAGAAAATGCCAGTTGTTTCTACCATGAACTATGCCATTTTTTAAATAGAAAATATAGTTTTGTACATATTATATGCAATTAAAATTGTATATACATTAAAATAAAATATATTATAGTGCAAGCTTATACTACAGGTGGCAGTAATTAAGACCTCAATTTTCTTTTTTGTTGTTGCAATTTGAATTATTTTTTAAATATTGTTTGCTCTGTTTCTTGTGATATAGTTCTTTAGCCAGACTATAGGTCTCAGTGTAAGAATGTTATTACACTCTATCCTCTTCAGAGGCTACTACTGTTACTTTATGAAGAAACAAGAGCCTCTATCATAGCTTCCATCCTGTTTATAGTTAAGCCTAAACATTAAACACATTCATTCTGCAGCTTATTTTTTAGAATTCATGTTAAAGATTCAAATGGCTTTTTGCATTAAAACACATTCCAAAAGGCATACATCTAGCGGCGCTTTTACTACCAAAGTCGATCAAGTCTCCTAATGAGAAGTTTTAATTTTTAGCAACTTTGAAATTATTCTGATATCCATGATATCAAAGAAGACCACTTCAAATTTTTAAAACAATATTACCATAAATTGAACATTTACCATAGGATGCTGACATTTTGGAAACATACTCTAAACAAGGACCCAAATGTATAGCAAGTGTTAGAAACACAGAATATATAATACTTGCTAGGCAGGATATCTCTATTGAGGAATTAGTCAACCTTCATACGATACCAAATAAATTGAATATCGTACTGATAACCAATCGCGATGTCGGATGGCGATATCAATCAATGAAAGTGGATTTAAAGATAAGTGCAAGGATAACCTTACTTAAGGATAACTTTCCTGGAACAATCACACAATATTAAGTCACCTAATGATTCCAAGGCCTTTTAATCTAAGGGCTTATCAGCACGATAACCAATTTATTTGGTATCGTATGAAGGTTGACTAATTCCTCAATAGAGATATCCTGCCTAGCAAGTATTCGACATTTTGGAAACAGCATTTTTTTAAAAGCATTTTTCAATATATGCCAATGTAATACTTCAACAGGGGGAGCTTGGCTTCTAATGTTATTGGAGGAATGAAATATCATAGTTCTTATTTACAGTAATATTAAAAAACAAGCTTACGGCCTAATTTACTAAGGCAGGAGTGGCCAATTCCAGTCCTCGAGAGCCACAAAGAGGCCAGGTTTTCAGGATATCCACAATGAATATACATGAGATATATTTGCATACAGTGGAGGCAGTGCATGCAAATCTACCTCATGCATTTTCATTATGATTTCTAAAAACTGGGCCTGTTTGTTGCTCATGAGGACTAGAATTGGCCAACCATGCACTAATACTCTTCTTCGATTCTGTGTCTTTGGTGAAAAAAGCTTAGGAAATCAGGCCTTTAAGTCAGGGATGGCCAACTTCAGTCTTTGAGAGCTGCAAACAGCCAGGTTTTCAGGATATCCACAACGAATATGCATGAGATAGATTTGCATACAATGGAGGCAGTGCATGCAAATCTGTCTCATACATATTTGTTGTGGATATTCTGAAAAACTGGCTTATGTAGTTCTCAAGACTGGAGTTGACCAACTGTGCATTAGGTAGTTCTCTTTATGGCCCCATATTTCATTACCTACACAAAGTCCAACTCCAGCCTAAGATGACTGTATTCTCTAAACAATCTGAAGAGCTCCTCTAAGATACTTAAACTCACGAAAGCCAGATCCTCACAGTAGTAGTAGCCAGATAGCGCGCGCACATGTAGGCCGCGCACACTTCTTTTAAAATCTACCCCTATGTGCATAAAAACAAACAAAACTCCAAAACTTTGCAGTTTAGTGCATAGACCTCAAAGTCAAGCTCTAAGCAAGTAACATCATTAAATATATAAAAAAAAACTTACTGCAGTTTTGTGCAACATTTTGTAGATATTGAAGGGGATTATTAATAACATTTGTCCAGCCACTATCATCATCTAGAAAAGAGTTATAACAAATATCAGATACTGTATTCATAGGTATAACACAGAAAAGAACTTATAGAACAACTAATATTAATGCACATAGAATTCATTTACCAAAACCCTTTTATTATATATATACACCTATAGTAGGTCCTAGGTGACTTTAATGTTCAGGAGGCGGAAGGATTGAGAGGGGCTAGTGGTCAATTTATGAGGCATGGTGGGCATGAGTTTTACTCAAGTTGTAGACTCCCCTACACATAAGGTGTGTGTGTATGTGGGGATACTGAATTTACTTTTTTATGTATGGGAGGGGGTAAGTTGTTTGTTTCTAGTCCAACAATAACACCAGTTCCTTGATCAGACCATCATTCGATGTCTGAATTACCAAAGGCTAGGAAGAAAGGGAGGGAATTTAAAGAGGTGTGAGTGATGAAAGATTTGGTTTCAGAAGTATTTGAGGAAAGTTTAGGCCATATAACTGAGATTTTTTTCAGGAAGGCTATGATAGAGAAGTGGGATGTAGAGTTGGGAGTTGTGTTTGAAGTACTTGCTCCACTAAAACGATTAGAGAAAGTTTGAGGAAATCAGCTCCCTGGTTTTCTGAGGAAATGAGGAGGCAGAAACAGTTGATGAGGAAATTAAAAAAGAAATGTCAGGTGAAGAGTGTTGCGATCCCGGGTCAGCCCCGGGACCGCCACTCACCCCCGACTCGGCTCCGGTCCCCCCCCCCCCCCCGGCTCCGTTGAGGCCGGGCAGGCCTCGCACGCGACGCTCCCACGCCGAAGTAGCAGCCGGCGTCCTCCCGCGGCTGGCCCCGCCCCCTAGCCGCGCACGCGCGCTAGGGCTTCAAATTTAAAGGGGCCAGCGCGGGGAGAATCCTTCCACCCGGCTGCTGACGTCAGACGCTGCAGGGCTATTTAAGCCCTGCAGTTAGAGCACTCCCTGCCTTGCAACGAGGTTCCCAGGGTTCCTGCTTCAGTTGCCGCGTTCCTGATTACAGCCTCGCTCCGACCCGGTTTGCCTGCTGACCATTCTCCGTCTTGACCCGGCTCCGTCCCTGACTTCGCTTCTGGAATTCCTCTTCGGCTTCGGTACGACTTCTGACCTCTGACTTGACCCGGCTCCGTCCTCGACTCCGACTTGTTTCCTTCCTGGACTCCGTCTCGGATCTTCTTCGCTCCACTGGCCGAAGATTCTCCTAAGTCCCAGCGGCTGGGCCCCTACAGGCTCCTCCTGGGGGGGCTCTGGCTTCCAGGGCGAATCTCCAAAAGTCCCAGCGGCCGGGCTCCTACGAGCTCCTCTCGGGGGAGCGCCGGTCTCCAGGGTGAAGAGATCACGACTCCAGGGCCCAACGCTGTCCAGCCTCCTTGTCATCCTCGAGTCCTTGGCCGCATAGGACTCCATCCAGTTTCGGCATTCAAATCCATCCTGTCCATCGAGCCGCCTCCCGGTTGGGACCTGTAGCTGAGGTCCTCCGCAGCCTCCTTCTCTCGTCCCGACCGGCCCAAGGGTCCACAACCCCTAACAAAGAGGATGTGGAGGATCAGATGAGTTGGAAGGCACCTGCTAGTAGTTATCAGGTGGCTGTTAGATTTGTTAGACATAAGTATATTGAAAGTATGATCCAGACCTCTGCCAAAGGAATTGTTTTCGATCGTTAAAAGACTGACTGCGAATCCTGAGAAGGAGGTGGTACTTGGTAGTGTAGAGGAATGGTGGGAGGATTTTAAAAAATACTTTTGATTGAAAATAGTGAAAGTGGGGGTAGAAATGCAGGAGAGTAAACCAGGAGAAATGGATTATGGAGCTCAGGTAGCTATGGATGTGTTTGTTGGGTTGGACCATTGAATGGGTAACTGTGGAAGAAGTGATGATTGTGAAATAAGTGAGGGATATTTGCAGGAATATAATATTTTTATTGTGATGGGTGGCTCCCTGAATTAGAAGAGGTGGAAAATGGGAAGTAGGAGAACTCATTGGGGAGCTCCTAATATTTAGTAGATATCCTGAAGATGATGAAGTTATTTGGTTGTCTTGGATCCTTCTCTGCTAGCATTGGTCAAGTCTGCCAAATCTTCTCTGATGGAGAAATTAATTTTGTTGGTTAATGCCTCACTGGGGGAAGGGTTATTCCCTGATTCATTTAAAAGAGCATTTATTAAACCACTTTTTAATAGACCATCGCTTGATGTGGCAGTTAAAGATAATTTTAGACCAGTTTCCAACCTATCCTTTTTGGGTAAGGTGTAGGAAAAAGTGGTGACATTACTGCTATTAGACTTTTTGGATGATCACTTGGTGTTGGATGCCTGCCAGTCAAGCTTCCATAAGTACTGAGTACTAAGACAATTTTAATAGTATAGCAGGACCTCTGGTTGGCTGCACTCGGGGTGCTACGTTGCCAGGCTTCATCTGGCGGGGGGGGGGGGGGGGGGTAGCTGGACTTCCTGTGCCCTTGGAGTAGCTAGACATGGTCCATGGTCTATACCAATCAGTCAAATCTCACTGCTCTTCTGCATTTTTTTCAAAGGGTGATGCTAGAGGGGGCCACAAGACACAGAAAAGAAAAAGAAAAAACACACCGCAACACTCGCTCTCTTTCTCATTGATCCTAAATCCAAGAAAAGAACAAGTCTTTTGGGTCCAGCTTGGTGTTCAAACAAAATTGTACTTTAGTTTGTAAATTAAAATCCAAGCCAGGATGGTGAATATCAAAAATAACATAAGGAAAATAAGTGTCAGAAATTCCATAGTCCCTGTATCCATGCCTCTCCCCTTCTAGCTCTTTGCTTTCTTGCACCATCATCCATATCAAGTAAACCTCCCCTTCTCAGGATAAGATACCCCTGTTGCAACTCCAGCATTTAAAAAGGAAGGGAAAAGGTGGAAAAATCCCCTCAGTCCAAAACTAGCCTTTCAAAGTCAAAACCAATCCAGCTATTGCCACTGGAATGCACAAAACTCTCACATCTCTTAACTTCTTGCTCTATGTCTTCAGCAAAGGCAAAAAAAAAATGATCACATCTAGTACATCCAGGGGGAATCCCCTCTGTAGGAACTGGCTCCAGTAGGAGCCCAAAATATAGTAAAAGTCCTCAAACTCCAAATCTTCTCCCCTGATCTCCTTCACTACACAGAGAAACACTCTCTCCTCTGGGTCAGTCTGTTTGGAGGATTGCAAAGACCCAATTCACTTGTTTGGGGGATTTTTTTTTATTTTTAGTCCCCTAAAGCCTATCTTCAAAAAGGTGGGGATAAGTCCAAAGGTGACTCCCCAAAACTTGATCACTCCCTACTGTACTAGAAAAATAGGGCAAAAACTTAGTGACAGGCAAAGCAGGGTCACAATGGTTTTGTTGGATAACACGTATAGGGAGTTAGGTCAGGGTCATAATGTAGTGAGGATCTTTTTTGATTTAAAAGCGTGTTATCGTTGGCTTAATTATATATCTGGGTGAAGTCCCAGAAAGGTTTGCAGGAACCACTCACAACCTGGGCTCAAGTGTTAAAGATTAAAAGTTCAATAAAAGAGATGTAAACATAAAAAAATAAATAATGTTCCAGCAATTATGTAAATAAATAAACGCTAAATCATGTTACAAGTTATCATGAGGATGGCTCCTTGCCTCCCTCACATACTCTCTTGTATATTGTACTCTATCTTTGTTCCCCCTTTCTTATTTCCTACTCCCAGTTAAGGCATCCTTGTTATAATGTAACTTTATACTCCTTCAAATTGTCTCTTGTTGATTATAGTTGATTATAGTTACTGCCTAGTTCGATGTAAACCGAGTTGATTTGATTTGTATCAAGAAAGTCGGTATATAAAAGCTTTTAATAAAATAAATAATAAAAGCTGCCTTTGATACAGTTAATCTTCACAATTAAGAGTAGTTGAGATTGCTGGGAAGGTTTTACAATGGTTTACTTCTTTTCTTTGTATTTGCTCCCAGCAATTAATGTCGGGACATGTTCAATCTTTGTCATGGATTTTGGAGTGTCAAGTCCCTCAGGAACCTTTATATAGAATGGTTCCTTTGTGTGATGTTTTAAGATAGGTGGGGTCTGAGAGTTCACATTTTGCAGATATTCAGACCTTCTGCCCTGTTACCCATAACTGGATAGAGGAGCTGAAGAAATTGAACAGGACCTGGAGGCAGTAGCATGGAGCAAGTTGAAACTGAATGTAGGTAAATCTGCAATCCTTTAGGTTAGACAAAGCCTAACCAGCTGGCTTTCAGCTGGTAATTATAGAGGAACAAACCATTCAGTACCGCATCTCCTCCAAAGTTTATCTGGACTTGGACGTCACTTAGGCACAAGGGGAAGGGGGAGCTAGATTAGGTAAGAGCAAGGCAGATATATTTTGCTTTTGAAGGAGAAGGTTGTGTTTCATGTGTGGTCTCTGAGTTAGGCCAACAGTCTGACAAAGGAGCAGAGAGGCACATTCATTGCCAGTTCCTGTAATAGGGGTTTTTAAGAAAGCATTGACCTGTTCCATTCCTGGCAGGTTGAATTCCCTGCTCAGGGTGATCAGGAGGGACTGAGTACCTTTTCAACCAGCATAAGAGGAGGTTGCAGCACCTTGTGAGAGAAGAGATCCTGATTCAAGTTCTTGCAAGCCTGTATTTTCCATTTGAGGAAAGGGAGATTTTTTCTGCCCCCTTCTTTTCCCCTGAACTGGAGACTTTTGGTAACTGTTTCTAGTACAGACCTTTCCTCCTGGGAGGCCAGCTTCTATCTTTTGAAGAAAAATCAACAAGGGAGAGACATCAGGAGACCCTCAACCAGAGTTTCCACCCCGGGACAGAGGACACTGCAAGGTGAAGTTCTGGATTCAATGTAAACTTCAGATATTGTGGGAAGGGATCCGGTGATTGTTAGGATTCCCCAGCCAGAGGAAGTGACGTCACGCCCAAGGCAGCAGCTTGAAATTGTGTTCCTTGATCAAGCGGGCTAATCTGGCTAATATCTAAGGCATCCGAGCTTAATTCATTGCCTTTAAGATCGATTTGGATCCCAGCAGCGTGCTGATGTCAGTCAAAAAGAAGTCTGTGGATTTTCGCAAATTTTCTTATGCGAAATTAGACGAGGGTCCTGAGGCCGACGCAGAGAAGATGGCAGCAGATGACTCCCATAAACGTCCAACAAATTTAGACAATGGGATCCTGAATGCGAGAGCTGAGATGCTCACCTGGTTCGGTGATCTTCGGTAGGACATAAAGTCCTATAAACAAGAAATAATGAACTTAATGTCGGAGATCCAAGAATAGATAATGGAACTAGGGTGAAGGACCAACTAAACAGAACTGCGGGTAGACTCACAAGTGGAAGACTGGAAGCACCTGTAGAAAGAACACGCTGCTACTCAATCTGAATGTGTCTTATTGTCAAAAAAATTTATGGACCTTGAGAATAGAAATTGCAGGTGTAACTTACGCTTCCGTTCAATACCTGAGTCCCCTGAATTCTCAGACTGTGGTGCAGTGGTTGAAAAGATCTTCCAGAGCCTGCTATCAGAGGGGGAAAATTCTATGGCTTCCTCTTCGCTGATTATAAAACTGGAGAGAGTGCACAGATCATTGGGGCCCAGGATTGCAAATAGACCTCGGAACATCATAGTGTATTTTCATTCTTACACACTCAAGGAGCAAATTTTCAACATTGCAAGGATACAGTGGTCTTGGAAATGGGAGGGGGTCGATATTGCTATTTTTGCCAATATCTCTTCCACTGCACTTTGGAAAAGGCAGGAGTTCCGAGAGGTTACTAGTGTAATACGTGCTGAAAATGTGAGCTGCAGATGGCTATACCCATTTGGACTTTGTTTTTCAGTCAGCAGTACGTTGCATCGAGTTAAATCAGTGGATGAGGCAGCAGGGATTCTACGAGAGGCTAGCTACAGTATTCCAATGCTCAGGCCCAAGTCTAAGGCCCCGTCGCAGTCCCGGGAGGAACCCCCTGCTGTCAGAGGGTTGCGAAGGGAGGCCGCAGACTACGTCGCAACTCTGAAGGCTCGACTCAATCCACAGATGCTATTTGAGTCCCGATACTTTTCTTATTTGGGTCTTGTGACTTATTTTGCCCACTGATAGCCATTGCTAAAATATTTCTTTTTTTCTTTTTCTTACAGATTGTTCATGTGTATGTGTTTACTATAGATGGCACTAAATAATTATGTTGCTTTGATGGATACCAGGTAACACAATATTTTTATGATTGTGCACTTATATTTGTTAGTTTTCTCAATTTTGGCCCGCCTGTAGGGGAGGTTTTATCCCGGTTTCTATGCTACTTCCTCCTATGGTGGTTTTGGAATTGGAGTTGGTTTTCCACTGTTCCTGGGGGGGGGGGGGGGTTGATGTTCTAAGTAGATGCTTTTCGAGGGGGGTATTTTTGTCATAAGGAAAGCTTGGCAGGATTTCTGTGAATGGGGTTACTTATCCAGCAAATACCGTTCTCTGGCACCTGATTACATGGTTGTGGGATACTGATATGGGGTTAAAACAATGTTTGGGGAGATTTTTTGCTAAACTCTTTCTTGGAGGTTATTGCCTTAATTACATATCTTGGCGGAATTTAAGTTTATTTCTTTAAATGTGAAGGGTCACAACTCCTTCAGGAAGTGGTGACTGATTTATAAACAATTAGAGAGATTTCAAGCAGATATTGTGTTCTTTTAGGAAACACACTTAAAGAGAAGGTATGAAACTCTAATGCATTCTGATAAATTTCCCCATCAGTACTGGGCTGCGTATTCTCGATTAACGAAATATGCTGGGGTAGGTATTGTTTTACAAAAAGATTTTCACTATGAGTTCAAATCATGTTATTCATATCCGGGAGGTCATTATCTAATGCTTGTTATTAGAGTGGGGGGAGACATACCTTTCTTAATTTATATTCTCTGAATTTTCAGAAGTGACATTTTTTTTAACTCTTTGGAGGGCTTCTTACAGGGTAAAGTGGAAGGGAACCTAATCATAGGGGGTGACTTCAATATGACCATAAATCCATTCTTGGTGTTAAGCTTGGGTTTGTGGACCCTTGGGCTGATGGGAGGATGGAATACCTTGGGGAAGACCCGAAGGTTCTCCCATGGGGTGGCGAGGCAGGAACCGAAGATGTGACCGTGGACCCTTGGCACTGGAGACTCTGGCGACAGTGGAAGCGGAGGAAGACTCAAGAAGAGGAGTGGTATCTTCACCCCTGGAAGTCTGCTGTACCCCCAGGAGGAGCCAGTAGGAGCCCAGACCACTGGGACTTAGGTGGACCTTTGAGAGGTCAGGTGACGGTGCACGGGCTGACTGGAGCTTCACCCTGGAAGCCCGTGGTCCCCCTGGGAGGAGCCCATAGGGACCCGGGCCGCTGGGACTTAGGCGGGCCCTTGGAGATGGTAGTCTTGAAGAAGTCCTAGGTCGAGTGCCAGAGGGTCATCGCTCACCAGTCCGAAGTCGTACGCCGGAGAATCACCACTTGCTAATCCGAAGTCAGGAACCAGAGAATCACCGTAAGCCAATCCGAAGTCAGGAACCAGAGAATCACCGTAAGCCAATCCGAAGTCAGGAACCAGGAACCAGAAGCCAAGCTCGAGGAACTCACCGAAGCAAGCAGACTAGACAAAGCTCACAGGAGACATTGCCAAGTCAAGGAATGGTCAGAGGAAGTCTCCCTTTATACTTCCTCTGACTCTGGAGATAGGAATCAGCTGAATCCACTTAAAGGGACGAGGTCCCTTTAAATCAAATGAAGAGGCGCGGCCTCGTGCCTAAGGATGGCGGCGGCCATCTTGGATCCAGGCTACGGAGGAGAGCAGTGGCGGCTGCGAGGGAGGAGCAGGAGCGGCTCCGATCCCGGCGGTCAGCCCGGGGACTCACGCTGCCGCGCGGAGGTGCCGGGCCCGGCGCGGGGCAGTCGGCCCCGCCGTGGTTGGAGGACGAGGTAGGGGACCACGCCCATGAACGGCCACGGGCGCGGAACACAACACTTGGATAACTCCTTGGAGTGAAGTTCAGATTCTAAATCATCTAGGGAGGCACTTAAGTGGCTGATGTCTCAGGAGAATGTGCTAGATATATGGAGGTCGAGAATTCCCAAGTTGCAAAATTTCACCTTTTTCTCAAGCCCTCATCAAACTTATTCTCCTATTGATTTGTTTTTGGTCAATAAGGAGATTGTAAATTGGGTATCCAGAACTGATATTGAACCCATGTTGTGGTCAGATCACGCTCTGGTTTGCTTTGCAATGTCCTTTCACAATTATGATAAAAGTCAAAGATTCTGGAGACTGAATGACTCCCTTCTAGATAATACAACTTTTGTTGATCAGATAGGTGGGGCTATTCAGGAATATTTAATTCAGAATGATGATGGATCTGGTACTCCAGCAGTACTATGGGACTGCCTGAAAGCTGTGATATGTGGAAAATTTATGTGTAGAGCGGCTTATATTAAAAAAGTGAAGGAACATGAACGAAGCCTCCTGTTGACCCAAATGGGTCACTTAAAATCTAAACATAAACTTACAGGGTCCCCTCAAGTTTATAATCTGTTGACTGAGCTACATAATAAGCTGGTTGCTCTTGAGGCTGCATCAATAGCACACCAGATGGAATTAGCTCAACATTCATTTTTTGAGGGGGGCAATAAAGTCATGAAATTATTGGCCAATAAATTGAAAAATGGTGGTTCAGATCCAGGACCAATTGGGGAATATTCTGACTAATAATAAGTCTGTTCAAGAGTACGTTTTGCAATTTTATTCAAATTTATATAGTTTTGCTACTGATGTTTCTTCTGGGGACATCGTTAATTATCTGGATAATGTTTCCCTTCCCACTATTTCTGATTTACATCAGCTTCAATTGGATAAGGAAATTACAGAACTAGAAATATCCGCAGGAATAAAGTCGTTCAAACCAGAAAAGTCACCATGACTTGATGGCTTCACTTCTCTGTTCTATCAGGTTTTTGCTAAATATTTAACTCCAATCCTGGCTAAACTTTTTAACTTTCTATGGTCTGATAGCACTTTACTTTCTTCCTCCAATCTAGCAGGTATTACAGTTTTGGCTAAGCCGGGCTGCGATCCAACTCTTTGCGGCTCTATTCGCCTGATATCCTTGCTTAACATAGATTTGAAGCTATTAGCCAAAATTTTAGCTACAAGATTGAATGGCTTCATAGCCTAAATTGTTCCCTCAGATCAGGCCAGCTTTATTCCAGGGCATATGGCAGCAGATAACGTATGCAAGAGAACAGATATTATCTGGTGGGTTAAACAGCAGAGTGCCCCCCATTGGTCCTTTCCATTGATGCAGAGAAAGCATTTGACTTGGTCCACTGGCCCTTTTTGTTTAAAACCCTAGAAAAAATGAAATTTGGTGTATTTTTTCTTCAGTGGCTTGAATTATCTTCCATTATGGTCTAGAATTTGTAAAGACCTGGAAGAATGGAGCTGCTATCACATTTCTTGGGTCGGTAGGATAGCAGCCATCAAAATGAATATCTTACCGAAACTTACCTATCTTTTTCAGACTCTACCTGTGAATGTGCCAGACTATCTATTGAAAGCTTGACAAAGAAGGCTAATGAATTTTATTTGGGGCCTCATTTTCTAAGCATTTTTTCCATGGACACAGAATGGAAGAAAAACGTTAGTAAATCAGACCCTTGGTTAGGTAAACCCCCCAGGGTGACAAAGAGAGCTTTATTTCAGCCAAGGCAAGAACTGTTGTGAAAGGGCCATTTCTACCATTTAAGAACTCTGACAGTAAAGATTTAATTTTGGACACTGAATCTGAGCCCCCAGAGTCTTTTGGGACACTCACATCTTTCAAAGCTGATAAAGACCTGTTACCCCCCCCAGGACAACAAACTGAAAGTCACCCCAGCCATCTTCGGCCCTGGAGGATTATGTTCTCCATCCCTTTCGAAAAGAACCCTGTCCAGAGATCTCTGTACTGTGTCTGAATGGGAGAAAATTAAAGGATTGGCCCCAGAACCCTTGTGTGCCTCTGCCCTCCTGGTCCCTAAACCAGAGAGGGGGGTTATATAAAGTGGCACCCAAATAAGGACCCTATTTTTACCAGAGCCCTAAAGTGAAAGAACTGTGTTTTGTGATATTTGTGATAGTTTTTGCTGCGTTTTGGAGTGAAACTGCTGAGTTTTGGCAAACTGCAACATTTGCTAAAGATGGCCAATGTTCCCACCATTGGGGCATCTTGCAGGAGCTAAATGCGCAAAGTCTACATGAGGATATTGGTATTGCGCATGTCAGAGAAGCTGGCCGTGGCGCCAGAGTCACCAAACTAATTGTGCGCAGCTGCAAAGGAGTACTACATCATCATGTTATCCACGTTGGGGATGCAGTGCCATGAATGCCTGAAAAGCATGAGGAGCCAATTGCCGTGCAGACGCAGGAGAAGAGAGAGTCATGCATTCTCACTGTGCTGAGCACTAGTTTGCTACAACAAAACGTTTTCTTCAAATTGGATTTTGACTTCACCAACCAAGAGACTACCGGATCATGCGAGATTGCCAAAGGGCCGTTTCACAATTCCTTACAGAGGACCATGATTTTGCTGGAAACTATTGCTCCATCCATGATTCAAGTATGGTGGCCATGCCTCCAGTGACCATCTGTGCTTGCAGCCAAAAATTGTCTGGAGCACCAGTACCAGTGGGTGCCACCTCTGAGTGGTTTTCATCACCATATTGCTGCTGCAACCATTCTGTCATCAACCATGGTCCGTAAGTACCATCCTGAACAGTGCATTGAATATCCTGCTGCTTGTCAGGTGACCAGTAGAGTATGGTTGGTGTTACAGTGAGCGATTTCTCCATATGGGCCTGGAATGCGCATGTTGCCACATGCAGCAGCACTGGAGACCAATCATGCTGACCTGTGAGGGGTGGCAAGCCCTCTTGTTCATCAAGAGAATGACCCACACCTACCTGCCATGTCATTGTTCCTTATTATGGGTGGGAGTTACTCCTTGGTGAGAGAGCCAGAACATTTGGAGCTCACCCGAAAACCGCAGCTGTCCATTTCCTTCAGCAGTGAAAGCAGGCCAAGTAAGTCTGACCTGGGGCCGCCTAGCACTCGAGAACTGGGAGTGCCTTGCATTAAGGATGCAACCTCTATTTTTTTCACATCTAGTCAACGTGGACAAATCTCAACTGGGCAGACAGGATAGATCATTTTGATCTTTGTATGCTGTCATTTAGTATGTTACTATGTAAGAACACTGAGGTCAATATTCAAAGCGCGTTCAGTGCTATTTATCTGGATAAGTGTAACTTATGCGGCTAAGTAGCAACTGCTGAATATGTGCCTATGTTCAGCAGCCACTGCTGCTTAGTCATATAAGTCATTTATGTGGCTAAAAAGTTAGCCATATAACTTGTGGGCATGTAGTGGGCGGATCAGGGTGCAGAAAGTTAGCTATATAAGTTATGCGGCTAACTACCAATGCTCAGTATAGATGTGCCATACAGCAGGTCTAAACTTAGCTGGTTATAACTTATCCAGCTAAGAGCAGATATATATGCATATATTCAGATGTACCGTTGAATAAACCTTGTAACTTAGCCGGATAAGTTATAGCCTGCTAAGTAACTTCAAAAGCCAGCTTTAAATAAAGACCTACTAATTTTAGTCTCTTCTCCCATTTCATGCTTTTTCATGCAGCATCCTGTTACTAGAAAGAATGGACATTACATCTTTTCCTGTCCAGGCTGGCTGTATGTTTCTGAAGCAATATGATTGTAAAGCATTTTGAGGGCAGTTTTCATTGTGGCAATGTCTGTAGATACTTTTTACATAGTTTTGAAAGTGAAACTGTGCACATATTTTCACTTTGAAAATTGCCTAAAGAAAAAAGTACCCACACACACTTGCACTTAATTGTGCCTTGGGTACCTTTTCCAATTAAAAACAATTCACATAGTTTAGAAATACAAAATGAACTGTTATTGCGCTCCTCACACCCAGGAATGCCTTCATTCAATTTTCAAATAGCCCAATGGTTATAGGAAATTATCTTTACCATGATCCACTCATCTGGATGTAAAGTATTAAGTTGAATTATTATACTCACTACAATTTTCTTCATCTGCTCCATTTTCACAGTTTTTCACACCATCACAATGAAAGGCACGCGGTAAGCATGTTGTCTGATTTCCACATGGAAAATAGCCTGCTTGGCAAACTGGAATGTTGGGGTTGACAATAACATTTGCATATGCTGAAGATATAGAGAAAATATTTAAATTACATTACATATTTTAGTAATATTGAGTGGGCTCTGAAAATCAATGGTATTTCTTTACAGAAAGTGGTATCCAATTAACTCCTAATTCAGCTTGAGCCTAACATGAAAAATATCTTCTCCCTAGGCAATAATATACTTTATTCTTCACACTGATGGATCTTGTAGCAATAATGTATTTCTCTTTAGCTGTGCTCTGTAAAGGAAAGCTGTGCTATTGCTATGATTGTGACCTGTCCTGTCTATTTTTTGTAAGGCTGTCACATATCGGCACAAGAACTCAGAATGCATCCTTCCACACCCTTTACTGTTCCACTTTGTATGACAAAATTAAAGTATTATCCAAAACTCACCACAACTATACTTAAGTGATACTATATATAAAAACACCTGGATCTAATCATTTAGGACCCCAAAAGATTTATATATATATATATATGCTAGAATCACTCAATAACTCTAAAAACAAGAGAACTATGAAGAGGAGGTGTGTTGATAGTTTCATATAAAATAGCAACCCCTCACCACCTCGGGATACAGGTGCTATGATGTACATATAATCATAAACTGTCAACCACCATCTTCCTACTAATGTTCTTCTGTTTTCTTTTACATATATCAAAATGTAGTCAATTATTGTAATTATGATATCCTTTGCATCTATGTACAGTCCTTAAACAACACTCCGTATGTGTTATAAACTGAAATTAAATCATTCATATTCCTCGGCCTCAATGTCTTACTGTATTCCCATCTTTCAGCAATACTTTGTGTATAAAAGCTCCAAGCAAATTAATATCCTCATGTTCCATCCTACCCTCTGATTAATTACTGGTAGGGAGGTTGGTTGGGAGGTTGGTTGAGTGCTGCTATTCTTAGAGGTCGATATTCAGTAAGCCGGCAAGTGGACAAGATATCTGGCTAAAGCTAGCTGGATAACGTGTCTCGAATATTCAGAAGGACATTTATCCTGCTGAATATACTCGCTTAAAGTTATCCAGTTAACTTTAACCAAATTATTTTAAACTTAACTGGCCAACTTTTGAATATGGCCAGTAAGGTCTAAAGTTATCTAGCCTTGTGTGGCCGGATAACCATCCACTTAACAAGATATCTTCAAAAGATATCTTGTTAAGTGGCACTCCTGTAGAAAAAAAACCTTAACTGTGGGCCTCCTAACCTGAGTCCTCCCCTCCCCTCAAATTTTATCCAACCCTTGCTGGCTGTGATCCTACCTCCCTTCTAAACTCCTTCTAAACCAACATTTCAGTGCCAGCCTTCTAGGCCTCTTCCCTCCTTCCCCGCTAAATATTAAAAAAAAAAATATTGCTTCCTTGTCACCCCCCATTCTGTTACCCTTCCCCCGAAGTTCTCCCACTTATCCAGTGCTAGGCTAGGCTGAACAATTGTGCTCTTGGGGGTGAATTTTTATAGAACGGTGTGCGTCAAAACTGGGAGATAACTGAGTATAACTGGCTGGCACTCGTTCAGCAGATTTTAAAAGCCGTCCTTGTACATGCATATCTCCCAGTATGCACACATATAGGACCTTCCAAAAAAGGGGCGGGGCATGGGCTTTCCGGGACTTTAACATGAAATGTGAGCATAAGTATTTATACACGCAAGCGCATGCCGGGGTCTCCTACCCCGTAACTTTACTACTGCTATGGATAGTGTGTAAGTTGTAAAAAGAAATGTTGTAAAAATCTAGACTTAGTCAGTGGGGTTTTAGGGCTCGGTGCTAAGGAGGCTCTTTAACTAGGGGGGGGGCGGTTTCCTTACCTGGGTGAATTATGAAAAAACTGTGGAAACTGGTAATTACGTTGCGCACGTTTCTAATGAAAGCCCTCCACCTGCACAGGAGAGGTGGCATTTGCACATTCACGCATGCATCCATATAAAATTGTGCGAACATGCACGCGCGTGTAGCCTATTTTATATCATGTGGCATATACACGCATTTGTTATAAAACGGCCTTGTCCTTTGACGTGAACTGGCCAAAGGCTTACGCGTGTGTATGTGCGCCCGCGTGCCGGTGTCAAAGTTATCGTAATTTGGGATCAAAGTATACTGCAATCCCAGGTGTCAAAACGGGGACACGATTCAGGACCTGGGTGGATGGGAGGGCTTCGGGGAAAAGGTAGTGGCTTCAAGTGGAATGTGCGGGGTGGTGAGTAGGCAATATTTTGTTTTAGTATTTAGCAGGGAGGGAGAGGAGACAGGCTAGATGGCTGTAGCCGAGATTTTGGTTTCGAAGTGCTTTGAGAGGGATCATGGCGATCAGGGGTTTATTATATTTGGGAATTGGGTCGGGAGGCCCATGGTGACGTTTTGTTTTGTTTTTGCACTATAATTGAGGCCCAAAAGAGTGAATAAAAAACCAAACTAAATCCAAAAACAGAAAATTCACTCATCCAGTTAAAGCGAACAGAAACAAAACATTTCTATTTACGGTATGACCACAATATGTGATATGTCAAATCGAATGTCGGTATAGAAAAATAAATAAATAAATAAATATCTCTGGCCACTGACACAGATTACATGTTTCGTGTCTGTCAGAGCACTAATAATTATAATCATAGGTCATATCCAATCACTGTGAAAATCATTTTTTTAGAAATAATTTTGATAATGCAAATAAAATGCACTTATCTGGAAGAGTTGAATACAGAAATCAGGAATGCAGCTGACAACAGATGGTAAAGTTCTGACACTAATTCAGTGTTTCAGAAACTGAATTTCTGCATCAGGGGTCACAAATGATGTCTCAGTCGTTATCACTAGCAGAGCACTTCCTGAATAATAAAATCCTTATGTTGTTCCAGAAAAAAAAATCTCTTTTTTCACTTCCAGCACTTGATATCTTTCACGTTCCTATAGATAAAAATGTTGTGAATGAAAGTAATTGCACTCTTAGCCATTCTTCAGGAGATGTGTAATCGGGCCTTTTCAATTATCAATCCCAAGTGATGGAATTCATTATCAGACGTAAAGATCTTCGGAAAAAAACTAAAAGCTCTGATTGTTGAAGCTTTGGGTGTAGGTGAGGAATAATTATTATAACTGGTTTTATCTCTATTTTTTTAGAAACTCAGCTACAACATTGTTAATATAAAAGCAAGACATATTGTTTATGACAGTGTTTAGTATATTGAGGGCTGATCTTATTATGATTTTACTATGTTTTATGTTATTTTATTATGATATAATCTGTCCTATATTTTTTACTTGCTTATCTGTAATCCGCCTAGCATGAGCTCATTTTAAGAGAATATACATTTTTTAAATACATTAATTAAAAAATGCACAGTATCACAATAGATTCAGATGTGCACACAGATTGTCAAAAGGTATATCCTGTAAAACATAATCTAATATATTGTTATCATAAAGCGTCTGTAGGTTGGAACTAGCTTTACATAGTTAAAAAAGAGCATAAGGCATTCTCTGGTGTATTGTTGTTATCTTGAAATACAGTATCTGCAGGTTACTGAAGCTGACTGGGATCCCTGAGATCAGTAAATGCATGACAAAAATTACAATTGTGCTGAAAATTAAAGTGAAACCACATAGAACACATGAAGTAAAGCAAAAAATTCAGCAAAAGCAAGTATATCCTCATCTAGGGTTCAAATAGTTGTGGAGGATGGCCTGGATTATAATTTTATTTATTTATTTATTTATTTGTTGAGTTTTATATACCGTCATTCGGTAGAGCCATCATAACAGTTTACAAAAATATACATTTTTCTTAGCAGTTGTGATTTTGTGCCTTTTTGAATGATTTAGCACTCACCTACTTTCATTTACAACAATTTTTTAGCTATAGGAATGTGAAGGATATCTAGTGCTGGAAGTGAGAGAAGAGATTTTTTTCTGGAATGGATGTGCTGGACAACATAAGGATTTTATTATTCAGAAAGTGCTCTGCTAGTGGTAATGACTATTTGTGACCCCTGATGCAGAAATTCTGTTTTCAGAGCACTGAATTAGTGTTGGGATTTTACCATCTGTTGTCAGTTGCGTTCCTGAATTCTATATTCAACTCTTCTAGATTTTGTAAGTACCTTTTATTTCTGTTATCAATAGTTTTTTCTAAAATAATGATGCTCACAGTGACTGGATATCATCTGTGATTATAATTGTTAGTGCCTTGAACAGACAAGATACATAATTTGTGTAGAGTCAGCAGCCAGAGATACTATGGTCATGCCATAATTAGACAAGTTACTCCTATGAGAGAATTTGGATGTTTTTGTTTTTTTTCTACAGTAGTGCCACTGAACTGGATATCTTTTGAAGATATACGTTTAAGTGGCTGCTTATCTGGACACACAAGGCCGGATAACTTAGGCTTGGATTTATCAAAATGCACTAAATATTGCATGTGATAGAAAAAGGAGTGTGTTTTATAGTAATAGGCAGTTTATTGCAATTTGTGCTAATACCTATGTGAAGGTATAGGTTAGCACAGATAAGTACCAGAATTGTGGTATTTCTTACATACAACCACTGGGGGGACCATGTTGAGAGAGAGAGAGGGAGAGGGAGAGAAGGAGAGGGAGAGAGAACCTAGCCGTAATGTGCTTACACTAGATAGGTATTTATATCTCTATGGGAGGCCCCCCTAGTAACTTGAGGTGAGGTTTAGGTATTAGTGTAGAGGTTCATTCAAGGTGAGACATACGAACAGAACAGTGCTCTCTTGTGAAGATTTAATGACCCTCGGAGTGAGGAAACTCACTCAAAGATGATATTTGTGCAATGTTCTCTCAACCTTGCTTGATGGACTCTCTAGACTACCTGGGTAACATCAAGCTAGGTTATCTTAATTTTTTTTTTTTTTGTTATGTATTCAAGCAGACTTACACAGCAACTCTATACTACTTTATTCAAATGTTGTATGCTTGATACTGTAATTTCAGAATGAATATATTTGTATAAAAGTATACAGGGCATTCTTAATTTGTTTTAGAAGTTTACCACAGGTTACATATTTAATACATTTTACCTACCGGACTCCTACAAACATCTTCCCCGAAAACCACACACAGATCATCTACAAGAGAACGAGCGCTATCACTTGCCGGCCCCACCCTATGGAACAAACTCCTCATCGGATTAAGGACAGAACCATCAACTCAATCATTCAAGAAAAATCTTAAAACCTGGTTATTTCACAAAGCCTTTGCAGCAATAACATGACCTCAATCCCAAACCGGATATCCTCCTCAACAATCTATAATCAATTACCGTCAATTCACTCTAACTCCTACCCCCTTCCCCCCCCTAAAAAAAAAACAAACTCTGACTCTTCTGCAACTTCCACCCCATTGACTTTTTGCCCGCTGCCAATCTACCATAGCTATTCCGCTGCAACAAACATGAGAATTTCCCCAAACTTCCCCCCTCCACCCAATGTACACCGAACTGTCTCATATTATTCATACCCAGCCTTGTTCAACCATCAAGTAATCATCGTATTAACTTGTAATATATAACAATTACACCTTGACCATTTGCTTAACCATCGATCTTTCAGCCTTAAGTAGTTACAACGCTCACTATTATAAACCAAAGGATGTACTGGACCATCAGCCAATGATACATGTTCACTTGTAACAGATAAGAACTGCACCCTGACCATTGGTTTAACTTGTTTCTTTTAACTTTTATAATGCTTGATGTATTTGACAAAAGGGATCACCTGGCTCCCTACCCTACTTAGCTATTCGTTAATCGTTGTGACAAGTGGCACTTAGTTTAACTTAGTTTACTTTAACTTTATGATTTAACTGTTTTATACATTCCATGTATTTGACATAAGGAAACGTCTTGTTTCCTGCTCCCCTCAGTTGTCTGTAAACCGTTGTGATATGTAAAATCGAACATTGGTATATAAAAACAAACAAATAAATAAATAAACAAGAAATACTTGGCCTCAGCAGATATCAGCATTGGTACACTTGAACTTATTTTAACAGGACAGTTATAAAATTGACAAATAGCGGCAATTTCCTTTCAAAAACATTCTGTTTTCTTCATTTCAGAAAGTCTGATTCACATTAAACATGCTTATCACAGCTATGTACTGCTGGGGGAAATAATTTGTAGCTTGCATTTTAGTTTGCCTAATGTCATAATGACAGATACGATATGAATTAATTCTATTACTTGTATGACCATCAGGGGGCAGTACAATATTATCTCTCCTGAAATTTCCACTTTAGAAATTAAATTGAGATGCAAGGGGAACGAGTTCAGATATGCCTGATATGATGGAGAAAAAAAAACATTTGTTTACATTTCCACTTTGACTATTATGAACAGGAGGCTGAGCCTGCTCACACTTTCACGGGTTCAGTGTTCAGCTCTCAGAACTTTGTTAAAGGTTCCACAGTTATAGAAATCACAGTTCATACTATTAGTATGTTAACGTAAAATGTGTTTGATTTTAAACTGAAACTGCTAGTGCATGCTTTTCTAGAATCTAATTAACAAGCTCTAAAAACAGCAGCATGGTATTACCCTAATGTGTAAATGCTGTTTTGGAAGTCTGGAGCAACTTGAAATCACGATTTTTAGAAAAGAGTAAAATGTTATATTTATGTTAGCTATACTGATCTAGTACAAGTGTTTGTTTTTTTAATATCATACTCAGTACATTAAAGTTTATAATGCACACTAAGGGCTAGATTTTAAAAGCCCTGCGCGCGTAAATCCTACCTGGACAAAAATAATTTCCTATCTGGAGTTCATTTCTGTGACTGTTGTTAGTTTTGAAGGGAGAGGGAGGTGATGGGGGGCTAACTTTTTCTGCATTTTTCTTTTTTGATTGGGGAGTGGGGCCGTAGCTTATAATGTACAGGTGCCTCCCTGTTGCTCATGGTTCAGAGGGTTTATATTCAATGGGGGGTTGGTCAGAGAGGGGGGGAGTTGGGGCGGGTGGGGAGTGTAGGGGGAAGGGGGGAGGGGGGAGGAGTAGTGGGGTGGGAGAAAGGAGAGGTGTTCTGCAGATGGTTTTGGCTGTCCCACTGTTATGGCACTCTCCAGTGTATTTGGTAATTACTCTGCTAGGGCAGAATGCCTGGTTGGGGCCTAGGCTGGGAAGCCTCGACTAGCTTTTTCATATGTTACGCAAACAGTTTCACTTTCTCTTGTGCTTGAGTGGAGACGTGTGAATGGCTACAGCCACATGATGCGTGGGAATGTGTGTGGTATAGGATCCATGGTTAAGCATTTTAAAATACTGCAAGCCATACAGAGATGGAGGGTACATATTAGAGATGTGAATCGTGTGATCGATCGTCTTAACGATCGATTTCGGCTGGGGGGGGAGGGAATCGGATCGTCGTGGTTTTGTTTTTGTAAATATCGTGTAAATTGTAAATCGGGGGAGGGCGGGAAAACCGGCACACTAAAACAACCCTAAAACCCACCCCGACCCTTTAAAATAAATCCCCCACCCTCCCGAACCCCCCCAAAATGCCTTAAATTACCTGGGGTCCAGAGCGGGGGTCCCGGTGTGATCTTTTACTCTCGGGCCTGCAGTGCGTTGTAGAAATGGCGCCGGCGCTACCTTTGCCCTGTCAAAGGTAGCGCCGGCGCCATTTTGTTTTTTGTCCCCTGACGTCAGGAGCGTAGGAGATCACTCCCGGACCTCCGCTGGACCCCCAGGGACTTTTGGCCAGCTTGGGGGGGCCTCCTGACCCCCACAAGACTTGCCAAAAGTCCAGCGGGGGTCCGGGAGCGACCTCCTGCACTTGAATCATTGGCCAAAAGTCCCTGGGGGTCCAGCGGGGGTCCGGGAGCGATCTCCTACGCTCCTGACGTTGTTTTGCCGTACAAAATGGCGCCAGCCATAGCATATGGCCGGTGCCATTTTGTACGGCAAAACAACGTCAGGAGCGTAGGAGATCGCTCCCGGACCCCCACTGGACTTTTGGCAAGTCTTGTGGGGGTCAGGAGGCCCCCCAAGCTGGCCAAAAGTCCCTGGGGGTCCAGCGGGGGTCCGGGAGCGATCTCCTACGCTCCTGACGTCGGGGGACAAAAAACAAAATGGCGCCGGCGCTACCTTAGGGCAAAGGTAGCGCCGGCGCCATTTCTACAACGCACCGCAGGCCCGAGAGTAAAAGATCACACCGGGACCCCCACTCTGGACCCCAGGTAATTTAAGGCATTTTGGGGGGGTTCAGGAGGGTGGGGGATTTATTTTAAAGGGTCGGGGTGGGTTTTAGGGTTGTTTTAGTGTGCCGGTTTTTCCGCCCTCCCCCTTCCCCTCCCCCTTCCCCCGATTTACGATTTTTGACGATAAATCGGGGGAATTCCTATTGTATCACGCTTCTAACGATTTTTGACGATTTAAAATATATCGGACGATATTTTAAATCGTCAAAAAACGATTCACATCCCTAGTACATATAGCAATATTGCAGGAAACGCATCTCAGTGCCACTGAGCATAGTAAATTATGCAGACAATGGCTGGGTAAGGTGTACTCGGCCTAATCAAGTTCTAAGAAAGCAGAGGTAGCAATTTTAATTGGGAAGACGATTCCTTTTCAAGAGACCCAGATCACCGCCAATGTTGATGGTCATTATGTCATTGTGGAAGGCACTCTGTATGGGAAGCCAGTTGTGCTTTGCAATATGTACGCCCCAAATAATTATGATCATGTGTTTTTCCAGAGCCTTGTAAAGCTTTTGGTGCCACTCATGAATATCCCGATGGTGGTTGGGGAGGGGACTTCATTTGTGTGATGGATAACAGCTTAGACAAGTTGCAACCTGCGCCGGCACCGTCTCAGAGTTTAAATAAGGGGATCCCATATCTTTGTTCTGCATTAGATTTGGTGGACACTTGGCGGATGCTTCACCCTTTTCACAGAGAATTTATACACGTTTCTACGGCACATGGTACCCAATCTAGGATAGATTACCTGTGAACTGGCTGTTAGGAACTAATTTTAGACTTCCACTGAGAATGAACTGGAACATTTTCCTTCTTGTAAGAATTTGGGGTACCTTTTGCACTCCTCTTTGAAGGAGATACCGAAATATCTAAAAGATGGTTTGCTAGACACCCCTTTGCTGTTATCCTGGCACTATTTTTGTGCTTCTCTACAGTTAAGAAGTAACGTTTCCCAGGTTTTGCCTTTGGTGGGCAATGCTAAGTTTCAGCCGGGGCTTTCCAATGGGACTTTCAGGCTTTGGGCATCTAAAGGGTTGCTTGAGATTGCTCAATTTCTGGATGATGGGGAGGGGTTCAAACTATTTCCGACTTTAGTGGAGGAATTCAGGTTGAATAATAAACAATTTTTTGCTCACCTGCAAGTTAAAAGTTATATTAGGTCTCTCCTGGTGAAAGATTGGGATGAGGATAAGAGAGCATTATTGCCAGATATATTTGACGTGGAAGATCCTTCTCGCCATTCTATTTCCTTTTTTTTATAAGCTTCTCTTAGATTTAAAGCCGCCCCTCAATTTTGGGCCCACACTATCCAGTTGGCAGAGAGAGCTTCCCTTGGCTATGACTGAATTCCAGTATGCGTTGTTCTTTAAGCTCATAGCATCCCTTACCAGTAATTTAGATCTAAGGGAGGTTCAGTATAAATTTCTCATTAGATATTATTATCTGCAAGTGAAGATTGTAAATTCTGCAATATGTGAAAAATGTAATCAAGTACCTGGCACTTTGGGACATCAGTTTTGGGGGTGTTCCAAAATTGCTTTTTTCAGGAGGGTGGTAATTCAGTATATATGTCAGGTTGCAGGTATTCGGCTACCTCTGCACACTAATGTACTCCTTTTTGTTCAACTGCGAGATAAGACCCTGGAGCAGAGGTTTAGAAGACTCTGGATAAGGAAGGATCTGCTGCTTGCACAAAATCTATTCTTTATGTTTGGGTGGGTAACGACCCTCCGAATCTCACGTATTGGCAGAATCAAATACATCTTATGTGTATACATGAAAAGTATGTTGAAAAGATGGATATGACTAGGAAACACAAAATGTCTTTGCGTATCTGGGATGCGTATATTTGGTCATTGCTGCGTTGAGCACGGAGTCTGGTTCTTAATGATTATTAACTTGGGTTATTTCATTTGCCTGCTTTTGGTGTTTGCTGGGACACTTAAGATGGGTGGGGGGGGGGTAAGGGAGTGGGTTACAGGGGGTGGAATGTCATGGTACATGTACACGCAAATGGAGACACTGAGAATGATCAACCAGCGTATCTCCGCCTATGCTTTGTTAATTTTGTCGAATACTTACATGTGTTTTTGTACCTGGCTGTTGAAATTTAATAAACATATTCAAACATAAAATTAGCATATACTCGCATTTAAAAGAGGGAATGTTATATGCAAATTGAGGTTTAGCACGTGCATAATAAATAGTGGGTAAAGCAGAGCATACCATGCTGATATACCCACTAAAGCGAAAACGTAACAGGGCTGGTGCTAGCTATTTTGCTGCCCTGTGCGAACAATTATTGTGCTAACCCCTTCTCATTCAGTTTTGTTTTTTTTTAATGTTTAATTTGTTTTCTTTTATCAATTGGGGCCAGTGCAAGGGTATTAGGCACCTTAAGTGAACTTTCCCCCATCATGGCCAGAGAAAATTCTTTTTCACTCAACGCACAATAAAGCTCTGGAATTTGTTGCCAGAGGATGTGGTTAGTGCAGTTAGTGTAGCTGGGTTCAAAAAAGGTTTGGATAAGTTCTTGGAGGAGAAGTCCATTAATGGCTATTAATCAATTTTACTTAGGGAATAGCCACTGCTATTAATTGCATCAGTAGCATGGGATCTTCTTAGTGTTTGGGTAATTGCCAGGTTCTTGTGGCCTGGTTTTGGCCTCTGTTGGAAACAGGATGCTGGGCTTGATGGACCCTTGGTCTGACCCAGCATGGCAATTTCTTATGTTCTTATGGCCCTCTCCACACATAATTTAAAATTGTGCATTTAACATGTGTTTCCCTTTTTTTGAGGAATGCTGCTCCTAAGGGCACACAACTAATTTATTGCCTCGGGGCTGCTCTGGCTAACCATCCCATCCCATGCTGACTCTTAATCCCTGGGGGAAGGACTCTTTTTATGGGGGAAAGCTCTCGCTTATGGCCCAGACAATGAGAAATGTTTGCCAGGGTATGTATACTATAGTGGTGCTTCCCATGAGGTGAGAGGCTGTAATAAACAGACAGGACCAGGTCTGGATGATAAAATAAAGTTTATTGATCAATACTCATAAATTAAAGTCCATTATCCAGAAGTGTGAATTTACATCTGACTGATGGTACAGCTTTGATTCTGGATAGGTAGGTGTCCTTTTATCAGACCTCTGAGTAGACCCCATGGTGATCTTAATCGTACAAACTCTCCCAGCGGCTGTGCGGGAATCATAGTGGAGGGGTCTCCAACTTTACTGAAAAATCCTACCTTTGGTCATCTTCTCCTCGGACACCCAGCCTGTCCTGGTTCTTTGATGGTATTGATCCAGATGGAGTCTCCTGCTCTTATTCTTCCTTCTTTAAAGACTTTCATCCTTATACTCTGATCTTTCTGGAGAACTTCTCTTGGGGAAAAGTTAGTGGGATCAGGCAAATTCTCCACTCTGAAATCCCAGTGGGGAAGGAGGATCCAAAAACCTCCCCACTCTTCTTAAGTCCAAAAAATTCCTTAAAGCTTAAACTGGATCTTTCTTCTGCCTTTACTGTCTCTCGCAGCAGATCCATCACTGGTGTTTGCCTACCTAAAGTTCATAGTAGGCTCATAGGTTTTTGGTCCCCTAGTGAGAGCCCTTTTGCCCCTAAAGGGTATCAGGCTTAAAAGTCTATCTCTTTAAATTATAAGAAGGACCCTCGAGCAGGGAGTGCACTGGGAGGTGTCACTTCTAATTTAAATTCCTTTGGTTGATGCTGGGAAGCCCCACCAGAGTGTGGAAAAAATACATCTTTACTCCTTGACTGCTTCCTCAAACTGAACCGCACAGTGTATTAACATGGCTGGGCTAAATAGTCTTCAGGCATCCAATCCAGGTGGGAGGGACTGAGGGGTTTGGATGGCTTCTTACAAAATGTGCTCTAAGACAGGGACAATGACATCTGGTGGCCAGACCGGGAGGGTCTGCCACACATGAAAAAGGACACAAAGACTTTTGAAGTAAAAATATCAGAACAGAATGTATATAATATTCATATGCCCTGCTGTGGTGCCAACAGGGTCGGATTTCCCATTAGGCCAACCTAGGCCAAGGCCTAGGGCGCAGCAGTCAGGGGGGCGTATATACAGCAGAAATAACAATCAAACATTTACAAATTTTTCAGTATTATTTTGAAAAGGCCATATAAAATGCTGTTTTTTAAATAAATAAATTGAGCGGTACATTTATGTTGCCCATCTCTACAGTTTGCGCTGTCTTGCTCACTCACAGGCAAAAAGCATTTGCTAAATCTCTCTCACACACTCAGCGTAAACCACGTGTTAAAGGAAAATTCCAGATTTGGCGTTACAATAGTGATTCATTACACTCATATCGCTTGTCTTCTACATATCTACTGAGTGATAATAGGTACGTAATATATATCGTTACTACTTTTATATACTGTTTTGTTAACTCGGAGCTGAAAGCCGTAAGCAGAAAAAGTTGATGGGGGTGTTCGCCAAATTATAAGGGGGCTGCGATTTTTATTACAAAACATGAAAGATACACAACTTATGGCTTGTTTATGCAGCATTATTTAATGTGGTGTAATGTAAGTTTGACACAAAATGCAAAACATTTCAATAAAATTCTATAATGTCAGATGAGAATCAATGTAAATCTTCTGCATTTTATGTCAATTTTATTCGCTGTTTTATGTATTGAATACGCCATCTGGGTGAATCATTTGAACTAACCAAAGAAGTAATCATCGTACCTCATATGGGTTATATAGGCAGTCATCTGCATTTTGCGGGCTGGGTTCAAAATATTTTGGGTCGGATCGGACAAAAGAACTTCCGCGGGGCAATGTGGGTCCCGCGGGCTGAAAAAATGTTTACTGGTTTTGGTCTGTTTTATTTTGCTTCTGGGTTCACTCGTCACAAGTTTAAATACATTTCAAATAACTGGCAGGGATTACATATTAAATTGAAAATTATAAATCAACTTTTGAGGGGGAGGGGTCGCAGAATTGTGCGTTGGCCTAGGGCGTAGAAATGTGTAAATCCGGCCCTGGGTGCCAACCAGAAAACCTTTTCACTTGGAACACATAGGGCCAGATTTTAAGATTTACGCGCGGACGTAGATTTGTGCGTGCAACCCGGCACGCACAAATCTACGCCCGATTTTATAACATGAGCGCGCAGCCGCGCCCATGTTATAAAATCCGGGGTCGGCGCGCACAAGGGGGTGCACACTTATACACCTTGCGTGCGCCGAGCCGCGCAGCCTTCCTCTGTTCCCTCTGAAGTTGCTCCGAAATCGGAGCGGCCTCGGAGGAAACTTTCCTTCCGCCCCCCCCCCACCTTCCCCTCCCTTCCCCTACCTAACCCGCCCCCCCAGCCCCACCTAACCCCCCCCCCCCCTTACTTTTATCTAATAAGTTGCGCCTGCCTCTGGGCAGGTGTAGGTTATGTGTGCCGGCCAACGGCCGGCCCGCGATCCCGGGCACAGCGGTAAATGGCCGCTGTGCCTGGAGGCTCCGGCCCCGCCCCTGGACTGCCCCGCCCCCCCCACTCCCCGCTCCCTTTTTCAAGCCCCGGGACATATGTGTGTCCCGGGGCTTGCGCTCGTCGCCGGGCCTATGCAAAATAGGCTCGGCGCACGCAGGAGCGGATTCTCAGGGTTATGCATGTAACTTACGCACGTAACCCTTTGAAAATCCACTCTATATGGTATTAGGCCTATTGGAGCACTTGTTGGGTGTGGGCTTGGACCCTAGAAAGCCTGAGTAGACTGAATTACAATTACAATATAGTAAATCTCCCATACCAAAACAACACTAACTACCACTACTCAAACTGTTACAACCCTACCTATAAAAAGGGGACCCTTCAAATATTACACTAAGCCCTAAAACGCCAATATGCCTCCTATTAGGAAAACAAAAGAAGCCAAGCTGCTATAGATCCCTACATAGAAATGACATGTTGTCAGAATACTTCACCTCAATCACACATGCAGAACACAGGCAGATCCTCACTAAATACAGAATAAAATGACCGTAAAGTATAAATGGAAAAGTACAGACATAAACTGAATTGGAAACTGCAACAAGTCAGACTCTGCAGCAATAGAAAACCAGAAATATCACAATTCCTCAGAAAACAAACAATAAAATCAAGAAATCTAAAGCATCAATCATAATAGTAAAACCATACTAATAAAAAGAATAAATATTTCAAAACATTTGATGAACAGAATTACACCCAATAATTAAAAACGCATATAATTTTTTTTAAATTTCCCAAATACCAATAAAATATTTCAAAACAGCATACACATCAAATAATACCCAAAAAAATCAATAAGGATAAAAAAAAATTGTTCACTCTCCATATCTGTGAACTTTTACTTGTGGTCACCCTGAGATTGACGTGGCTTAATGGGATGGGAAGAGATATGCACAACTTTCTCTTCTCTCATATACACACAGAAGCTCCCTCTCTCAAACTCACATCTGCTTACACACAAACACACACACACACGCTCACACTCCCTCTCTCAGACATATATGCTTAAACATATACACATAAACACACATACATGCTCTTTTCTCAGGCATACATGCTCCCTCATTCACAGACATGCTCCCTCTCTCTCAGGCACAGTGTTTAAACATACACACATACTTAAGCACACACACACATGCTCCCTCTCAGGTACACATGCTTACACACACACATACACATGCTTCCTCTCTCTCAGGCCCACATGCTTATACACACTCGCATACACATGCTTCCTATCTCTCTCAGACACACATGCTTACATACACACACAGACACACACATATACACTTACATACACACATAGTAGCAGTTCCTCTCTAGCAGGTGGGCAGGTTGTGATCTCCCTGCGATCATGGGGCTTCCTTTAGTTGGGCTGTCGGCCAGGATGGGATACCCCGGCAAAGCTATAGGTCCCGTGTGGATCAAATCACAAGATGGCTGGAGCAGTGCCAGGTGAGTAGAAGGGAGTTAAGGTCCTCAGTGCAAATAAGAAGGAACTTAATTCTTTCCTTTTCTATTTCTTAGGGAAATAAATAAATTTTTAACAAGAGACATTTCTTAATGAAAAAATTATCTTTTTTAACATATTATATAACATAGCCGGCAAAATAGGGTGGGCTACCTGGGTCATGGCCCATTCAGCTTTTGGAAGATCAACATACCTAGGATTTGGACACTTTTTTTTATAATGTCTAGGCAGGACACTATAATCTCCAGTCCAGTGATGGGGCAGGTGGCCATTCAACCACGTTCAATCACGTTCTGCACAGTTCCCACGTTCTTATTCATGTGCCTGTAATGTTGGCAGCACAGAAGAAGAACACAAGGTCAGGAGCAAGCTGCACAAAGGAGCTGCTCTACCTGTTGCCTTCACGGAGCTGCTCCTTTTCACTGCCTTCCAATCTGGCAGGCATGTCACTATCCCCTGCTGCTGCCACTGCCGCATACTCTTCTGCTGTTTTCCTGAGTGAGTCCCACAGTGGCTGCAGCAGCAGATTCCGGTGATGTTCCCCTGCCCCATTACAGTCACTTCTATCTTCTGCTGCCTGCCCTGTGGTCTGCCTCCTGCCACGGAGCTGCAGCACCCACAGTGTTACTGGAGAGAGATGCTTAGGGTGGGGGGAAATAATAAGAAGGAGGGGGTAACATGGAGATCCAGACAGTGATAGGAGATGGGGCAGAGGGAAGGGGGCTGAGGGATACTGATGCTGAGAAGATGGTGGGGACAGGGGGAAAAAGAGAGGGAGTCAGGGGATACTGATGCTGGACAGAGGATAGAGAGCTAGAGGGAGACAAAGTGACAGAAGGGGTGGGGTGTGAGATGTTATTTTGGGTCTGCTGAACTCCCATCATTGCTCTTGGGTGTATGAGGGAGGAGGGGGGTGTGTACTTTTGGGACCTCTGATTCCCTGTCATCATTCTTGTGGGTGGTGGAGGATATTATGTAGTATATCAGCCCCATACTTCTGACCAGAATAACAAAGGGGTTTGCCTTTGTGTAGAAAGAAATGCATTTATTTATTTAATAAATCTTATATTCCGCAGCTTCCTATAATGTTCAGTTCAGAGTACAAATCATATAACTCATAAATATTACATATAACAGTACAAACATTATACAACATACATAACAATAAAACAGAAAATTTATAAAATAATCAACTTAAAACTCCCATATCATTTAGAAGCATCAGTAGAAATGTCTTTCACCTTTTTCCTAAATATTTTTATCTCCTTTTCTTTTCCTAACACAGTAGAAACAATATTCCATAGCTCAAGTCCAGCATGAGAAAATGCACAAGAACACATTTTTTTGTGCTTACATTCATATATTAGTGGGACAATCAACAAATGATCACCTCTCGATCTGAATGATCTAATAGGCTCATAGAAATCCTTTTTTATTACGGTTTCTAGTTTTTCAGTTTTGTACTGCACACAGAATATCTTCTTAGTTTTTCATTTCAGTTTTTGATTGCACATTTGTAATTTGTAGTCAGGCATTCTGTATTTGGTGAGGGTCTTTCTGTGTTTTGCATATGTGACCAAGGTGAGGGACTCTGCTAGCATGTAGTTTCTGGTAAGGAATCTATAGCAATCCAGTTTGTTTTGTTTTTCCAGTAGGAAGTATATTGGTGCACTAGGACCCAAAGTAATATTTAGAGTGTTGCCTTTTCATAGGTAAGGTTGTTCCTGTTTGAGTGTTCAGTAACCTAATAATTTTGTGATTAATTAATAATAATCATAATCAATTTGTATTACACAAAGAATGTAAAAATGATATTAAGAGTAAAAATAAAGTAAGAAACCAGAAGACACACACACACTGACAGAATGAGAGAAGAGCCTTAGTGAATCAAGCCCTAATTAGTTTAAATATAATGTTTTTCACAATTACTCCCCCACATTCACCTACAGATTTCCCAAAGGAAATAATTACCGTACATTCTTGATTCAATTTGTCAGTTTGTATGAGAGTGTGAATTTATAGTGCTTCTATTTATGAAGCTTATATTTGTTGCCAAGTTATTTTCCTAAAATATTCTTCTATCCTTAATCTGTAAATGTGTGCTAACATAGCAAATCAGAAACATTTAGCCAGTAATTAAATGTTTTCACAGGGTGTCTTGCTACCAGGAAAAGAAGGCAGTTTAAAAAGAACTGAGATAGTTCACTCTTCAAGTCTTGTTTGAAATACACAGTCCCAAAATTATTTTGAAATTACACTAGAGCGATCAGTGGAATTTTGTAAATAATGCACATATAGCTTTGTTTTATACTTCCAGTACAATAAGCCATTGTATGCTATAGACTGCCATTCATAGAAGCTAATATCTGTTCTGCTAGCATACTGACATTTAAAATTAAAGGAATAATTATAGACAAGCAGTCTTACCTTTGGTTTCTAAAAGAGTAATAAGCTGAAGTAAAAGCATCATTGCTGTCAGTTCAGAGCAGCTGCAGAATGAGTTTTCACAGTTGATAACAGTCCTGCTCCTGAACACTTCAGAAACCGCTCTGAGATAATAAACCAGCCCCTATGCTGTCTGTGATCAGAATGCCGAGCATGCTCACAGCCTCCCAGCTCCAGGGAGAAGACTGTGTGTGTCTCTTGGCCTTGTTAACTGTACCACAGTTATAGAAATCACAGTAACACAATACTTTGCTTAGCGGCAGTGGAGTGAATGAGATCTTGATGGTTATTAGAAGTAAAAAAATATATATATGTTAACACAAGTTCATATCTATTTTAAAAAGCGTTTGTTTGAAATTATGGTACTGCATGCAGGGCTAAATGTATTAAAGAGGGTTTCTTCCATACTTGAGTTTGTAGGGATAAATGCTTAGCCCCTCTGACCCCATGGTGAAGATTTTACAGACTTCTTTCAACTAAGGCAGAAAGACATTTATTGTCTCAAACATACAACAACATGTGTATCCATCCTTGAAAAATAGTGCAGAGGGGTGCATATCTCAGACTTTTGCATAAATATACCCATTATTTTAGGGTAGCCTGTGCTGGGAGCCCTGCAAAACACTATCAGTTTAATTTCAGTCTCTTCCTAACACTATTGTGTTTTGATGTGTGATCTTCCTGAATGACACCACATACACCTAAAATAGAGGTGAAGGAGCAACTATGGCAATGAAGATGTTTCCCTGGATGGAATCAAATCATTGTTTCTGCAATTAAATAACCATTTACTTAAAAAAAAATTATTTGATATATGTATTTGACTATTTTGGTTGTCAAATTTTATTGAGAGTAGTTTGGGTCATAACTTTTAATAGCCAAATCATAAATTTCTTTATCAGTGGAGGCTCTTTGTTTTGGAATTTAATTCTAAGTGCATAATTTTCAAAAGTGCTACATTACTACTACTACTACTACTTAATATTGCTATAGTGCTACAAGACATATGCAGTGCTGTACAAATATACAAAAAGACAGTCCCTTCTCAATAGAACTTACAACCTAATAAGACAAACATACATGACAAAATACTTGGGGTATTTCATAAAACAAGACAATGGTTAAAAAGAAAAGGAAAGAAAGTTAACACGACTAAAAGCAGACAATCAGAAATAAGATTTAAAGAGGTTTCAAAAAGGTGGGTCTTTAGAGGGGATTTAAAAATGGCAAGAGAGGGAGCATGAAATGCCAGTTCAGGAAGATTATTCCAAGCACACGGTGCAGCCAGGTGAAAGCATAGAGTCAGGAATTGGTGGAAGAGGAAAAGAGCTCAGATAGGAGTAAATTGTCCATTGAGTGGAGTACATGAGGAGGGGTGCAGAGAGAGATAAGAGAAGAGTGGTAATGAGGTGCATTTGTAGATGAGAAAGAGGAGCTTAATCTGTAGGTGGGAGCAGATAGTAAGCCAAAGCAATGACTTCAGAAGAAGATTATGTGAGCATAGTGACTTTGGCGAAAAATAAGTTGTGCAGTTGATATAAAATCTTCAGGTACTTTTACTACCAGTTCCCATCTGAAAATTGCCCCAGGGAAAAGTACCCATTAACATTTGCTACTGATTTTTTGCTTTTTCGCTGGTTACCTTTCCATTGGAAAACATGTGCATAGACTGAAAAAAAAACATTATTTCCTACTGCCAACCTATACATACCTGTATTAGAGTGCAGGGACAGAGGATGTGAAGAAATTCATTGTTAATTGAGAGAGACAGTTTCACCCCATAATGGGGGAAGTATAGGGAGACCTGATCGGATCAGAATTAACAGCTCTGCCACCATTATAGACTTAGAAGCAGACATGCAGGCAGTTACAGAAAGAAATGATGTGCCTTCAGAGAAGTTGACAGTTCCAGCTGTTGTAAGAAACTAACAGTTTCAGATAAGCACCTTTGTTGCAAGTGCGAGTATGAGGAACTGCCTTGCCTAAGGAACAGTATAGTTACAATCAAGCCCAGAAAGGCAGGAAGATGTTGCGTTTGGCCAGTTGCGGGTCTGACCTGCAATCTGCTGCTCTTACCTTCTTCCCCAAGTTGTAGGGGGGTTGCCGATGCCATGGTAGGCCCCCATATAAAAACATGTCAGGCCGCCGCACAGACCACATATGTTGCACTAGGTATGCACTCAGCTGAGCGGGTTGTCCCTAGGCACGCGGGACTCAGCCCTATTTAAAGGGCCTGCAGCAGGAAAACCACCGTGGTGCCCACCAATGACATCATACGCTCTCCACTATTTAAGGGCTGCTCAAACCAGCCTCAGACACTTCGGCAATAGGTCGAACTCTTCAGAGTAGCTGATTGCCTCGCTGTTCCTGGTTCCTGATCCTGATTCTATTCCAGTACCTTGTCTTCATGTTCCTGGTTCCTTCCTGTGTCCTCGGAGTTCCTGCATTCCTGTGTTTTGGGTCTTCATCCTTCCTTAGTGTCTTCCTGCTGATTCACCTTGCCTCCTTCCCTTTGGATTGACTTCTCAGCTTGACCTCAGTTTGGATCCCCAGTTTGTCTTGTTTTGGATTCCTGGCTTAACCTTGGACTGCTTCTTGACTACATTGCCTTCTTCATGCCTTGTGACTTCTGCTTGTTCCTCATCTTTCCATACTCTACCTGCCCTTGATCTCGATCTGCTCATGTCTCTGCTGTCTGCTGCCTGCCCCTGACTTCTGCTTGGACTGACTTCGCTTTCTACCTGCTGGCCACTACTTCTTCTATGATGGATTCTTCTCTTCACAGAGGCCCGCGCTTAAGTCCAGCCGGCCTTGGCACCCGAGGACTCAACCTAAGGGGAACAAGGGCTGGTATTGGTGAAGTTCCTGTTGGGCCTCTGCTCCAGCCAGCTTCACCTGCTGATGGTGAGGAACTGAATGGTCCTTCCTGATAATAACCTGGATTAAATAATTAAATAATGAAAATTAATGGAACAGTTTTGCACAAGAGAAAGAAATGTGTTTTTGTTTTTAACAGGCAAAACAGGCCTTGCATGAGAAATGCAAGCAGTTTGTGTAGAGCCAGCTCAAGGCCTAATATACCAGATAACGATACTTTTTACATCATTAGTTTACGTAAAGGTTGAGTAATTATCTGCACTCCAAAAAATGGTGCTATTCCAAAACAAGAGAGAAAAAAACGTTGTAACAGTATTAGTATATAAGAATGTAACATATAGCTTAGAAACTGAGAAGGCTTTGGCAATATGTCACGATTAGACGCTCCAAGCCACTCCCAGGAAACCTGTATCTTTCCTGTATTCTTCTTCTGGCTTTCCTTTGCTTACTATAATAAAGAGTACTATTGAGAAATATAAAGATTTTGAGTGTTTTTCGATAACAAACCAGCCTGCATAGCAAAACCTCTGAGTGCCACGAGCCTCAGATAGTAAATTGGGAACTTCTTGTGAGGTAAGAAAGGTAAAATCCCTGTCCTGCTGGTAAGGCAGGTAGGAAAGTAGATAGTTGCCAAGACAGCCGCCCTTGGGACATGAACATTCCCTGGGGGTACCATCAACCTCACCTCGGTCCAAGGGTCCACTTCTGCAATAGAAGAAACTCTGTGACTCAGTGATAAGAAAATGTCTTGAAATATTATATCTAAAATAATAGAACACAGCTCTGAAACACTGCTCTTTTATTTCTACTTTGATATATTTTAGAAGAAAATACTTTGCTTAAGTTGCAAGAGGCACTATAATTCAGAAAAGTGTAAGTAGTACTATAGCTCTCTGTAGCTCAGATTGAAGATCCATTTTTTCTGTCTTAGCAAGGAAAATTGTTAGAATCTGTATATGACTGTAATTGCTGGACCCATGTCTTTTTACACACACACACACACACACACACACACACACACACACGCATCCCTGAGTAGCAAGAGATCAAAGAGAATAAGACTGTGCCTGCATCAAGCCAGATCCAATCTAAGAAGCATAAAAGAAGATCATACCATTGGCACAAATCAAGCAACCAATTGTGAGACCACTTGAAATGAACCCTGTGTCCAGCATGCTGACCATCCCCCCCCCCCCAACCTCTGAGACCACTTTTTCCAGTTCCAGGGGGATAACTATTCAGAGAAGTGTCTTGGGTATATATCCTTTCTCTTGGGCCATTCTCACAAGTGGTCTTGTATATATTTCTTGGGTGCTACCATATACATATTTAGCTATTGGCTGGGATAAGATATTATCTGATGCTTTACTATTACAATATTGGTTATATTGCTTAGGATTTTGTGATGTGTTTGTTTGGGTTTATATTACTGCTGTTAGTTTATGTAGGGATAAAGTTTACATATATCTGTGAGCAAACACTAGCGAGCCTATATAATCACAATGATGCTTCTTATCAGTATATTGTTGTATATATTGTATGCTTATAATCATTTCCTAAAAATCTACCTAAAAATATTGTACAAAAGCTCTTATGTAGTTTTAAGTCCCTTCCTCAGAAGTCAGATCAGAGACATTCATATGTAAAGACGGGTCCTATATTGTCTCAATAATTCATGTATTTTTGGATAATACTACATAGCTCCAATAAAAACTATAAGAACATAGGAAATTGCCATGCTGGGTCAGACCAAGGGTCCATCAAGCCCAGCATCCTGTTTCCAACAGAGGCCAAAACCAGGCCACAAGAACCTGGCAATTACCCAAACACTAAGAAGATCCCATGCAACTGATGCAATTAATAGCATTGGCTATTCCCTAAGTAAAATTGATTAATAGCCAATATTGACTTCTCCTCCAAGAACTTATCCAAACCTTTTTTGAACCCAGCTACACTAACTACACTAACCACATCCTCTGGCAACAAATTCCAGAGCTTTATTGTGTGTTGAGTGAAAAAGAATTTTCTCATATTAGTCTTAAATGTGTTACTTGCTAACTTCATGGAATGCCCCCTAGTCCTTCTATTATTCGAAAGTGTAAATAACCGAGTCACATCTACTCGTTCAAGACCTCTCATGATCTTAAAGACCTCTATCATATCCCCCCTCAGCCGTCTCTTCTCCAAGCTGAACAGCCCTAACCTCTTCAGCCTTTCCTCATAGGGGAGCTGTTCCATCCCCTTTATCATTTTGGTTGCCCTTCTCTGTACGTTCTCCATCGCAACTATATCTTTTTTGAGATGCGGCGACCAGAATTGTACACAGTATTCAAGTTGCGGTCTCACCATGGAGCGATACAGAGGCATTATGACATTTTCTGTTCTATTAACCATTCCCTTCCTAATAATTCCTAACATTCTATTTGTTTTTTTGACTGCTGCAGCACACTGAGCCGACGATTTTAAAGTATTATCCACTATGATGCCTAGATCTTTTTCCTGGATAGTAACAGCCTACCAATAACACAGTCTACCCCAAGAGGCAACCATATCAACACAACACTAACTCCCAGGATTCAAACAGCAACAATCCTACCCAAGAAAGAGAAGTACTGCAAATATTACATCAGGCCCTAGAAGACCACTACACCTCCTATTGAATACAGAAACAGACGGACTGCTATAGACCCCTGCTAGTGTACACACTCATCTCGATCACACATACAAAGGCAAAATAAAAGACCAACAAACAACAAAATAAAGAAATATAAAACATCCATCATAAAGGTAAAATCATACTAACAAAAAGAATAAATAAAAACAATTGATGAATAGAACATCCAATAACTAAAACCTCATAAAAATGTTTTTAAAATTTCTCAAAATACCAATTTAATATTTTCAAAGCAGCAGACATATCAAATAACATCCAATAATGAGGCTAATAAGAATTTTAAAAATCTCCTGTTCTTCATACCTGGGATGTTTCAATTTCTAGCCACTCTGAGATTGTTGTGGATTAGAGGAGGTGGAGCTGTACAAACTTTATCCTCTCTCTCTCTCACACACACACACACACAGGCTCTCACCCACCCACACTGGCTCTCATCCACAGACACACACCAGCTCTCACACACAGGCATTCACCCATCTACCCAGTCACACACATATAGACAGTTAAACATCCACATCCACACACTGCAGTCACACATACAAACACATTCACAAATACAACCTCTCACCCAGGCACACACACTCAGGCCCACCACTGCCACCCCCTACACAGGCTCTCAGATCCCCCCCACACACACACACACACACAGTCTTTCTCACACACACACGCAGCCTCTCACCCACACATACAAGAGATCTCACCCACCCACAAAAATACACCCAGACTCTCATTTACCCGCAAGTTCTTACCCTCCCCCGTCACACACCAGCACCCTCATACAGGATCTCACCCAAATACACACACACAGTCTCTCACCCACCCATAGCCCCACATGGAGTTTCTTAACTCCAACATACTCACAGCCTCTCTCAGCCACATAGCTTCTTACCCACACTTACACAGGATCTCACCCACCCACACACACAAGCAGTCACCCCCAACACAAGTAGTCACCCACATACAAACAGTAATCCCCTGAAACACACAAATACACGCATCGAAAAAGAAAGAAGAGGGCAGCCGGTAGACCCCCATCTCACCTGCGGCAAAGATGAGAAGAGGCCCGTGCATGATCCAGCCGAGAGCAGGAGGGAGCCCGTTCAGCTGCTGCTCCTTCTCCTGTGCCGGCCCTGTGGGATTAAATAATTGTGGGGCTAGTACTCCCTTTATGCTGAGCTCGTGATGCATTCCCATCAGGGAGCAGCAGTAATGCTAACAAGCATGCAAATCATGTATGTTGAAGCAAATTGTACGTGAGCATTAGCTAATGCCTGCATTAATGTGTGTTTAACATAGTCATTAACACTTATGCCCATTAGTACACAAGCCCTGGCCTGTAATGTGCTGTCTGTGCAATTATATTATAGTCAATATGCCAGGAACAGTTTTGTTTAACTAGCAATGATTTAATTTTTTTTAACTTGTGTAGTGCAGCTACTTGGCATAGGGTGAGTATAGGGGCAGAAGAGTGAGACAGCTACAGCAACTAGTCAGTCACTGTGATAATGTGCTATCAGTACCTACCTGCCATTGAACGAACACATATCTACAGTAAGGCAAGAGGTTGGTCAATGTACTTGTGATGACAGCAGAGAGGGATGGTAACTTTTAAACAGGCACATGGGCACACATGTGGGTGAGTTTGCAAGCTCACGCCCAGGGACGCAGCTATTTTATTACATATGTGCATATATGCGCACATGTTATAAAATAGGCTGAGCGTGTGCATATGTGTACGCAATTTTAAACGAGCACGCGGATATGCAGGCAAATCCCGCTTCCACTACGAAAGTGGGGGGAATTTAAAAGGGGCACATGTCCACGCCATTGCCAGTTTTACCAGTTCATTCCCAGGTTGCCCAGGCAAGGAATAGGACTTCCAAACCCTCCCAGTTTAATAAGCTCCCTTTTCCCCTGTGAGCCCCTTAAAACCCCACATCCATGCATATATTTTTTGTTTTATGACTTACACGCCATCCATAGCGGACGTAAGGTTCTGCAGCAGGGGACCCTGGCGCATGCTTGTGTGCATATTTTTGCTCTGATTTCATTGAGAAATCCAGGAACGTCCACAGCCCACCCAGACCACGTCCACAGCCCACCCCTTTTTTAGAAAAAGATTTTTGTGCACGCAGCAGGAGATATGCGCGTATCCAGGCAGCTTTTAAAATCCGCCCGCCAGCCCAATATATGGTTTTGGCGCACGCTGGACTTTTTTAAAATTCACCTTTAAATGTCTAGAGTGACTACAGGTTTTTTTTTTTAGGACTTATATCCTAAAAGGCAACAGTTTCCTGTCATCAGAACAACAGCAGAAGAGGGGAGAGCTGCAGCAAATAGTAACTCAGTAAGGCCTATGTACTAAGTGGGCACTTTTCAATGTGTTCAATTCATATAGGGGTAGATTTTCAAAGGGGTACGCGCGTAGGATACGCGAGTACCCCCGAAAACCTACCCCAAACCCCCCCCTGCGCGTGCCGAGCCTATTTTGCATAGGCTCGGCGGCACACGCAAGCCCCGGGACATGCGTAAGTCCCGGGGCTTGCATGGAGAGGCGTGCCGGGGGGCATGGCGGTTGTGACGCGGCGTTTCGGGGGCATGGCGCGGGTGACGCAACGTTTCGGGGGCGGCGCCGCAAGTGTGGTTTCGGCATGGGGGCGTTCCGGGGGTGTGGCCACGCCCTCTGGAACAGCCCTCGGGTCAGGTGATGGTGTGCCAGCAGCCCGCTGGCGCACGCAGATTTACATCTGCCTCCGGCAGGCGTAAATCCGGCGATAAAGGTAGGGGGGGGGTTTAGATAGGGCCGGGGGGTGGGTTAGGTAGGGGAAGGAAGGGGAAGGTGAGGGGAGGGCGAAAGAAAGAGGGAATGGAGGCAGGCTGCGCGGCTCAGCGCATGCAGGCTGCCCAAAATTGGCAGCCTTGCGCGCACCGATCCCGGATTTTCATGGATACGCGCGGCTACGTGCCTGGTGCGCGAACCAAAGTACGCATTCGCGCTAAATTATAAAATCTACCCCATACTTTATGCACATTTTCAAAGGGAAACACACGACAGGAGGAAAATTTTCAGCTCAGCTATTTTGCCGGAGTAAATCCCTTTGAAAATTGCCGTCTATAGGTTTCCTCCCATTTTGTGTCTATGGGGAAACTGCTTAGTAAATAGCGCCTTAGTATCTTACTGATTGCTACCACCCAGTATACAAAATCCTATAACACTGAGATAAGATGCCCGTGTGCCTGCAGTATTACGGTGTCATAAATCACACAGGACAATCATTTTTTTTGCCTTCTGATCTGTTGTGGGTAATGAAGAAATACTTAGTTCTAGGCTGCCAGCAGACACATTGACAGAGCACTCTGACAATAGCATTAAGTACCTCTAATAATCTGAAACTGGAAACATAAGTACTGACAACGATGGTAGCACAGCAAGAAAACAAAGTTCATATGAAAAGGTTTAGCTCTCAAACAAGCAAATTAATACAAAACAGCCTTCCTGTGAATCTCTGAGAATGCTAAGCCTTCCACCCTACCTTCTTCCAGCCTGAGTAGCAGAATGGTAGCAGGTGTCTCCCCATCACATACCATCCCATTTCCAAAGCCATCATCCTCATAATCTGCATCCTCACTATCAGGCCACAGGTAATAAATCTGTCCTGTCTGCCAAGATAAATAAACCCTGAGCAACAACAGGAAAATAAGTTTCAATGGAACTGGCAATACTGCCCATAAGTTTTTTGTTCTTTGTGAACCGATACGATGTGCAAATGGCTATCGGTATATAAGAGACGTTAAATAAATAAATAAATAAATACTATTGCAGCCCCTGAACTGGGGTCCTTTCTAGGAGTCCATGGGGCACAGACTCAGTACTGGGGCTAGATGTCCTTTACAAATTACTCATTCTGTGTCAGTCCCAGAACTATATGATTCTCTAACAAGAGAGGGGGGGGGGGGGCAGCAGGGAGAGAGAAGATAACTTCCTGAGTGTAGGGTATTACTGTAATGTCCTTTACTGAGTGCCAATAAACCGAGCTGCACACAAAGCAGGTGTCATAGGATAAAAGAGGTGATGTTTTATTGTGGATTGACAAATGGTGAAATGATAGAAAACAGAGAGTAGGGCTAAATGGTCAATTTTCTCAACAGAGAAAGGTGAATAGTGGAATGCCCCAGAGATCTGTACTAGGACTGTTGCTTTTTATCATATTCATAAATGACCTAGAGATGGGAACGACGAGTGAGGTGATCAAATTTGCTGATGATACAAAATTATTCAGAGTTGTTAAATCACAAGAGGATTGTGAGAAACTAAAAAAGGACCTTGTGAAACTGGGAGACTGGGCATCCAAATGGCAGATGACATTTAATGTGGACAAGTGCAAAGTGATGCATGTAAGGAACAGCAACCCAAATTAATGCTACACAATGCAAGGCTCCACATTGGGAGTCACCATCCAGGAAAAGGATCTAGGCATCACTGTGGATAATATGTGGAAATCCTCTATTTAGTGTACAATGGCAGCCAATAAAGCAAATAGAATGCTAGGAATTATTAGAAAAGGAATGGAGAATGAAATAGAATATAGAAAACAATGAAGCTACACCCATAGAATTACTGACCTTCTATGTGGCCATCATAATAGGCACTCCTGGTGTGAAACACCTTCTTTGCCTTCCATTTAATCATCAGCCAGGAATCAAAATTATCAAAATTTTGTTTTTTAGTGTTTTTCAATGTATATGCAAGTAAAACGTATCTTAGTGATGTATGTAATCAATCAGATGTCTCAAAATCCCCGACATTGTTCCGTGTTTCAGAATGCTTCCTCAGGGGGATGACATTCAAGTGTATATGTTTTCCTTTTAAAGATGCATCAAGTGTCAAATGGTTGCTAAAAGAAAAAATAAAAGAATATATGATACAGAAATGCCTATCTTTGTTAACTTATTTTTCAAGATGGCACAAATTCTACTTCTGAGAATATATTTAAATATAGCAACGACAACCAGTCACCATTCTCTCCTTGGCACCAAATTCAAACGGAAGTAAGGACTCAAAATTCCGGTGTTGATATTTTTACAGACTGGAAAATCCAGATTACAGAATATCACTTGGCTTCTAGATTTAACTCCTGTGGGAAAACAGTATCCAGATAAAAGATCCAGAATTGCTCCCTCCGTTTAAGAAGTATGGTGCGATCATCTTTTGTGGCGAATTCCACGATATGTTCCAAAATGTCCCTTTTCAACTTAGTAAAATCATGTTTATTTTCTAAGCAATGAGATACTACTGGGGCTTGTACTTTAGCAATGTTAACATAACTCTTATGTTCTGATAATCGTGTTTTCACACTGCATGACATGCAGCCGACATAGATCATATTACATTGTAAAAACATACACAACATTTGCAGTGAGACAGTTAAGAGATTTTATGTAATTTGATGGTACGTCCTGAGATAGGATCAGTCCATTGTGCTCCCAAAATAGCTTGGGTGCAGAACATGCAATTACCACACTATTTCCATATACTGGGGAGACATCAGGAATTGCATTAGAAGGAAAAGACGAATGATACAATAATGAGTGGAGTGGAATGGGTAAATGTGAATTGGTTGTTTACTCTTTCAAAAAGTGCAAAGACTAGGGGACAGTCTTATTTATTTATTTAAACAAATTTATATACCGTTTTCCAGTAAAATTTACCGATCAAAATGGTTTACAATGATACAATATGTACCAATAAGACTCTCTTCAAATTTATACAGTGTGGAGACAGCAGAATGTAAGTCTCTCAAAAAAATTACTGTACCACCACAATTTGAATGCAACAATAATTAATCACCTCAAGTGAGAAAAAATAAATTTTTCAAATACCAGACCTCATAAACGGCATGGTTAGTAATGCTAGTTTAGCATATATTAAATCTGCCAACGTTTATAATCATAGGTCTTTGATGTATAAATTTTTTTCTTTTTGCTTTTGTGAGGAACAATACCCAAAATCATGTGAATAAAATAGTCTCTTGTGTAAACATAACTGTTATCTTTTCATTTAGTCGTATTTAACCAGCACTTAGCTTGATTTATAAAGGTGAAGAAACGCCATATTTCTTCATGAGAGGCTAGTGTGGAAAAAGCCCGACACTGGATCCGTGTTTCGGCGCGTGCCTTCGTCGGGGGCCGAAATAGATGATACTGGAGCGGCTGGAGATAGCGGCGTCTGCCGATGTTACGTTTCTTCCACATCGGCAGACGCCGCTATCTCCAGCCGCTCCAGTATCATCTATTTCGGCCCCCGACGAAGGCACGCGCCGAAACACGGATCCAGTGTCGGGCTTTTTCCACACTAGCCTCTCATGAAGAAATATGGCGTTTCTTCACCTTTATAAATCAAGCTAAGTGCTGGTTAAATACGACTAAATGAAAAGATAACAGTTATGTTTACACAAGAGACTATTTTATTCACATGATTTTGGGTATTGTTCCTCACGAAAGCAAAAAGAAAAAAATTTATATATCAAAGACCTATGATTATAAACGTTGGCAGATTTAATATATGCTAAACTAGCATTACTAACCATGCCGTTTATGAGGTCTGGTATTTGAAAAATTTATTTTTTCTCACTTGAGGTGATTAATTATTGTTGCATTCAAATTGTGGTGGTACAGTAATTTTTTTGAGAGACTTACAATGATACAAACCTTGAAATTAAAAGGTTAAAATAATTTGTAACAAAATAAAACTTAAAAATAAATAGGTATGAATAAAAATACATCATGATTACATTATCAATAAAAATAAAAATGACTAAGACAGAGAGTGGCCAATTTCCGTTAAAAAGTTAAAAGCAGGAAAAAGTAGAGAGAACTATGTAAACAAATGTAATTAGTTTTGTACATTCAACTAAGTAGTCTATGAAGTTACTAGGTGACACATTTAAGACAAATAGGAGACTTTTTTTTATACTCAACACATAGTTACAGGTTTTGCGTTATCAAACAGCCGGTTAAGAATTGGAGGGGAGGAGATTTTGATAATTATCTCTTAGGCTGGAACAACAGTTCATATTTGAATTTATGTCTTCAGTTCTGTACAGCGTTTACTAAGCGAATGCGGGAGTGCCGTATCTACAAATGGTAAATATACTTAAGAATCCACTGTGTTTTAATCATTTACTGTAAACTAGGTTCGCTGATTTTTAGTGATTTTATTTTTGGATATTACACATTGCTTTTAGCGGTAGAATTTTTATAAGATCGGGTTTTCTTTAAACAACGAGGTGGCACTATAATTCCACTGATTTTTAGTGTTTTTATTTTCGGATATTGCACATTGCTTTTAGCGGCAGAAGTTTTATAAGATTTGGTTTTCTTTAAAGAACGAGGTGGTACTATAAGAAATGCTGTACAGCGTCTATAAAGCGAACGCGGGTGTGCCGTATCTATGAATGGTATAAATAAATCACTTACTGTAGGCTAACTCCATTTAGTTTTAGAGATTTCTTTTTTGTACATCACATATTGCTTTTAGCGGTATTATTTCTATAAGATCTTGTTTTTAAACAATTTATTTATTTATTTATTTATTTATTTATGTTTTTTTATATACTGGTCTTCTTACATTGTATGCAAATCAAATCGGTTTACAGAGAACTGTTGAAACTTGCTTGGGGGCAATTACATATAACGAAGAACTTTTTAAACAAATGACGTTTAGCGGTTTCTGTTCTTAGATTAGTCTATATAGGCTGTTAATCAGCCTGGTGCAGCTCTGCACAGCAACTGAATAATAAGCGCATAAGTGCCGAAAAATATAAAAATGTAATATATGGAAGCCATATGTAAACTCAACGTGGTTTATATCATTTATTAAAACGGTGCTCATTTAATATTTGGCTTCTAAGTTTAATTAACCGGTTACAACACATGTTTAGCGTTATGGGTACCGTATCTTAAATAGAATATTTTTAGCACCACCACTTTCCCGCGGTATCAGCTTTTAAAGTTTGAATGTTCATTTAAGATATGGATAATATGGATCCTTTGATCAATTGGATATATAAGAAATTATTTGGTTTTCTTAAATAAACGTGATACTAATTCGCCTATAACGATCCGCTGAAAGGAATAATATTCTGAAAAAGTACAAAAGAATGCATTCCGGTGCGATATTCATTGTTAAGATTTATTTTTTATTCCAGTCAGTTCGCTGTCTAATTTTTTGAGATCACAGTGCATGTGACGTCTATGCTCATTTGAACCTACCCGAGTGACTCAAAAGGTACTATTGAATATTTTAAACATTTCCTTCTTCATACGGTTATATGTAAAGAAAAGAATTGTCACACATACCCTTTATTTTTTGAAGTACATTATTATATTTATTTATTTTTTCATATTTTTTTAGTTTCCCCCCCCCCCCCCCTTTTTTTATTATATTATATTTTATTTTCATTCTTTTTTGTCTCTTTGTATTATTCAATTTCATTTTTTCCTTCTTTTTTCCATTTTGTGGGTCATATTTAATATTCAATGTATGATCGCTCAAAAGGTAGTTTCATAAGATATACACAAACACTCCCTTTACTTATGTATTATATTTATGAGTGTGTTGCAATGGTATTTGTACACTCAATTGTACATGTGGTTTACAGAATTGATATATAGTGGTTAATATATACATACAAACATTTGAGATATATGTCCATTTTTTCATTCTATAATGCAATATGTTTATTATTGATTTTGATTTTATTTATTTCATATTATTTAATATTTTTATGTTTTTGGTATTACAATTTATTTGTTGATACACATTTACATGTTTGTATGTCTCTTTTACATGTTTTTATCTGTTTGAAATAGCCCCTGAAGCAGCTTGTATAGCGAAACTCGGCCAGAGTCGGGCAGGCAAGAGTCAATAAAGTCCATTTTACCGATTCCACCTAGTTGTGTGTTTGCTGTCAGCCATCTTGGATCAGTTACCGGTTTGTTTCCTTGGACCAGTTTTAAAAAATACCGCATATTTTAGATTTCCAATGAAAGAAAGGGCTTACTTTCTCTATCCATTTTATAAACGTATGCAAGCATATTTTACACAGGAAATAATTGTGATACTGTGAAAATAAACATTCAGGATTAAACGTGGAGTTAGGTATTTTATAAAGTGTGCGCGTACAGGGCTGGATTTTCAAAAGGTTACGCACGCCAGGCCTATTTTCAAAAGACCCAGCGACACGCATAAGCCCTGGGATGCGTGTAAGTCACGGGGCTTGCAAAAAGGGGCGGTCCGGGGGCGGGGCCAGAGGCTTCCGACACAGCAGATATTTGCTTGCAACCTGCGCCTGCCTGCAGGTTTGACATCAATTTTGGGGGGGGAAGGGGTGGGAAGGTTAGGTTAGGGGGGAGGGAACAGGGGAAGCCCGCAGGTGTCGGCGCGTGCAAGGTGCACTAGTGTGCACCCCCTTGCGCACTGACCCCCGATTTTATAACTTGCGTGCCCCTGCGCACGCAAGTTATAAAATTGGGCATACATGTGCGCGCACTTGGGTAGATTTTATAAATTTACGCGAGCGCGTACTTTTGTTCTCGCACCAGGCGTGAACAAAAGTACGCTGGATTTTATAAGATACGCACGTAGCCACGCGTATCTTATAAAATCCGGGGTCGGCGTGTGCAAGGGGGTGCACATTTGTGCAACTTGCGCGCGCCGAGCCCGGCACGCGCTGCCTGTTCCCTCCAAGGCCGTTCCGAAATCAGAGTGGCCTCAGAGGGAACTTTCTTTCCACCCCGCCCCCCGAACCTTCCCCTCCCTTCCCCTACCTAACCCACCCCCCCCGGCCCTATCTAAACCCCCCCTACCTTTGTTGGCAGATTTACGCCTGCTGAAAGCAGGCGTAAACCTGCGCGCGCCAGCGGGCTGCTGGCGCACCATCACCCAACCCAGGGGCTGGTCCGGAGGCCTCGACCACGCCCCCGGGCCGGCACCATGCCCCCGGTCCCACCCCGAACCGCCCCTGACCCTGGACATGCCCCCGGACATGCCCCCTCCCCGCCCCTTTTACAAAGCCCCAGGAGTTACGCGCGTCCCAGGGCTGGGCGCACGCCGGTGGCCTATGCAAAATAGGCCTGCCGGCTCGCGAGTGCCCAGCACTAAATCCGGCCGGATTTACGCGCACAGGGCTTTTAAAATCCGGCCCACTGGGTAGTGCACACACATGTATGCCTGCGCGCTGGTTTGAAAATCTATCCCATACCGTTTTGAAAATGTATGCGTGTGTACTTGAAATCACCAGTTTGTCAATGCCGCTGTAAGTTCACCCAGTCCTTCTCCAGGTCACCTAGACCCTCTAGCACTTTACCCTGAACCCCAGTTTTTACCCAGACCTGCCACCCCAAAACTGCAGATAACAGAAAATCCAATTTCACTTGTACAAGTCAATTAACAAGTGTATAACTGTACAAATGGGGATAGAGAAATACCTACAGTACCTGAATGTAAACCGATGTGATATCTCGATTGAGATCGAATGTCAGTATATACAAATAATTAATAAATAAAATAAATAAATAATCTATATGTATATATCTTGTACAAAATAGCAACTACCGCAAGTACTTCTGAACTCCTCTCCAGATTGCACTTAGTCCCCCCTTTTTTCCTCAGTAAAATGTACATACGAAACTCAAAATATGTATGGACTCTCGATGTTTATAAAATAGCATAATCACGTGTATATGCAATTTTAACTCGCTGAATCCCCTTGAAAAGTCACTCCATAGCATTTACAGTTATTTATTTACTTATATTTAGATCATGCATTTTCACTCTTAGCTCAAGACAAGTTGCATTTAGGTACAGTAGGTATTTTGCAGTCCCCAGAGGACTTAACAGCCTAAGGGCCCTATTAAGTAAACATTTTTTATGGGCACAAAATGGGAGAAAACATTTAGTGAATAGACCCTTAAGTTTGTACCTGTGGCAATAGAGGGTGAAGTTACTTACTCAAGGTCAATCAGTAGGATTTAAACCTGGGTTTCAATGGCTCTCAACCTGCTACACTAACCATTAGTCACTAGTCTACTTCTCCATGCATAGGTTACAATTTTCCTGGACATGGTATAGAGGTCATCATTTGATTATAACATAAATCATATTTTTGGGAGATCATCATCTTGGCTTGCATTAATCAAAGTTTTAAAGGAATCTGTTTCATATTTAAACATCCAGTGTTTCTTCATCAATTGCTATAGCTAGGCAGCAGGGGGCAGTAAAGTTTTCTTTCACCAACAAAATTCCTACCCATTTGTTCAAAATGAAGGAAAAGTTATTCTGCATTCAACCACCTAATACAATGGCCATAATGTTATAGGTGCTATGTTAAGCCACAGAATCCAAGGTGGACTCCCTGCACCATTTATTTTTTTATGGCATTCCATACCAATAAAGAACATAGTATACAACTTGGGGTAGTGTTAAGAGTTATGTCCATCTATGTGTGATCATTTCAAGAATGTTGTAAAAGCTGCATTTTCAAACTATGTCTCCTGCCTAGGGTCAAACCATTTTTTGATCCTAACACGTTTTCTGCCACACTTCAGACATTAATATTTCTCTCATTTGATTATGGCAATGCTCTCTTTATTGGAATTCCTAATAATGCCCTAAGATCCTTACAGATAATACAGAACTCCACTGCTCGTATTTTGATCAGAGTTAGTCTGTATAGTCATATCACTCCTGTCCTTCAATCTCTCCATTGCCTGCCTATATAATGGCATTTGAAATCTTGTTTGATTCATTCACTTCTAAACAATCCAGAACATTTCTGGTTGAGTTTGCTTCTCCGCATTTGCCAACCTTCCCATAGTCTAAGGTCTGCCAACAAGGGTCTGCTTGAGATTCCCTCAATAAAACTCGCTCATCTTGTTAAGACCAGAGACTATACCTTTTCCATGGCATGGAATGTGCTTCCTGAGGAAATCAGGCAAGCATTTGAAAAAGTTAAATTAAAAAAACTATTGAAACCTTTTTGTTTAAAGAGACGTTTAACAGTAATCAATGACTCTTTAATGGATTATTTCTACTGAGATAGTGACTTTAAGCTGTATTATTATGTTATGATCAATCCGTGTTCATCTTGTTTTTTTATTCTGTTTAGTTGTAAATCTTATGAATGTATAATATGTGACCCGCCTCGAACTTTGTAGATGTAGGCTATAAATCATTTAAATAAATAAGGTGTCTCTGAGAGAGAAAGAATGGTAGTAAAACATATTTCTGAATGAAGGCCACAAGAATACATACTTAGCAGTGGATGGGCAAGAGAAAATCCACGAGCATAACAAAGAACCAAATTTATATTGTCAATAAAGATAACTGTTACGAAAAATTCAGCAAAGAATATAGCAACTAAAACAAGTCTCATATTCCAAAGACAAGATACAATCAATAGTAAATGATAGTATTACGGAGGACTGACTTCTTCCCCAAAAACTGTCCTCCTTAGGAAGAAGACTACTTTCCTGGTTTGGTCTCCAGCATCCTTTTTTAGAGTTAAGAAGTTAGGCTATGATAATGCTGGGTTCTTCTGTAATTGCTTGTTTGTCCTAGTGGGAGTCGCTGTATCTCCTCTGAGGTAATCCCTATAGGCCTTTGTTTTAAATTGGTAGGTATAAGTTGGTAGTCATGCTAATACTGAGAAACTAAAACTAATAATAGGCTGTAAAAAGATTTGCAGGCAATTTCAATAGCCCGCCTAGTGCAAGGTAGACAATCATATTTAGACATGTGTACCGTGTGTTTGATCTTCAAAAGGAAACTACCTGGGTAGTTTTCCTTTGAAAGTTAGGTGCAAGTTTGCGCATAGGAGTTAATTTTCAAAAGGATTCAGGCACTCAAAACTATGTTATACAAGTGTAAATGCACTTGAGCACGTAAATGGGCTTTTGAAAATTGCTGTGCTATAAGCTACACTTATAAGCGTAAATCCTTTGAAAATAACCTCCATACTTAGCACCTGCTATTCTGTGGATGGCCAGTCAGGGGTAAAACAGTGTGCATACATTTTTCTTCCAGGAGAAGAAAAAAGATACAGTAACCGTGGATTGGCCACAGGGGGAGGGGGAAAAGGGAGCAGGAGAGAACCAAGCCCAGGACCTTTTACAAATCTGGGCCAGTGTGTCCCCTAATACATCACCAGCTGAGGCTCTATGACATAACTCAGCTTCTCTGCAGGGCCCCCTTGCAACGTTGGCACCCAAGAAAATTGAATGGTTGCCCTCCCTCCCCTCATTCAATACCAGCCCTCGTTGTCTGAAAGATATCATTTGGAACTCAATTGGTATATCCTGTGAGATCTGGGTGAGAGGCCTGCAAGCAAACTGTGTATTTTATAAAAAGGGATATTGGCCATCTGAAAATTTCCTTTCCTCAATGCAGCTAAAAGTCTGAGCCTTGTTCTTTCTATACATTGTCTGGCTGTCCTCAGCAAGTTTCAACATGAAAGTATGCGTGCACTTTCTCTCTGAGCTTTGAAGCAAGGTCTGTGGTTAAAAGTTCTAGAGACGTTATGTCCAGTGTGAATGATGTAAGTTCTATAGAAGGTTTTCATTGTTTGATATGTTTTAATATTTGTGTGTTGCTTTGTTTTGTGTTTATTGTGGCTATACGTTCTGTTCGACCCATGACGAAGGTGGTGAGTGATGTAACATTGCAAGGTCAGGTTTTGGGTTTGGCCATGAGTTTTGAAGCTGTCAGTGTTTTCTGAGAAGTACAAGTTTTCTATTCAAAAGCCTCTGTGCAATGTGCATTATTGTTGTATGTGGCATGCGTGGGCATTTATTTTTAAATGTTTTTGGGTAGTAAATGATTTAAACTCTGGTATCTTTGTTTTACCTCTTATGTTTGACCTATTTAAATATGCAATACTGTGGTAATTAGCTTATTACCTATTGCTGTGGTATGTATGAAGGTGCACTTCTAAGGTAGATTTAGCTATACCTCCAGAGATATAGTTAACTGCTAGCATGATGATTGGGTTGGTGTATTAGGATTTAACCAACAGGAGACTGATTCTGGGACTTCTTTGCAGACACTCAGCACCTCCATTGACCTGAAGCCTCTTGTTGCGCCTCAAAGTCACTGACCCCCCTATCTTGATATTGCACACACCTGTGGGTCAAAATGCAATGTAATAAAGCTGCTGTTCTGGTGAGGACCAGTGAAGCAGCAGAAGCAAGGTAAATAACTCTTCTTTTCCTGCCATTTTCCCAGTCCTGAGGAGGGGATGAGTGGATCAAAGCTTTTCGATGGACTGGGAGTCAGTGGATCAGTGGCTTCCAAAAGGGTGGGGAGCTGAGTGGGGGGAGGGAAAGATGACTATGGGAGAGAAGTAGAGGGTCAGAAACTTGGGGGACAGAGAGCCCCTATGTTGGTACTCCCTCCAAACCAGGTCCCTTGTAGCCCACATCTCTGGTCCAGTTAGGGAAGGCTTTAGGGCACCACACAGAGCATTGCCACATTAAATTTAAAAGGTTGTATTCATTTAACATAGAAATATAGAACATGACAGCAGACCAAGACTATATAGCTCATCCAATCTGCCCATTCACATATCCTGTTTAGATGTATAATCCCTTTTTCCTCCCACTCTCATAGGTCCTCTATGCTTGTATCATGCTCTCATGAATTACAGTGTTGTCTTATCTCCACCATGTCCACAGAAAGGCTGTTCTATGTGTCCACCACCCTTTCTTTAAAGAAATATTTCCTTGGATTACTCCTGAGTCCACCCTCTTCACACTCATCCCATGACCCCTCATTACAGAGTCTCCTTTCCACTGAAAGATATCTGCCTCCTATACATTTATTCCATAGAGGTATTTAAAAGTCTCTATCATATCTCCCCATCCCTCCTTTCCTTCAGGGTAAATTGTTTAAATCTTTACGTCTGTTCCCATATACTTTATGATGAAGAGTGTTGATCATTTTAGCAGCCGTTACTGCTCCTGTTATTGTTCCTGTTATTTTCTTGGGAAAGAAGACCCTTGGGCCTTATGGATAAAGGTCTTGGCTAGAAAGGTAGAAAGGGTGGCTTCTTCCCATATTTGAGAATATTATTTCCTCACTTTTGGAATTAGTTTGAAGAAAGCTCTTGTCTACTCTTCCTTCTTTTTGTTGGATTTCTGGAATCTAATTTTATTTTGGTTGCTACCTAAATTCCCCTTTTCAGAGGAATTTAGCTACCATCATTGGCAGAAGAGATTTTCAAGAGGAGTCTCTCATCCAGAGAGTTCAGGTGACCATTCAGAGGTCATGCATGGAATGGATCTTCATTCATTCCTGGGGGAAGGGGAAGACTGGAAAGAAAGGAGAACAGTGGCACGCATCCAGGGTTAACCAGTACTATGTCATCAGGATATTAAGGAGAGGAGCTGGGAGGTACTCTCCAGGTACCATCAAGGGACCTGAGGAGATTAAAGAGGAAGTAAGGATTGTATTCTTGACATCTGATTCAAGGTATTAAACTTTGAATTATGCCAACCAGACTAATTAAGATATCATGTCCACAATTTGGGAGGAATCTCCAAAACTGCCCCTGACACTGGGATGGGAAGTAGAATCAAATAGATCAGATTAAACCATCAGTACCGAGTCACAGATTTATTAGAAAAGAAGAGTGTAACGAACTTCATTGAACAAAGATTTGTAAATTAACAGTAAAGTTATGTTGGAACCACATTTATCATCCAGTGTGATTATTACTGTACATGTTAAAGACTGTTAAATAATACTTATGGGCAGGGCCTTGGAGAATAATCTCCCTCCCCCTAACACGAAATCCTGCAGAGTAGTGAGCTTATGAAGGAAAAAGGAAGTTTGGACATCTTAAGCCCTTGGAATAGAAGTTGGCCCTGGACTCCTCAGTAATGACTTCAGCTCAGGGGTTACATATTTTTTATTACATTTTATTTGTATGTAAAACATACATTTTACATTTTATTTGTATGTAAAACATTATATTAATTTATGGTTTACTATCTGTACTGCCGGTTATCGTATATACCAGTTATCTGTAAAGCCTGTTGCTAATTTTTGTTAATTGTAAACCGCGGTGATGTATCTTTTTACGTACTGCGGTATATAAAAACCTCTAAATAAATAAATAAATAAATAAATAAATAAATATTGTCTGCTTAGCAGAAGTGATTTCAAACTGGGCAGACTTTATTTGTGTTATATATGCAGCAGGGTGTGTGTCAGTTGTAGGAATTGCTCAGGTTCTGTGCTAAACCCCCTCTTGGTTTTCGTTCTTGTCTTTTACCATTTCTGGCTGTGAAGCTCCCATGTAAGAGCGAGGGGGTGTACATGATACAAGTTGGTTAGTGTCTGCCGACTCCATCAAATGTCCTATATCCATTTTCTGGCAATGAGGGCGGGATCCTGCTACTGCTGATGTACACAGGCAGCAGAAATGTGTGCTTCTTGATCAGTGAGTCCAGCACCATCAGCCAGCACTCAAAGAAGGCAGGGCTGTTCCTAGAAATCAAAGTAACACATTCATCTGCTGCAATGGCCACTGTTAGTCACATTCGGGAATTTGGTGTGAGACAAATCAATGCCTGGCGACTCTTATGCAGAGAGACTGCCATTCTATTTGGAAGGAAATACAGTAAGTCTGAAATTCCTAAAAAAAAGAAAACGGGCTGTTCTATGTACTGTGTATATGTGGAAAAAAAAATGCCATCATACATTCGCTGGTCTCGTCAGCCTTGACAACCACTAAAGGCCCATTTCCCACCTATGCCATCCATCATGCTCTGCAAAGGCTTCAATTCCACCAGCGGAATCATGGTTGTTATGAGAGCATTGCCACCTCTATGGCTGAGCTGTGCAGAGCCACGAAGCACTGCAAATCCTTAAACCTCATGCTTATGACTGTCTACTCTGCAGGGTCCAGGATGAAGTGCTTCAGTGCCGCCTCCTGCTGAGCTCTTGTGATGGCACAAGAAAAGGTTTTGGCAAGTTAGATGAGTCTTACCTGTTAAAAATAAGAGTCCTGATTGTTTTAGTGAACATTCTTTGCTATAGGGGTAAATTTACAAAGGAGTTAACTCCCTATGTTACACGGGTAGACCTGGCTATTTGAAAATTGACACACACACACACACACACACACACACACACTTAGTGGGTGAAGAGTACACAGGTATGTCCCAAGATGCATACTTTCAATCAGATAAACAAGAAGCATTAGATGAGGGGAGTAAACTATGCATGTACAGTTCTCATGCCTAAGCCACCCATAGAAATAGCAGCTATAAAGTGCACAGGTACTTTAGTGCTTGTGTAAGTTTTAAGGAATTTACAAATTCACTAAAATTTATGTTGGCAGAAAAGTACCAGCATGCATCGCCAGTTGGCAGTTTACTGACAATTGCCTTGATAATGGACAAATAGGGAGTACAAACAGATTCAAAGGCAACTGAGAGACATTCCATTTCCAGAACTATACTTAAAAAAAGTAAAAATAGTTTCTAGCTGATGTACTCAAGTACATGGACCCTGCCTCAGGTCCAAAGACAATATGCCAATCTGTTACATCAATAACCACAAATAGCAGCATTCCAGCTGAGATTTTATTATATGTGAACTATAGGGAACAGATATAAAACATCAGACATCAAATACAGCATGTCTAATAACACAGTGTTCTTTCCTGTGTAAAATAATCCCTACATTCTTTGCAGACCTGGAAGCTGATTGGAGACACACTTGAAACTCTGAAAGGAGCTGCCAGGAACTAGGAGTGACATACTGCAGCACTTCAGTAGAAGGCCTAATCTTAGTGAGCCCTTAATTTGCATATGATACCGTGTATGTATGCACTTGAAATTCTGCTAGCTGCTAATCACTCAAATACACAGAAGGCCTTATTTAGTATTTACTAGAGATTTTTTTCTATAGGCACAGATTGGGCAAATAACCTTTTTACATAAGGCCCACAGTTGTGTCCTTCATACTAAAGAAAGGATATTGAGAAAATCCCTAGACACAAATTACCATCAGTAAAGGCCCAGAGAGATGTTGAATTTTTGTCCAGTGTGACACGTATCTTTCTTCTACTGCCTAAATTAAAATAGGAAAAGGCAAGATTTGAATTTTAAGGAACCCAAAGCCTTAAGAAAATCTTACTGTCTATTATGTTAGATCAGTTGACTTTACAAAGAAACCAGAAACATGTACAATTGCCATTGTGACATGGCCAGTAGTTCTTGCACAAAGATGAGTTGGCAACAAGCCAACATGGTTATAGCAAGAAACAGTCCTTAGGGGTAGATATGCATTAGTCATATTTTACTGATTCATACTGCAGTTCTATGTTGGGTTCCTAGGGGTGAGGCTCTAGGGATGAGGTCAGGAGCAGAGTCCTTATTGGCTACAGCTAGATGAAAAACTTTAGCAAATAGAGAACTCAGGGAATAGGAAAATATAAAAAGGCAAAGAAACATTACTTGCATTATTAACATTCTCTCAAGATGACGATCTCCATCTAATCACACACCTACTAAACCTAGGACGTTATTCCCAATTGCCCCATCTGTGGGATTAATCACTATTCCTACAGCCCATTCTTGTAGTTTTTCATTTGAGTGGCCACTTTTCTTGTAGTGATACCACCAGTGGAGCTTTAAATTAACTTGTGAACCACAATTTTCATATTTCAATGCATATGTTTGTAGCAGGGGAGTAGTTTAAACCATAAGAAATGCCATTTTGGTTCACACCAATAGTCAATCAAGCCCATCAGTATCTCGACAGTGGCCAGTTCAGGTCACTTAGAACTGCCCACCAGATCGCCAATAGGAAACCTATTCCATTTGGAAAAATACTTTCTCAAATTCATTTTATATCTACTACTAATTAGCTTCATGGAGTTTCCTATCTTTTCATCTTTTAACCAGTCACCACACTACAATAAGACATCACCTCCTATCCCATGATTTTTTAGTTTTCTGAGGCGTTTCTCATGAGGGACTTTATCAAATGCCTTCTGAAAATGCAAATACACTATCAATTAACTAACCTTTATCCACATACTTATTCAAACCTGTAAGGAATTCTAATAGGTTAGTCAAGTACAACTTCTCTTTGCTAAATCCATGTTGGCTCTTCCCCATTAAGCCATGTTTAGCCATATGGCCAATAATTTTGTTCTTACAAATAGTATATAGTTTATTGTTTATTATTTTTTATATACCAACGCATCAGAAAATCCATCACATCGGTTTACAATGAGTAAACATAAAACAGTGAATATAAGACACTCAATAAATTTTATTAAACAGTTAAGAGACCAATGCATAATTCTAAAACGGTACTAAAATTATCAAAGCAATATAAAATAAGTGCTAATGTCAATAGCTTCCACCCGTTTACCTGGCTCCAATATCTGTAGTTAATTGGCTCACCCCTGAAGCCTTTTTTGAAAACTGGTATTATATTTGCTGCTTTCCAGTCCTCAGGTATAGGGGCATAAATGTACTTTGAAAATTTGCAGGTGTCTCCAGTACATGCGTACATGTACATGCAGGAAATCATACCACCTCCTGAGCATGTTCAAATTTCTGCTTGTACATTGATGTGCATACTTTCAGAAATCAAAAGTATATGTGTAAATGCATTTCTCGCCCCAACTCTATTCCCTAAAATGCCTACCATGAATGCATGAGACTAAATGTACAATTGAATCTTTATGGGTAGAAATCCCATGTGTGTTGGGGAAGAGAATAGTGATAGGAGTATACTACCATCCACTTGGTCAAAATGGTGAGATGGACAGTGAAATGCTAAGAGAAATTAGGGAAGCTAACCAAACTGGTAGAGCAGTAATAATGGGAGATTTCAATTACCAACCAAAAATGGTGCAAGAACACGCTTAGACAATCCACCTTATTTTGAAGTACTCTTTAATGAATGTCTCTCATTCAATATAATCGGCAACTCCACAAGACTTGCGGGATATTTTTAAATGGGTCCCCCATTTAAAAATATCCCGCAAGTCTTTTAAATGGGTCCCGCAAGGGGGACCCATTTAAAAATATCCCGCAAGTCTTGTGGAGTTGCCGATTATATTGAATAAGAGACAATCATTAAAGAGTACTTCAAAATAAGGTGGATTGTCTAACCATGTTCTTGCACCATTTTTGGTTGATACTTGCTTATGTGCAAGGTTTGCTTCTGTTTTGGATGGTTAGATTTCAATTACCCCAATACTGATTGGGTAAATGAAATATCAGGGCATGCTAGAGAGATAAAGTTTCTGGATGGAATAAAATACAGTTTTATGGAGGTCATGTGATGTCGAGTGAGTGAGCAGACGCGGGTCTGATCGCTCCGGGGACCCCCTCTGGGAAAAACGCGGCGAATCTATATAAAATCTCTCATATTTATTTCAAAATTACTTGTTTGAAAAGGAAAACTACCAAATATTGCTTCAAGTTAAAAAAATTTGAGATTTTTGTGGATGAGCAGTAGCAGATCTGATCTCTCCGAGGACACCCTCTGGGGGAGGGGAAACGCAGCAAATTGTTATAAAATTACTCACAATACTTTTGAATTTACTTACTTCATTAAGCACAAGCTTCAAATACAGCTTCAAGTGATTGATCTTTGAATTTTTTTGTGGAAATGACAACAAAATTGGGTAGGAAAGAAAGAGAAAAGATGAAGTGTGCTGATCATAAGATGGCTGACACCACAGACACTACACAGTTAACTGACTCGGTAGAGGGGGTGGGGCCTGACATGGCAGCATTGGTAATAGCTGCATTAGAGGGGAGATTTCAGCAACTTTCCACACAAATTGCTGGTGTAAGCTCTCAAATTACAGGAATTCATACTCAATTAAAGGAAGCTGAATCCAGAATCTCAGAAGTAGAGAATAAGATGGAAGAACAAGCTAAGGATTTGAGAGAACTTCAGAAATCCCAGGAAACACTGCAAAGTAAGGTTGATGATTTAGAAAACAGATCACGCAGGAACAATCTGCGTATTATAGGCATACCTGAAAGCATAACAGATGTTGATTTGGGGTCTAAACTTACTTCATGGCTAATTCTAACACTGAACCTAAATAATCAGCATGGGCCGCTATATATAGAGAGGGCACATCGGTTGGGACCCTATCAGGTAGACAGGTCCTCAAAAACTAGACCGAGAGCAGTCATTCTTAAATTGCTTAATTTTGCACATAAGGTGCAGATACTGCGAGCCTATAGAAAAAAAACAGATTTAAATTTTGAAGGGAGCAAAGTGCTCATCTTTCAAGATTATTCAGCCTCTGTGGCAGCTCAAAGAAAAGCATTTGTTCCAGCATGCTCTCAATTAGCCAAATTAAAAATTAGAGCCACCCTGATGTTTCCTGCAAAACTGCGTATTCATTATAATGATCAAACTCATGTCTTCACAAAAGCTGCTGAAGCTCAAGCTTTTATTCAAGGACTTCCATTGGTGTAATATCAGAAGATGTGACTTGATATAATTTTTCATTGGAGCTGTTTGTTTTCACATTGGGTGATCTTTCAGGTGTTTGTTTTCACATTGGGAGAACTTTCAGGAATTCTGTACAAGAAAATTTTATTAATAGATTGATTTTTCAATTTTGGATCACTCATTAGATTTGGTTGTTTTCACATGAAGAGAATTTCACTAAAAGAAAGGTTACTCGCTAAATAAACTGTTTTTCATGACAAATTTTTCTTTTTTTTCCTTAAGAGGGGGTTCTTAAGTGATCCTCATTAATATGTCAGGTGTGGGGGAGCATGGGATGATCCAATTTTGGTTCATCTTGTGTGGTCTATTACACCTTTTGGGGAGATATATAAAGGGTAAAGCATCGAGGGGGCACATGGTTATAGTATATGAAGTACTTTTAATATATGTGGATAATTTATACAGTGCTATTGTGGGTGAGAGTCTAGGCTGGGGGACAATCACTCACTATAAACCAAATCATAAAGAGGTATGCATTTATTAATATAGATGGCTGAGGTACGGATATGTACTTGGAATGTCTGTGCTTTAGGCTCAGTAATAAAACGCTATAAAATTTTACATTCACTTAAGCATTACAAAACACATATTGCTTTATTGCAAGAGACAAGACTCACTGACTTGGAACATGAGAAATTAAATAAACAATGGGTGGGGAAATCCTTTTATGCCTCATCCTCTTCAAGTAAGGCAGGAGTAGCTATACTTCTACATAAAAAGATTCCTTTTCACTTACATCATTTAAAAGCAGATCCAGAGGGAAGGTATATTTTTTTAGACATTGAGATATATGGGAAAAGGATACTCTTGGGAAATATATATGCACCTAACAAATATTCTTCATTATTTTATGAAAATATCTTCCAAATTCTGCAAGTGTTAGTGCAGTTAGTATAGCTGTGTTTAAAAAAGGATTGGATAAGTTCTTGGAGGAGAAGTCCATTACCTGCTATTAAGTTCACTTAGAGAATAGCCACTGCCATTAGCAATGGTAACATGGAATAGACTTAGTTTTTGGGTAATTGCCAGGTTCTTATGGCCTGGATTGGCCACTGTTGGAAACAGGATGCTGGGCTTGATGGACCCTTGGTCTGACCCAGTATGGCATTTTCTTATGTTCTTAAGAACATTCACATCTTCCACTTATTCTGGGAGGTGATTTTAATACTGTATTAGAACCAACAATGGATAGACAACCGCCACACCAAACTTCCAAGATAGATGCAGGACGAGGTCTTCCATTTATATGTAAATTATTAGATCTTGCAGATGTTTGGAGATTGTTACACCCTAATGATCTTAACTTTACTCATATTTCACGAGCTCATGGATCACAATCTAGAATGGACTATTTATTGGTTAGCTCCACTTATTTTTCTAAAGTGACAAGTTCAGATATAGGGCCTTTAGTTATTTCGGATCATGCCCCTGTTTGGGTGGATTTTGCGGGATTTAATAGCACAGGAGGGGGTAAACATTGGAGATTTCCAGCAAAATTATATTATGATGAAGGATTCAAATCATATATAAGAGATAAATGGAAAGAATATGACTATTTCAATAACCAGCATCAAGGTGATCCAATTTTATATTGGGACACGGCAAAGGCAGTCCTGAGGGGAGAGATTATATCATATACAGCTAAAAAACATAAGGAATTGTCAGCGACAATAGTTCGATTAGAAAAACAATTAAGGAAAGCTAAAGCCCATTTTACCTCTTTTCCTACAAGGGAAAACCGCATAAAATTTTATTCTCTCCAAAGTACTCTTCATGATTTTATACAACAAAAAACACAAAAAAATCTTCTCTACTATAGAGTCGAGGCTACAATCAGGGGCGAGGCAGGAGGGGTTGTGCAAGGCAGAAGGTGCCTGGTGTTCCTAATCGCCTTGCACCACTCCTATTAGTGGGAAAATTGTTCTTAACAGAGAGAGAGAGAGACTCTGTATAGAGTCAATGTGACATGTCCTACAGTGGGCCAAATTAAAAGGATCTATTACAAAGACCACAAATCTATATGTTAGGAAAGTAAAGAAGAATAAGAGGAAAAAGAAACCAATCTGGTTCTCTAAGGAGGTGGCTTAAAAAAATTAAGGTAAAAAGAATAGCATTCAAGAAGTATAAAGGATCTCAAAAAAAGGAACACAAGGAAGAATATCTGTTAAAACAGATGGAGATGGAGAAAGAAATCAGGAAAGCAAAAAGTCAAGCAGAAGAAAGGATTGCCAAAGAGGTAAAGAGAGGAGACAAAACATTTTTCAGATATATCAGAGAAAGAAGGGAGGCCCGAAGTGGAATAATGAAATTGAAAGGTGATAAGGAGCATTGTATGGAGAGAGATGAAGAAATGGTGGAAGTATTAAAAATATCTTCAGTTTAGTGTTTACTAAAGAAGACCCTGGAGAAGGATCATTGCTGGTTGGCAAGACCGTAGATGGAGATAGGGTAGATGAAACTCTGTTTATAGAAGAGAATGTATGGGAAGAGCTAGGAAAACTGGGATGAACCTCATTCAGCCTGAATGAGGTTCATCCCAGGATACTGAGGGAGCTCAGTGATGTGCTGGCGGGTCCACTGCATGACCTGTTCAATAGATCGCTGGAAACGAGAGTGGTGCCGAATGATTGGAGAAGAACACTGATGGTCCCACTTCACAAGTGTAGTAGCAGAGAGGAGGCTGGAAACTACAGGCCTTTTAGCCTCACCTTGGAAGGGCATTCCAAGAGTAGTGGTGGGAAAATTAATGAAGCCTCCACTGAAGGAAAGGATAGTGAACTATCTACAGTCAGGAGGATTGGTGGTCCCGAGGCAGCATGGATTCACCAGGGGAAGGTCCTGTCAGACAAATCTGATTAATGTTTTGATTGGGTAACTTAAGAATTGGATCGAGGAAAAACGCTCGATGTGATTTACTTGGATTTTGGTACAGTCCCGTATAGGAGGCTTGTGATTAAAATGAGAAGCTTGGGAGTGAGCACCAAAGTGGTGGTGTGGATTACAAATTGGATGACAGTCAGAAGACAGTGTGTAATGATAAATGGAACCTACTCTAAAGAGAGAACAGTGTTAAGCAGTGTGCCACAAGGATCGGTGTTGGGACCGGTTCTGTTCAGTATCTTTGTGAGTGACATTGGGGAAGGGATAAAATGTAAAGTTTGTCTATTTGCAGATGATACAAAGATCTGCAATAGAGTGGACACACTGGAAAAAGTAGCGAGGATGAGATGTGATTTAAGAAAGCTCGAACAGTGATCGAAGACATGGCAGCTGGGATTCAGTGCCAAGAAATGCAGAGTCATGCATCTAGGGTGCGGTAATCCACAAGAGCTGTATGTGATGAGGGGTGAAAGGCTGTTGTGCATGGACTAAGAGAGGGACCTTGGGGTGATAGTGTCTAGTGATCTGAAGACAGTGAAGCAATGTGACAAGGCAATAGCTAAAGCCAGAAGAATGCTGGGCTGCAGAGAGAGAGGAATAACCAGTAAGAAAAAGGAAGTGATAATCCCCTTGTACAGGTTCTTGATGAGGCCTCACAGGGAGTACTGTGTTCAGTTCTGGAAACCATTTCTCAAAAAGGACAGAGACAGAATGGAGTTGGTCCAGAGAAGTGCACCCAAAATGGTGGGGGGGTCTCCATCAAATGACTTATGAGGAGAGGTTGAAGGACCTAAATATGTATACCCTGGAAGAGAGGAAGTGCAGGAGAGATATGATACCGACCTTCAGTTACCTGAAAGGTTTTAATGATGCACAATTGACAAACATTTTCCGTTGGAAAGAAATCAGTAGAAATAGGGTCATGAAATGAAACTCCAGGGAAGACTACTCAGAACAAATGTCAGGAAATATTTCTTCATGGAGATGGTGGGGGATGCCTGGAATGCCCTTCCAGAGGAGCTGGTGACGATGAAAACTAATTGGAGAAAATTAAAACTAATCAGAGAAAATTCTTTTTCACTCAATGCACAATTAAGCTCTGAATTTGCTGCCAGAGGATGTGGTATTCAGTTGGTATAGCTGGTGTAGCTGGGTTTTAAAAAGTTTGGATACATTCTTGGAAAAGTCCATTAATTGCTATTAATCAAGTTGACTTAGAAAATAGCCACTGCTATTACTGGCATCAGTAACAATGGATCTATTTAGTGTTTGGGTACTTGCCAGGTTCTTATGGCCTGGATTGGCCACTGTTGGAAACAGGATGCTGGGCTTGTTGGACCCTTGGTCTGACCCAAAATGGCAATTTCTTATGTTCTTAAAAACCGAATTAAAAGGGGAATGGGATAAACACTGTCGATCCCTAAAGGTTAGAGGATGGCAATGAAGAAAAAAATGCATGGGGTGTCTTGCTGGTGCAGCGGTTACTACTTTTAACCAATAAGCCTTCATACTGTTCATGCAACTCCATCATTGTTCTCTGCTTCAACAGCAGGGGGAAAAGAGGAAAAGGGGAATTGGATTCAGACAGCAACCAACAAGACTTTTAAGGTCTGGGGAAACAAATAAGCATGGGAGTAACTTGCTGATGTGGCTGTTACTACCCTTAACCAATAAGCCTGATACTTTTGATGCAACTCCAACATTGCTCTCTGCTTCAATGGCAAGGGATAATGGGGAATTGGACTCAGACATCAATAAACAAGGGCCCTGACTTTTACATTCTGAGAAACTAAGTATGGGGGTGACCTGTACGGCACAGCGGGTGCTACTGTGGGCTTGTTGGGCAAACTGGATGTACCGTTTGGTCTTTTTCTGCCATAATTTATATGTTTCTATATACCACTGGAAGAAGGGATACTTTCAACTTGGGGAGGATTTGGGGGAGGGGGTTAAATACACGGTCAGAGGAATTAACTGCAAATTTGATATGACTGATGAATTTTTATCATGTGAAACAATGAAAGGTTCCAACAAGAGGAGTTGATTGTTGCGCTGGAGGTGGACCCTTGGCCTGGTGCAGGATTGGTATGGCCCTCTGGTCGGACCCAGAGAGCATCTGCCACCAGGAGGTGGAACACACAAGGAGACAGAGGCTAGCTGGAGCTTCGTCAATAGCAACCCGGGATTTCCGCAGGTTGAGCCTTTGGGTACCCGGCCCACCTGGACTTAGGTGAGCCTCAGAGGGTCTCCCGGAGAAGTAGCAGAGAGGTGTGCCCACCATGAGCAAAGGTGCGTGGCTGGTGAAGAATGGAAGGACTAGACCTGAACCAGGATCACCAGAGACTTCTGGAATGTAGCAGGAGATGAAGGTCCTCCGGGCGAGATAGGCAGCACCTACTGGTCTAGTCTGATGTAGGCCACGGGCAGTGTCTGAGCAGGCTGGTCTGATGGTCACAGGTGCAAACAGAGTATCGAGTGTAGCGCAATGGTCAATGCCAGAGCATCCGTCCGAGGGTGGTCAGCCAAAGCAAGGGTCAGTTCCAAGATCAGTCCGTACATAGACAAGATGAGCAAAGGTCAGTTCCAGGTGGCGGTCAAGCGTGGTCAGAAGGCAGGCAGTGGTCGGTTCCAGGCAGTGGTCAAAAGTGGTCAGAAGGCAGGCAGTGCTCGGTTCCAGGCAGTGGTCAAATGTGGTCAGACAAGCAGAGGTCAGTACTGTAAATCAGTCTGAGGAGGTACGACAAGAGGAGGAACGAAGAGCAGGAATCAGCAGAGACACTGGAACACAGAGAGCACCACGGGATAGGGATGTGAATCGTTTTTTGATGATTTAAAATATCGTCCGATATATTTTAAATCGTCAAAAAATCGTTAGGGCCACGATACAATACCAATTCCCCCGATTTATCGTTAAAAAATCGTAAATCGGGGGAAGGGGGAGGGCAGGAAACCGGCACACTAAAACCCCCTAAAACCCACCCCCGACCCTTTAAATTAAATCCCCCCCCCTCCCGAACCCCCCCCCCCCCCAATGCTTTAAATTACCTGGGGATCCGGCGGTGGTCCAGAACGGCGGCGGTCCGGAACGGCCCCCTCAATAGAATCGTGTTGTCTTCAGCCGGCGCCATTTTTCAAAATGGCCGCCGCAAAATGGCGGCGGCCATAGACAAAAACGATTCGACGGAGGAGGTCGTTCCGGACCCCCGCTGGACTTTTGGCAAGTCTTGTGGGGGTCAGGAGGCCCCCCCAAGCTGGCCAAAAGTTTCCTGGGAGTCCAGCGGGGTTCCGGGAGCGATTTCTTGCCGCGAATCGTTTTCGTACGGAAAATGGCGCCGGCAGGAGATCGACTGCAGGAGGTCATTCAGCGGGGGTTCTGGACCACCGCTGAACGACCTCCTGCAGTCGATCTCCTGCCGGCGCCATTTTCCGTACGAAAATGATTCGCGGCAAGAAATCGCTCCCGGAACCCCGCTGGACTCCCAGGAAACTTTTGGCCAGCTTGGGGGGGCCTCCTGACCCCCACAAGACTTGCCAAAAGTCCAGCGGGGGTCCGGAACGACCTCCTCCGTCGAATCGTTTTTGTCTATGGCCGCCGCCATTTTGCGGCGGCCATTTTGAAAAATGGTGCCGGCTGAAGACAACACGATTCTATTGAGGGGACCGTTCCGGACCGCCGCCGTTCTGGACCACCGCCGGATCCCCAGGTAATTTAAAGCATTTGGGGGGGGGTTCGGGAGGGTGGGGGATTTAATTTAAAGGGTCGGGGTGGGTTTTAGGGGGGTTTAGTGTGCCGGCTCACGATTTTAACGATTTTTCACGATAGTTTACACACCCAAACGGCAACAATACGATTCCCTCCCCCTCCCAGCCGAAATCGATCGTTAAGACGATCGAGGACACGATTCACATCTCTACCACGGGAACACAGGAGCACTGGAACAAGACAGGAACACAGGAACGCAGGAACACTGGAACAAGACTGGATCAAGGAAGCAGGTAAACGCAGGAACAAAGAACAGTAACACCGAGGAGTCGACCCGATTGCCAAGGCAAGGCTCTGGGGACTGGGCCTCATCTTGTATACACAGACTAGGTGATGTCATCATCAGGCGCCGCGGACCAGTTTCCTGCACTGGGCCCTTTAAAGGGCCGAGCAGTTCGCGCCGGCGCACCTAGGGATGGGGCCAACGTCGAGGAGGATGCTGAGCCCTGGCTGAGGAGCGCTGAGAGTCAGAAGTCCCCTATGGGCCCGGAGACGCCGCGGGTGAGAGGTGCTGGCTGCGGCTGCGAGGGATGAGGAGCTGGAGCTGGTCGAAGGAAGCGCGAGGTGAGCAGGCCCAGTCACGGCACCAACGCGGCCGGGTCGCACAACACTGATTACTAGAAAGCAGTCTCTACTGCATTGAACAAATTAACTCCTCTTCTTGATCTGTACAATTATTCTGCTGAATATACCTGGAAAAAGTTTTATGTTTAACTTTACCCAAAAAAACTAAATAGAAGCTATTTGGAAAATTCAGAAATAATTTAGCCAGTTGGCCTCCAGAGGCCAAAATGAATTTGGGTGACTTGAGTTCATTAAAAAAAATTTTTTCAGTGGTCCAGAATAACTGAACTTCTCATGTTTCTAACACTTAAGGAAGAACTGCACGCTGTCTGTCCCATTCTCTCCATCTTATAAGGAAAGATACATTTCATATCTGGTTACTTTAAACACCATGTATTGGTAGACATATTTATCTGGTGTACAAGACATTTGAATAAAATAGACAATATTACAAGCAGATTGCATGTGGGGGGTGTATGTGTGTTTTCAGAAAACTAGACAAACTAATTACCCTGTTTATCCCGGTCTAAAAATAAAAGGCTACTTGATATGTACAATATGGCCTTTTTAATGTGGCCATGATTTGTATCTTATTACCTTTATGGATATAGTGTTAATCTTCAATTTTATGGGGTGTTAAAATAGGCAGGAAACGTGCATTACCTGATGATTTTAATGCGCTTTATCTCTTTTTCAATTCCAGAGAGCCATGGCATCACAGAATCTTTAATTTAGAACTCAAGAAGCACTCCTAAAGCTTTGAAAAGGCAGATCTATTCACCCAGTGACTTAAAGCTTATGTCAAGGGATTCTGCAACTAATCAGACTTTCCTGACATTGATTGCTTATTTTCCCTTTCATTGCCTTTAATTTTGTGAGAGGCTATGGGAAGATGAATAAGCAGTAAGCATACCCTATGAATTAGGTAAAGATCAAGCTAGTGTTAGAAATATGATAGCAGAAGGTCATTCTTAGCCAGACAGCAAGGGGTTAACTCATCTCTTGGCTGTTACCCACTAGGCTGCTTTTCCACTGGTGTTAAATGTTTTAAGTCTGAAAAATGTAGCTTTAACTACTGCATTCATTTGTGGGTGCATGGAAAGTTCTGAATCAAGAATGATACTCAGGCTTTTTACTTGAGAAGCAATTAGAAGTGCTTAATTCTCAAAGATATAAGTGATTGGTTTGTCAGAAAATGGAAACCGTTGTAAAATCATTATCTTAGTTTTGGAAATATTTAATAAGAGTTTAATGTGAGTTAATCTTGCCTTAATGGTCGAAAGGCATAGAGATACCAATTGAAATGTGGACATCCAAGAGGGTGACATAGGAATAAAAATTGGATGTTGTCTATGTATAAATGGTAATTAGCCCCAAAACATGCAAAAAGCCTACAAACAAACACCATGTAAATATTAAATAGCATAGCAGATAATGCTGTAATTATGTGCCAGCATATGCATGAGATATGTATGAGATACATTTGCATACCATGGAGATGCATATTCGTTGTGGATATCCTGAAAACCGGATTGGCTGTGGGATCCCCAGGACAGGTTTGGGAAGCCCTGCTTTAAAGCTTCTGGCATAACACCCTCAGTTAAGGACAGGTTTACAGTCTTTACTTTGACTGGGGCAATAGCTGCTTTCAAGTATTTTAAGGCTGTAGGAGAGCAAGGATTTAATTGGCAAGACAATGAATTAATGTTAATGATAATTTGAGTAATTACAAAAATGGAGACAGATGTAAATGTATCCCATTTTGATTCCACATTATCTTGAACAATCAATGCATTAGAAGAGGAAAAGCTATCAGAGATGTGCTTAATTTTATTATTAATAGCAAGTCTGTAATGTTTAAGTTGCTGTCTATGCAACATACTGTCCTGAATAGAAAGAGATTTTCTCCATTGATGTTCCAGTTTCAGTAATTGGCACATCTGTTGAGGCAATGCTGTAGTATACCATGGAACAGAGTTAGTACCATGATGAAATACTGATTTAAAAAAAAAGTTTATCTACTGTTGTTTCAAGTAGCATATGTCAAATATTAATAGCTCCACAGAATCCACATCAGACATTGTCAACATGAAAAGAATCAATATATAACTGAGGACATTTACAGACACATGCATTACTCACTTGTTGTAGGCTGGAATATTTAAAAGTACAATTTAGAGGTAATAGATAGTGCTTAGACCAGGGTAATTTTTGAACATCAATTTTGTGACAATTCACTCCAGATAAGCTTAGGGATAAAGGGGCAGATTTTAAAAGCCCTACACGCGTAAATCCAGGTAGATTTACGCACGTAGGAGGGTTACAAGCGCTGGGCCTATTTTCAAAAGGCCCGGCAACGCACGTATGTCCCAGGGCTTTTCTGAATAGGCGGGCAGGGGGTGGGAAAGAGGGGGGGCAGACGGTCCGGGGGCATGGCTGGGTGGTCCGGGGGCAGTCCGGGAGGCATGGCCGAGGACTCCAGCACAGCGGCCATTTGCCACTCGGCCGGCGCAGTTAGGCGTGACTTCCAAAACAAAGGTTTGAGGGGGGGGTGTTCTTTAGGGCTGGGGGATGGGACAGGGAAGGGAAGGGAAGGGAGGGGAAGGTGGGGGGGAGGGAACCGAGAAAGCCAGCGGGGCTGCCCAAGGGCTCCGTGCGCGCAATTTGCACTAGTGTGCACCCCTTGCACGCGCCAAACCCTGATTTTATAACATGTGCGCGGCTGCACGCACATGTTATAAAATCAGGCGTACATTTGTGCGCGCCGGGTTCCACGCACAAATGTACACCCGTGCATATGTTTTAAAATCTTCCCCAAAGTATTGGAATTCAAAAGGATTAAACCTAAAGGGGCAGATTTTCAAAGGGTTACACGCGTAAATCCAGGAGGATTTACACATGTAGGGGGGTTACGAGTGCCGAACCTATTTTCAAAAGGCCCAGCGGCGCGTGTAAAACCCCGGGACGCATGTGATATAAATCTGCTGTTAGACTGCGGAGTAGCAATCTGTTCTTATTGGCTCCTAAAGGAGGAGGAGTCAGCAATCTTGTAGTGTCTCAGATATCGTCTTACTAAGGAGTAGCAATCTGTAATGAATCTGATATAGTTGTGGGTGGATCCCTGGGCCGGTGGCAGATGACCACGCCCCCCTGTTGAGAAACTGTAGACAGTGGGTAGGCAGAGTAGGCAGAGTTCATGAAGAGAACTAGATGACAAAACTCACATAAGGTCTCAAGGAAGCTCAGGAACTGGAAAGGTTTAGGCCCTCGAGGAGCGAGTATCTGGTTCCAGGGAAAGCTCTGAGAGAGCGATGGTAACTCACAATTGTTTGTAGCAGCGATAGCTTCCAAGCAGTAGAGAATCTTCAGAGTGTCCAAGAACATGGGCCCTCCAGGAGCGAGTACCTGTTCCTATCTGTAATCTGAAAGTAAAGAAAAAAAAGCGAGGCCCCCAAGGAGCGGGTACCTCTGGTAACTCCGAGGAGGCAGAGTAGTTTGGGAGGTGTAGCTGAAGCAATCCTCTTGCTAACTCAGTTAGATTGTGAAATAGAGACCTTTAAATATTGGAAGCGGATGACGTCATCTCAGGGGGACGCCCCTGAGGTTCGCGCTCTTGCTGGTACTTCAGTCAGAGCGCGCGTGTGCGCCCTAGGTCTTCAGGCAACATGGCGGATCTGCAACGTCGAGCCGGTCCGGGGACGCCGGAGAGAGACGGCATGGAGACGCCGCGGCAGCCAGCCGTCCATCAGACCCGGAGGGAGTCACCACAGAGGTAAAGAGGGCAGAGTGAGGACGTCGAGCAGCGACGGTCGCAACAGCGTATAAGTCCCAGGGCTTGAAAAAATGGCGGGTCCGGGCGTGGGGTGGGGGCATGGCCAGAGGCCTCTGCACGGCGCTGGGCCAAGGGATCCCCTCTGGGAGGCGTAACTTGTGAGATAAAGGTACGGGGGTTTTTTTTTCAGGCTGGGGGGCCGGAAGGGAATGGGGAAAGCCAGCTGGTCTCCCCGAGGGCTCGGCGTACAAGGTGCACTAGTGTGCACCCCCTTGCACTCACCAACCCCTAATTTTATAAGATGCGCGTGGCTGCGCGCACATGTTACAAAATTGGGCATACATTTGTGCACTCCGGGTTGCGCACACAAAGGTACGCCGCGTGCGTACCTTTTAAAATCTGCCCCACAGTGTGCCCGGCTTTATGAATTGGACCATGAACTATTCGAGTCAAACCCAATGCTGTCATGATATCTAAAAACTGATCACAGTATGATGGCGGTCCTAATTCATAAATTACTAGAACTGCATGCTTCACCATGGATTAGTGCTTTACTTAAAATTCATAATCTGCTCTGTCTCTTACGCTCCTCACAAGCTCTGCTTTTATTTATTTATAAAATGTATAGCCTGCCAATCCACAGATCTCAGCAGGTTACAATAAACATTTAACTGTTCCCTCAGTGAAAGCTGCACGGCTAGATGAAATAAGAGAGCAAGCATTTTCATTAGCAGACCACACAAAAACATTTTTTTTAATGTGAAAATAGTTCTGTTTCAACAAGTTTTTGAATTGACTGAATCTTAACTGTCCTATAATGCTGTCTTGTTAATCAGAAATCTGGTATTATTTGTTTTATTTTCTTTTAGTTGTTCTTTTAATCTGGTTTTACCTTATTTTAGATTGTGTATGTAATGGAATGTCTGTTTTACTTTATTTGATTTTTGTGTACATAATGGAATGTAAACCACCTTGAACCATGTCAGGTGTGTTGTGTTCCGTGCCCGTGGATGGCCACGGGCGCGGTCCCCTACCTCATCCGCAGCGGCGACCCGCCACGGCAACTCCTAAGTCATGACCCTGGGCTGGTGCCCGCTGCCCCGGCGCTGGTTCCCGGTCTGGCCGCCGGGTGGGGAGCCGTCCTCGCTCCTCCCTCGCGGCGTTCTGCAGCCTTTCCTCCCCGGAGGAAATCAAAGATGGCCGCCGCCATCTTTAGGCACGAGGCCGCGCCTCCTTGTCAGATTTAAAGGGACCTGATCCCTTTAACTACAAACAGCTGCTGCCAATGATCCAGAGCAGAGGAAGTATAAAAGGAGGCTTCCTCTGCTCATTCCTTGACTTGGCAACTTTTGGGTTAGTCAGGTCTGCTTGCTTCGGTGAGTGCTTCTACTTCGGATCCTTGTTCCTGTCTTGTCTTGGTGTTCCTGGTTCCTGACTTCGGATCGGCTAGCGGTGATTCCTGGTGTTTGACTTCGGACTGGCAAGCGGTGATTCTCTGGTGTGTGACTTCGGACTGGCAAGTGGTGATCCCTCGGTGTGTGACCTCGGACTGGTAAGCAACGACCCTCTGGCACTTGACCTTGGATTTCTTCTTGACCATTGTCTCCAAGGGCCCACCTAAGTCCCAGCGGCCCGGGTCCCTACAGGCTCCTCCCGGGGGGACCGCGGGCTTCCAGGGGTGAAGCTCCAGTCAGCCCTTGCACCGAACGCTCGACCTCTCAAAGGTCCACCTAAGTCCCAGCAGTCCGGGTACTTACGGGCTCCTCCTGGGGGGACCACGGACTTCCAGTGGCGAAGACACAGTTCCTCTCCTCGATGTCACGACTCTTCGTCTGCCTCCACAATCGCCTCTGACTCCAGTGCCGAGGGTCAGCTGGTCACGTCTTCTGTTCCTGCCTCGCCACCCGACGGGAGAACCTACAGATCTTCCTCCTAAGGTATTCCATTCTCCCGTCGGCCCAAGGGTTCACAAGCCTGAGCATAACAAGGTGAAGGTTTGAAGTAAAGTGGGAACAAGCTGTACAGTGTTTTATTGTAATCTTCGTTGGGCGCAGTTCTTTGAATTGAGGTAGGTTTTTCAAATAATGATTTTTTGGGTGATATATAGTAACATGCTTTCATGAAATTATATATATGCATTTTTGTTTGTCTTTCTAGGTTCTCTGGCACTCATTGTTTCATAAATTATATATGCTGACAATATGTTTTGCACTAAGGAACAACATTTTGTGAGTTTTTGGGGGGGTTGTATAGGGTGCGCCTGTGTGGTATGACATCTATAAATGATGTTCTGTTGGGAATTTGTCTTGTTAGTTCCCCTAAAGAAGCCTCATTTTGAGGTGAAACTTGGGCCCTTGTTGGGATTGGAAAGATTGGAGACATCATGTTTTTGAAGATGTGACGAGTTTGAAGACATCATTTTGAGTGCTGGTTGCATGCAGGATTAGAAACGTCATTTTTGAGTGCTGGTTGTATGCGGGACTGGAGAACTTTGGAGATGCCACGGTTTTGAAGATATCAGCTCTTGTATGAAAGCTTTTCTGAATCAGCTATGTTACCATTTTCAAAAAAGTATTAGATGCTTTCTAAGATATATTTATTTATTTAAGCATTTTATATACCGTCATTCCTAATAAAAATATTTAGAAGAATTTTCTGTGGGGGTGGGTTACGACTTTTTATGGATGTATGCATTAAGATGTGGCTGGTTGATGGATGTAGATGTATTTTGTATGTATGAATGGGTATGTAATTTTGTGAGTGACTTTTAGAGGTTGATGTAAGAATATTTAAGTTTAGAAATACAAAATGAATATGATTATGAACTAATGTAAATTAATGTGAATCTATTGAGAAGTTATTCATTGTTACTGTGAATAAAAAAGTATATTGAAATTGATATTTGTATAGAATGTGTATATATTGGGGAAGTTAATTCTTTTTCAGCCAGGTTGTGGGGTTATTAAATACATAAATACCATGTAACCTATGACTATAACCTTTTATTTTCTAGTCTACTTTCCCCAGTAAAGTATAATTGTCTGCTGCTACTGAAGACTCCTGAGTCATTTTTACTGCAAAGCAGAGGCATAGATTGTCTGCTTAGTTTCAGGGGAGGTGGGGGGCCCGCTCTCGCACTAGTATCTGGACAATGCCCCCTTCGCTCCCTCCCCCCTTCCCAAACTACACCTATGTAAGCTAAGCCTTTTTTCTTCTGGTGACCTGCTGCCATCTAGTTCTACCCCATAAGTTACTGGGCCCCTTGTGCATGCGCTGCAGCAACCAGATAGCTCTGATAAACTGCTATGAGCTGCATATGGCCTTGATTCAGCCATCACACACAATATGCCCCAAATACTTTAATCCAGAGCCTCAAAAGTTGTAAGATACCCATCAAACTATGTAAAGGACACTGGTTTATCATTTATTCTCAATCACAATATCGAACCACAAATTATATATTGCTATTAAGTTCTCTGTATATTTGTAGGACCTCCGGTCTACATGAGTATGTTAGGCATACAGACTCATAAAGTAGTGTACAGGTCCAAATTGCTTTATTAATCACAAAAATATTTTTTTGAATTTTTCTTCTTATTTTTTTCAAAACATTCCAAGACCCTCACAGTTAATAATCATTCTGTGCATCACCATCGCACAAGTTTAAGGGCTAATTCGAACTTCCAGGCTGAAACACCGCTCTTCAGTTCTTTAAAATGTTCTAAACAATCTATAATCCGAGTATACTCATCTTTCAAGCGTCCCCGCTGACTGCAGATAGAATGAACAGAAAATGAAATTGAACCAGTATTGTTTGGAGACCCGGAATCTACTCGTTTGGATTAATTACCCCTGAAGCAGGACCAGGACGGTCCGAAACACGGCCGTGTTGGGACGCTTGCAAGATGAGTATACTCTTAATATAGATTGTTTAACACAATTTTTAAAAGTTGAAAAGCGGGGACGCTTGAAAGATGAGTATACTCGGATTATAGATTGTTTAGAACATTTTAAAGAACTGAAGAGCGGTGTTTCAGCCCGGAAGTTCGAATTAGCCCTTAAACTTGTGCGATGGTGATGCACAGAATGATTATTAACTGTGAGGGTCTTGGAATGTTTTGAAAAAAATAAGAAGATAAATTCAAAAAAATATTTTTGTGATTAATAAAGCAATTTGGACCTGTACACTTGATTCAGCCATGTCAGAGATCCAAGAATCACACCTGACTTCACACAATTGTTTTAAAGCAACATTTGAAAATTACCATCCTTATTAATGTTTACTTATTAAATCTATATGCTTAGCCAGGTAATATGGCTAAGCATATAGTAATATGTGTCACAAAATACTCTAGTAGCAAATTTTACATTAATTTATGACCCCCCTAAGATTTAGTACTGCAAAGGTTTCATTTTTCCCTATTCAATCTACATTCAGTTCTGTATCTGGAGAGGATTTATATTATAATATTAAATGTTACTTTCATTTTGATTTGCCTTCATGTCTCTGCTCTTGTCCCTTTTAGGCCTTAAAATGTTAAGGGGGGGGGGGGGGAGTAGGGAAATTCACCTGAATGGGAGTTACAGCATTTATAAAGCACCAAGGCATTTTGGAGTGCATGAAATAAAGTTTGTGCAGCTCTCGCATATACTGGTTCAAAATAAGAAGAGGGTTTAATTCTATCCTTTGAGCAGTGGACTTACTTCAAGAGGATCGTTGGCACAACTGGGACAATATGACCTGCATTTTATTTTTAAAAGTATTTGTTACAGCACTAATAAGCTGTAAGAACAGGCAGCTAGTATCATTATAATTTGTTCCTGGAACTGACAGTTATCTTGTAGAAATGACAGTTTAAGAAGTTTGCACGTTTTTGCATGTCTGGAAAACAAGAAGAAGTAAGAGTAAGTTATACTTTGTTATGATTACAAAACATGAGTCACATGTAATGCAGCTTACAGACAGATGTTATTCAGTTCTGTTCATGGCACATGCTGCATGCATACGGACCTCCAATTTAGTTTTTTTTATCTTATTCTCCCCTGGCATTTGCCAAAACAAGAGAAAAATCGGAGGGAAAAAATGACACCTTTTTTTTCACTGAAGTTCTCTTGTGATTCACAATCAGAAAAAAATCCCAAGACCATTTGGCAGCCAAAACATTCAAATGAAGTGCTTTAACATCATCACACAGCAGCTTATAGCACCAAGCTATTATATTGAACACCTAAGATGAACTCCTGGGACAAACTTTCAATGCTCCCCTACAACTTTCAGTGAGTCCTTGTTCAGAATAGACATTAGAAAGTGTCTTATTTGTAAATAGTGATAAAAATGTGCATTAGGGATCTTCCACTTATCCTTAAGATCTTGAAAGGAAAGAATATCAAACGATCTAGGAGCCAAGAACCCCCTACAAGTCCTTCAGGCCCTTTTCCTTCCAGAGGTAAAAAAGACCACAGTCTAAACTGGAAGGAATTAGGTATTATTAACTATTTGCAAAAATGGTGACGTGTATGAAGATAATAAAAAAAACCAAAAAACCCAAACCCATCTCCATGCCTTAATCAATGAGAGAAAGATATGGCCCACCTGATACTGTGGAGGCTTAGTGGACAAATTGGTTTTCATCCATACTAAACCACACAATTCAGTGGTCCTTGGATCTCAGATTGTTTCCTACCATAACCTTACTGATACTGTCTCCATTTGTCAATACTAGGTCATATCATCTCATCATAGGTAGACTGTTAACTAGTTGCTTGACAAAGATTTCTTGCAAATATTTCAGGGATCTCATACTTCTAGTTGATTCAGCATCAGCACTCTCCAATTAACTTCTCTTAGATTTAATTTCCTCATTAAACAGCACCTTTGCTTTGCATGCTATCCTTTGGAGGACTCCTATCATGTCTATATGTACCCCATGTGACGGCAGCCTATAGTTTGCACCTACATAGATTTTAGACTACTCAGGTCCCTTCCAGACAATGCACAGCAATTCAGCTGCTTCTTGCTGATTAAAATCTCAATGGCTTTTATTTTTTTTCAGACATATAAATGTACTCTTTCCTCTATCCTATCTTTTCCTCAGGTCCTGAAAATCATTGAATCATGATTCGACAAGCACATTAATGATGGCTTCTAAGTCATTAGTTTATTGGATAGACTATGAACATTTGTACACATAATTTTCCAACAGGAATGTGCTTTCATTTGAAATGAAACAGAACATTTTTAACAAAATTTCATGTTTCATTTAGCTTTCAAAATAAAATGAAAGAAAAACAAAATTGTAGAAAAGCCCACTGGACTTGCTTGCAACTAGCTTCCTTTTGTTTTCAAAACTAATTTTAAACCAGTCCCAGTCAATAAAACCCCATACCCTTTAAATGTAAAAAATAGGTCATGAAGCTGGGAAGCCACTTGCAAGAGGTGCTCCAGTCAGGCACTAAGAATAACTTATTTTTTTACAACTATTTGGTACCAGGAAGTATTAGTTGTTCCTGTATGTTACATGATACATGACCTGCTTTCCTTTAATGGTATACTAGATCGTTATGACACAAAAACACTGAGAACTACCAGAGAGAAGACAAAGACAATTGACCTGAAAATGGTGAAGGAGATAAAGAAGGCGATGCAAGATATGAAAGTTGAGCTAATAAAAGAAATTTCTACAAATATATCAGCAGCAATATCAGACAAACTCCAATCTTTGATTATATGAAATAAAGGACACTCTTGGATCACAGAAAAATAGAGTTGATGGCTTGGAATTCCGCATTGTGATGCAGGAAATGCCTTCGGATAGACTGAAGACAGAGGTGATGGCAGTAAAAAAGGAGAATGTTGCCTTATTAAGTTGTATAGAGGACCAGGAGAACAGGGGCAGAAGAAATAACTTACGTGTGATTGGAGTCCCTGAGACAGTAAAGGATCCGGACTTAGTTCAGTTAATACAGGTTTGGCTGCCAGAGTCTCTTGGCTTCTATCTGACTTCTGAGTCAACAGTAGTGGAAAAGGCTCATAAAATTGGTCAAAGTAATCTAAATTCTTCTAGGTCAGGACCAATCTTTGCCAAGATTTTAAACTTTGCAGATAAACTGAAGCTTTACACTACATATAAAAAGAAAAATAGCTCAAGCCCATTGAAGTATAATGAATCGCACATTTTATTATTTAATGATTACTCTGCAAAGATGTCAGAAGATAGACAAGCAATTTCATCTGTTTGCACTGAGCTATATCGGAGGGGGAATTAAATGTTCACTACAGTAGCTTACAAAGCTCAAAGTTTTCACTGTTCTGTTTTCCAAAGAGCAAGCATAAAAATTTCTGGAGGCTTTGCCAATGACAACGGAATCCTGTATAGTGCATTGTTAATGTGTATGGTAACTTTTGTCTTTCCATATTTCTTTTCTCCATGAATGAGTGCAAGACTTTGAAAAGAAAGAAAAGAATTTACATGATCATGAATCACAATGCTGATAATCCTGATTTCTTGCAGCTCATGGTGTGGTTTACAGAATATGTGATTTCTTTTCTTCATAGGTGCACTATTTGATGGCCATGTTGTTTTTCTTAGAGTTGTTGAAACCAGATGGTGCAACAGGAATTGATTTATATATGTGAAACTGGAAAAGAAGATTTCATTAGAAGCCTTACTATTGATGAGAATTAGTGTTCGGTTTTGCTTTGGATATACCCCTTCTTCTTGATATTATTGCTATCGTGATTTAAAAATGTCAAGAAACAACACAAAACTCTCCTGTAGATAACAAGTGGTTAATAGTGGTGCTTAGCCATCATTTTTAGTTAGAACTCCGTGGAAAATCAGTGTCACACTGTAGAAGGGAGGAGAGAAAACAGGAAAAAAGAAGAAAGAGGTTATTTATGCCCTGCAGAAGAACGAGGAAGAACTTTTACATCAATGTTGGGAGATTTTCAGTGAATCTTGACGACAAATATGTCCTGTTTATTTTGATGCAAGAGTACTTTTGAGATTGTTAGTGTATTTGATTTTACCTAAGATAAAGGTCATGCTATTGCCGATCCTGAATAACTGGATGCGTTATAAACCTGGCGGGTGTCTTCATAGCAAAAAATGAGTGAAAATATGAAGATACAGTCCCTTGGAGTGAAATTAATGTGTGTGCTTTTCTTAAGCTGGTATGTAATGTGAAGTGGGTGGAATGAATGTGTTGAAGATATTTTATGGTTTGTGTGTTTGGAAGGTGAGCTTGAGAAGATGGAGGCAAGATTGAATAAACTATTTTGGTTGATGATACTGGTTTGGGTAAAAGACGGAGGAAAAGTCTATAAGCTTAACTTATATAAGCTGATTGGGATGCTGAGGGTGGGAAGTATCCTGATTTTCTACCAGAATAAATTGCTTTCGATGTGTACTTTTTGCTATTTTCAGGACTATGGATGAGATACAGATACATTCCTTAAATCTAAATAGAATTCACTCCCCAATCAAAAGGAAAAAGGTCTTAAATTTGTGTAAGAAGGCTAAAGCTCAAATTGCATTTCTACAAGAAACCCATTTACCCAACAAAGAACATGGGAAATTGAAACAAGATTGGATAGGTCAATGCAATTTTGTGTCTTACTCTAGTAAGCAATGGTGCATAGCTATTTTAATACATAAGAATTGTCCATTTATTCTAGAGAAAAAGCTAACTAACAAGGAGGGTCAGTATCTCATCCTGTGTGGAACTATTGCTAGTCAGAAATTTGTATTTTGCAATATATACGCTCCAAATGTGTTTAGCCACACCCTTTTCTCTGGATTAATGGCTATGTTAGGACATTTTTTACATTATAAGTTAACAAGCCGTTAAGCCCGTTAAAACGGGCTACATCCCTCTGTCTCTCACCTCCCCCTCATTCTCTCTCCCCTCACTCTTCACCACCCCCCTCCCCCACCCCCACCCACTCCTCTCACTCAGTCCCTCCCTCCCTCCTCTCCCTCACTCCCTCCCACTCAGTCCCCCCTCTCTCTCCCTCCCACTCACTCAGTCCCCCCTCTCCCTCCCACTCACTCAGTCCCCCCTCTCCCTCCCTCCTACTCAGTCCCTCCCTTCACCCGCCTCCATTTCCTTCCGACGCCGTACTCGCAACTCCTCGCAGCCCACACCCACCTCCATTTCCTCCCGGCGCCGTAAGCGCGACTTCCCGCAACCCTCACCCGGCTCCATTAACTCCTCCCGCTCCTGCCGGCAGATATCGGGGGGGGGGTCACTCCCACGCGCGCGGCAGTGACCCCCCGCCCCCGAGATCTGCCGGCAGATCTGGGGAGGAGAAGTAGCGGCACCGCGCCGCGCGCGGCGCCGCTGCTTCTCCTCCCGCTCCTGCGGCCCCACCGCCATTTTTTTTTTTCTGACCGACGTCCTTGCCCGCACATGCGCAGTAGAGCTGTGCTCTACTGCGCATTTGCGGGCCGTCGGTCACAGGCCATTTATAAGGTAGAAGATTATAGGAGGAGATTTTAATTTACCTATTCACCCAAAAATTGACACTAGGCCGAGCCATTCGAAGGTAATCCACAAGCAGACAGAAGGGGTACATTTTTTGATGAAAGAGCTGCAGCTGATAGATGCATGGAGATCCTTGCATCCTATGGAGGTTGATTTTTCTTATTATTTGAAAGTTCTTAATTCTTACTCTAGAACTGATTATTTTTTTTTATTTATGCTAAGTTATTCCCTAAACTTCATTATGCCAATATTGATGTAATCACTATATCAAACCATGCTTCTGTCTTGATATACATAACTATTTCTAATTGTAAACCATCACAATTTCCATAGCACATGCAGCCAACACTATACTATGACAAGGAGTTTTCAGAGTATCTCAAAAACAAATGGAAAGAATATGTAGAGTTTAATTCCACTGGAGATAGTCCAGAAGATGTCTTTTGAAATGCAGGGAAAGCATTTCTTAGAGGACAAGTTATAGCATATACTTTTTTGAAGGAGTTAATAAACATGAGGATAAAGGTGAACCGGTAGATGTAGTGTACTTGGATTTTCAGAAGGCGTTTGACAAAGTTCCTCATGAGAGGCTTCTAGGAAAAGTAAAAGTCATGGGATAGGTGGCGATGTCCTTTCATGGATTACAAACTGGCTAAAAGACAGGAAACAGAGAGTAGGATTAAATGGACAATTTTCTCAGTGGAAGGGAGTGGGCAGTGGAGTACCTCAGGGATCTGTACTGGGACCCTTACTTTTCAATATATTTATAAATGATCTGGAAAGAAATATGACAAGTGAGGTAATCAAATTTGCAGATGATACAAAATTGTTCAGAGTAGTTAAATCACAAGCATATTGTGATAAATTGCAGGAAGACCTTGTGAGGCTGGAAAATTGGGCATCTAAATGGCAGATGAAATTTAATGTGGACAAGTGCAAGGTGATGCATATAGGGAAAAATAAACCATACTATAGTTACACAATGTTAGGTTCCATATTAGGTGCTACTACCCAAGAAAGAGATCTAGGCGTCATAGTGGATAACACATTGAAATCGTCGGTTCAGTGTGCTGTGGCAGTCAAAAAAGCAAACAGAATGTTGGGAATTATTAGAAAGGGAATGGTGAATAAAACAGAAAATGTCATAATGCCTCTGTATCGCTCCATGGTGAGACCGCACCTTGAATATTGTGTACAATTCTGGTCGCCGTATCTCAAAAAAGATATAATTGCGATGGAGAAGGTACAGAGAAGGGCTACCAAAATGATAAAGGGAATGGAACAGCTCCCCTATGAGGAAAGACTAAAGAGGTTAGGACTTTTCAGCTTGGAGAAGAGACGGCTGAGGGGGGATATGATAGAAGTGTTTAAAATCATGAGAGGTCAAGAACAGGTAGACGTGAATCGGTTTTTTACTCTTTCGGATAATAGAAAGACTAGGGGGCACTCCATGAAGTTAGCATGTGACACATTTAAAACTAATAGGAGAAACTTCTTTTTCACTCAACGCACAATTAAACTGTGGAATTTGTTGCCAGAGGATGTGGTTAGTGCAGTTAGTATAGCTGTGTTTAAAAAAGGATTGGATAAGTTCTTGGAGGAGAAGTCCATTACCTGCTATTAATTAAGTTGATTTAGGAATTAGCCACTGCTATTACTAGCAACGGTAACATGGAATATACTTAGTTTTTGGGTACTTGCCAGGTTCTTATGGCCTGGATTGGCCACTGTTGGAAACAGGATGCTGGGCTTGATGGACCCTTGGTCTAACCCAGTATGGTATGTTATTATGTTCTTATGTGTGTTTATTGAATAAGGATATTAATCTCCAGGTAGTAACCGTCCCCTTATCATTTTGGTAGCCCTTCTCTGTACACACAGTTAATGCAACTCCAACATTGCTCTATGCTTCAACGGCAAGAGGAAATGTGGAAAAAAGGATTTGCATCCACATAAAAGCAGGGGAGTAGCTTGCTTGTTACTGCGGTTACTACCCCAAACCAAAAATGCATGATACTTCACTTTCAATGCATATCCAGCATAGCTCTCTTCTTCAACGGCAGGGGGAATGAAGAAAAGATGATTTATATGCAGACAACTACCAACAAGATCTGAATTACATAGTCTGGGTAAAACAAATAAGCATGGGTGTAGCTTGCTTGTTACGGCGGTTACTACCCCAAATCAAGCCTGATACTTCACTTAGAATACATATCCAGTGCAGCTCACTGCTTCAACAGCAGGGGGAATGAAGAAAAGAGGATTTGTATTCAAACAACAAACAAGGACTGAGTTGCACAGGCTGGGTAAACAAGCGTGGAAGTAGCTTGCTTATTACAGCGGTTACTACCCCAAACCAATTAGCTAGATACTTCACTTAGATGCAGCTCCAACACTGCTATCTACGATGGTGGGGGTGGAAGGGAAATAGAACCCAAAAAGTTATGTAAAGGGACAAGAGTAATAGAAAAGTTTGCTGGGCAGACTGGATGGACCATTTGGTCTTCTTTTGCCCTCATTTCTATGTTTCTATATATGTATGTGTGTAACTAACTAAATAAAAAAAATTAATATATTCCTACCCTATGAGAAGAACTGGGCTTCTTCCCATTCACACGTTCCAGTAATGTTCCCTATCCTTGTTACCTTTGTAACAGATATGGCTTTACTTATTTTGTTGCAACATTTTCTTTCTATTCAGGAGTAACTACCCCTGTGCTCACTGAATTTACTACTGTGTCCTTGTCTGAGGCTACATTAGTAAGAAGGGGTAGGATTGTAGCTTCTTTTTCATGTTTTGACAGCTTTTATCTACAAGCTAACCAGTTATCTGTCATGGGCCTCAGAGTAAGGCTGCCTGAAGTGGTAAGCTTCAAGCACTTTGCTTCTTTATTTAATAAACATCTTCCTCTTATTGCATGGGAAACAATTCACCGTGGAGCAGCAGTTCTTTTAACATTACTGTTTTACCCTTTACCTTATCTGGTTGGGAACTAGTGCTTTTAACATACACATTCACACTTGACATTCATGCTCTACAATGTTTCCCACCATTTTTTTTTTTTAATCAATTTCAAGGTGTTTATTACTTATTTAAGGTTATAGGACTGAGAACCAAGACAGTGCTTCTGCCCTTTGAGTTCAGTCTTCTTTCTCTGTCCAATTCTAAACAGTCACTGGATTTTTCTGTCTGTCTCATCAAGTTATTTAGTTGCTGGCCTTACGCTCCCTAGGAAATGGCTTCAGAATTATACATGCGCTGGATTCCTGGGTGCTTTGGGGCTCTCTGAGGGGCTGATGCAATAAAGTGTGCACAGGTTAACACATGATTGGATGCGCTAGGCTAGCACCCGATGTAGTAAGAGGATTAGCACGTCCAAAAAATGCGTCAAACAACTGCGTAGCCGATAGCGCCTATCACATGTAAATTCCATGTAGATGAAGATAATTTTACCCCCTGATGCAGTAAATTGCTGGGCACCCATCGCATACTTTTTAACATGGCAAATTTAACTCCGGCCCCAGAGATGGCATCAAGTCATTCCGCAAGTCAAGGGCTCATGAGAAATGCGAAAATACTGTTCTGTGTGGTTCCTCCTTCTAAATATGGTTGCAATACCTAGATCTACTGCTTGTGGTGTTGAAGATTGTGACAACTGATCTAAAATAGATATATATATAATCTGGATGCACAATATACACGTTCCAGGCGTGTATATTGGGCAAAATCAACTGAAGCGGGATAAAACAGATGCTTGTATTGAACGCCTGTTGCAATTGTGGGCACACAGCCACATCTCCTGGGCGCCCGATACATTTGAGCGATAGGGACATGAGTTCTTCCCTAGGGTGTCCTTTTTAACGCATCTCATTTACATATTGCATTGGGTGCCCAGGAGACCTGGCTCTGCGTGCGTTAGGAAAATGATTGCCGAATATGAGTGCCTATGTTACAGCGTGTCTTATTGCATCGGCCTGAGACTCTTCCTGGACCAGGCCATTCCATCACTGTCCCTTCTACAGCTACAGGGACCTGCGACAGGCCCCAGCTCACTTCAGACCCCAGGCAGGCCCTGCGCTGGCTTCTCTCTCTCAGGGGCAAAAAAGGCAGGACCAGGTTATTTCTATTTTTAACATTTTTAATTACCCCGTTTAAACTAGAATTGTTTAATGCGCTTCTGAAATCAATATGCTGGGGGAGGTGGGAATGTATTTTTATAAAGAAAATACGTTTATTTAAGTGGTAGACCCTCTTATTCGGTAAGGTAGTATGAGGGAGATCCTAGAAGCTCTTGCTCTGCATTATGGCTGCACCACAGAAAAAGGTGACACTCTTTCTCTGGGAACAGAGATTCTTTTCCTACCGCAGCCCTGAAATAAAATGTAATTTTAAAGCACATATGTTCATCTGTTTCCTTCAGTTTCTCCTTAGTTTAGGGCAAAGCAGAAAAGGAGCTAGTTTAGCCAGTACCAAAAATGAAATACAAGCCTTCCTGATGAAGGCAGCTGAAAGCTTCTCAGTTCTTTAAGGGGCATTACAATTTGCACCCCGTCTCCTTTCCTAGTTCTGTGATGGAAAAGGTAGATGGGTGACCCACCCACTAATCTGTAATCCACACACCCATAGGGCTTCCCAGCTAGTTGTGGGTTGGCATCACTCACAATCTCTATCTACTTCTGCCCTTTACCCTCTGGGTAGGACCTGGCTCAATGGACCAGGCATCACTTAACTGCAGAGTTTGGTATTACCACCAGCACAGCCTTTTCTTCTGAGTTTGGCACTTTAGATAAATGACCAATTTGCTTATGCCCTGAGCCCTGCTTCCCATATTCTAGCTTGGCTACAAAACAATTGTAGGATAGTAGAAGTTCCTCTACAATCTTTTTGATTCTGGTTCTTCTAAATGGGATAATATGGGAGAATGAGGAATCTCCTTCATTAAGATGGAGTAGCAAAGAAAAAATATACACAGAAACAGCAGTTAAAGTGCAATAGAGGTTTTTGCACGTGATTTTAATAAAAAAATCCTAGAGAAATTCTCTCTTTTGGATACAACAATCTGCAGTACTACAGATAAAATCACAAGTCTTGCAATTAAATCTCTTTATTCATTTGATGGTTACATAATTCTAAATAATAAAGACATTGCATTTAACAATACTATACATCAATGGTACCAGACTACAGCTCCAATCTCAGCAGAAATACTTACTGCTTAAGGCACTGATAGCTGGAGTCAAAGGAAAATAATTCATTTTTATAATTTATTCTGATCAATTATGAATGAGTAGTCATTATAGTTATTCATACATAATAAGTCACATATAGGGCATATCTCTTTAGCAACAGCTGGAACAGAAATAAATTACTTTTCCATCTGACCCCAATAAAAATCATTTTATTTTGGAACTGATATATTGAACTTCATAAAACAAAACACATTTATCGAAGTGAAAATTTAAAAAAATTATACATTATGGCTTTTGGACCCTGAATTTGGTTAAAAAAGTAGAGCAAGCTCAATCATATAACAGCAGATAAAGTTTTTTAAAAACAAAACCCCAAGCCCCAGCCCAGGTTCTTAAAAATTAAGTTTTCAAAATACTAAACCCAGACTTTAAAAAATATTTCTAAAATGAACTATATGGAGAAAACAAAATTAAACTGTTTTCAAATATGGAACACTTCTGACATGCTGCAGAGATCTTGTGATCATTCCATTTTTTGGCTCCAGTGACCACAACAAATAAACCCACTGCCAGCAATGGGAAATGAATCCAGTTTGCAATGTCAATAGACTAAGAGCTTCTAATTTTAGCTTTGCCACCACTGCCCTGGGTGACCTTGAGCAATTACCCCCAGTGCTTAGCTGCCCCACTATAATTGATTGTAATGTTATTCTTCCCTTCTTGAAGCTATCATGTTGGTAAAATAGAAAATGACAGCAAATAAAGATCAAATTGATCTATATACATTCTGCCTGGTTGAGGTCTGACCATTTTGAGTAGACGTGCATATAAATTCCCATCTTACTTCTCCACCCTTTTCCTACCCTGTCGTGACCATGCACAAAATCCTTTAGAGTTGGATCTAACCCTCTGTTGGCAGACCATTTTAGACTTTGCCATCTTCAGCTTTGATTCTTACAAGAAGAGGTGTGACTGTGCTATGAAGTTCTTTGGTATTCCTTTTCTGATAAATATAGCAACCAAAAGTGGTATTACATTTTTTTGAAGAAACTAAATACTTCCTTTCTGGATGACAGAACTTTATATTGTGGATTACTACAGACCAGAGGTATGAGTTTAATTGTAAACATCAAAATAGAACACTCAATAACAATCACATGCAAGAGACATATCGAATTGAAGATTATTTAAAACTTCAAAGATTATACTTCTACGTATATCGAGCAACTGGATCCCCTGGATGGTTAAATTTTCTGCAATTGAAAAGAATAACTTTAAAATGTTTTGAGTGTTTTGTTTTGGATTTATACAACTGGTTTGATGCTCAGTAGATTAGGATTAGCCAAATGGAAGAAAACACTTCTGTGCTTGTACCATGATGAGTATGAATTTTTAAAGGCACAGATTGAGCATAGTGCTTCCTGTTTTCAATTACCGGTAATCAATGCAAGGTTTAAATCACATCTCCCACTGCCTGCCACAATCGATGATAAAATGCTGTACTAAACTAGCCTTTTCTTTCACCCAGTTTGGCATTTCTAACATTTGTATGCTGAGTTGAGAAATGAACCAACTAGGCTGAAATCTTGGGAGAGCTGAGGAAATTAATGATCCTATCAAGTAGACCAAATTCACAAATTTGAATCCTGGTCATTGGCCAACCAACAAATTATTAATTGCATAAGCTAAAACAAATTGTTGGGACAAGACTCGATGATGCCTCAAATGTGACATTAAAATACATATACAATTTGATGTATATTGGTTTAACGAGTTAGCTCGGAGAAGCAGACTCACCAGTTTAGTTTCTATACAGAAAATACATTTTTATTTTGTAACAGAGAATGGTCACCTAACCCGTTTTCATACTAGAAGTATATGTTCAGAAAACCACATTTTGAAATTATCAGCATAGAAATAGCACCAGTGTGTGGACTATGGATATATATTAATCCTTACAATGTGAGTTATGACTACCCAGTTTGTGCATGTATCTAAGTACACTATACGCCCTGTTCAACCTTTTCACTTATTCCCCTCTTGTGACTTCTGTTTAAAGTCAGCAATATGAAACCATACATACTCACTACTTGGCAACATATTCATTTGAAATAAATGAAAACTGCAATGTGTTTTAATAGCCTCTTGGTTACCTAATACATTCATACTGTGCTCGCAGGATGGACGCTGAAAACTGTGTTTGGAGGATGTAGGCAGTGCCCTTTAAACTGCTAATGCTCTGACATGAAACACAACCCATTTAGAGGATTGCGGTTGATGGAATACAACATGAAGTTAGCATTAGGATGAACTCCACTGTACATCTGAAATCAGCTTCAAAACAATCACAAACCCAAGGCTCATTGAAAGTGATGTCCAATGCAAACATATAATACTGAGAAAGGCACATGCAAACAACCTCCTCAGGAGTGAAGCTATTGCAAAATGTTTCAAAGAGGACAGCATTTTCCATCAGGGCTTTTGCCATTGAATTCCAGAGTAAGAAACCACAGGCCAGATGTACCAAAGGGGGGTTCCCCCCATTTTGTATCTATGGGAAGAATGCTTAACACTTAGGCCCCAAGTCTGGCTTTATTTTTGGATTTGTTGGTTGAAGTAATATACATAGTATGTACATACTTTGCTGGACTTTCTCAATCCTGAACACAGTTCCAAAACAATATTAAATAATATTTAAGCATGTTATGTTATACTCTTATACTGCCTTTCTTGAAACAAGGTTCAATCCAAGGAAGGGCTGAAGGCAGATCAGCGGCTGAAAACCAGTTTCCAGACAAATTGGGTGAAGTTAAATACAGGTGTAGTGTACTGCAACTTCAGAAGGGAAATGTATATCATGCTGCAAACACCTAAACCCAAATCAAATGCAATGTAATGTACAGTAGTTGCCACAACAGTCTAAAGACTATTTTTCAACCATTACTTGAAAACTGAACTAGTTTCTTTAACAGAAAATTCGTATGTTATGGATCAAAATCTGCAGTATCTGCAAGGATATGGTACTCTTGCAATAATGCACCACCAAGAATAACATTAACTGTTTTTTCTTCCTCTCCTCTAAAAGTACATCACTAATTGTAGAGGTCTCCTATGAGTTATAAATCTTCCTTAATATGTTGATGTAGTTTTCCATCCTGGGAATCTTCATCGGGTGCCAGCCATGCAAAATAAACTTTGATGGGATCTATATTCCAATGCTTGTGAAATGATATTGGAACCTGATGAGCAAGGTATTCTTTTGGATAGTCCACAGGCCGTGCCTGAAGAGAAACAAAGGGGAAAAAATAGGTTAAACCAGTTAATAGGTGCTTTTAGGGTAATGTTTGGTCATTTTATAAGTAACACCATTTGATTTATTGGACTTTTTCCAGTATTGGTAATACCATGCTTAAAATTGACAAAAGCCCTCATTTTCCTGAAGAATGGTCGGGGTAGATTCTGTGGCAAGGAAGGACCGTAAAATTCAATATCATTATTTATGGTCAACATTATTGCTGTCTTGTGTTCAATATTTTCATGACCAGTGTTGGTGTCCTTATGTACCTTGTTGGTTTTTGTGAAAAAATAAACAATTACAAAAAGAAAACCCCCCCCAAAAAAAAACCCCACACTTATATTTTTGTTTCGGTCTGTCTTTCCATCCATCTGTGACACTGACGCCTCAGGCGGAGGTAATAGGCAGGCAGACAAAAGGAAACCAAGCGCAGAAGTCAGAAGAGAGGAAAAGCAGCAGGACTGGTGCCGGCAGCCTTACAGCTCATGTGGAGCCCAGGCCTTGACAGAACTGAGAAGCACAGCTGTTACGGAGCCAAGACCCTGGCTGCAGAGGAGGCGCTAATGAAATGGAGGCGCGCAGGACTGGCGAAGAGGAGAGGGCGGGAGTGTGTGGGGAGGGGTGATATTTAAATATATTATTTTGGCAATTCTCCTTTGTATTACCTATACTATGTCTTCATTTTTATTTAAAAGCATCCAAAGTATGCCATGCTGGGTTGGACCAAGGGGTCATCAAGCTCAACATCCTGTTTCCAACAGTGGCCAATCCAAGTCACAAGTACCGGGCAAGCACCCAAACATTAAATAGATCTCAAGCTACTACTGCTTATTAATTAATAGCAGTTTATGGATGAGATTTCATCAATTATTTGGACAGAAATATCATCTCCTGTTTTCTGCTGATTATACCTCTTCCTAGGCACCATAGGTTTCCACTGCTTTGTCACACTATTTGGCAACCTTAAATCATCAAATTTGATGGGGGATGGAAGCAAAGATGGCAGCATGAATGTGGACATGTTTTAGCTGCTGAGCATTCCCTTGTTTCTACTGAGTTTGTTTTCTTTGAGATGCCGTTTAAGCATATGTTGCTGTTCCTCTGTTGTTTTCTATTAGGTACTGTTCCTTTTCTCCTCTTCCTGTTTTTCCCTCTCTTCTCTCGCCCCTTCTCTCTTCCTATCTGCTCCCTCTTCCCCCCACCCTGGTTTTTTGTAATTTCCTCCTTCAGTTATATTGTAAACCGGCATGATGTACCCACGAATGTCGATATATAAAAGCTAATAAATAAATAAATACATAAAATATGGGAAAGGTGAGGGTTTTCCCTCCTGAGCCTTCTCAGCCATCAGCCCATCACAGCGTACATGTCCCAGTTGGCTACAGAGCAGGGGGTTGTTATCCCTGATGTGAACCATGGCGAAGTAGTGCCAGTTTCTCCAGGGGAGATGGCTTCACTCAACCCCCTGGATCAACAACCTCCACCAGCTGAGAAATGCGATTCTCCTCACAGACCATCTGCGACACTTGTGGATGATGTTATCGAAGCAGCCACAGTAGAGGGGGACTGTGGGTTTGAACATCAGTTCAGCAGCTCTTTCCATTACCATTGGAGGTCAAAGGGTGTGTTGGCTCTAACTTGTGGTTGTCTTCTCCTGTGCTGGCTGGTGGAAATGATTTGGAGATAGTTTTGAGATCTTCTCCATTAACTTCATCATGGTTGGAGCAGTCTTCTCCCTTCAGTGAGCCTCTTTTCATACCAGTTAAGACTGTGGTGGTGACTTTAGATTCTCTATGGGAGCTTATGGTTGGTTGTGGTACATCCATTACTAATTGCATTGCTAAGATTGACTCTTTGTCTGCTAAACCTGAGTCTATGATGAAGAAGCATGAGGATCAAATTTCAGAAGTTAATAGGAAGACTCAATCTGTGGAAGTTGATATCAAAGATGTCCAGAATTTCAATGCTACTAAGGTGAAGGATTAGAATTCCCTTTCTAGAAGGACAAAAATATTAGAAAATCAGCATAAGCATTTTTACCTTTGAATGTTAAAGTTTCCCAAAGTGATGTGTGAAATGCCTTATATTTTAAAGAAATATTTCCTGGAGGTGTTACATATGGAGCCCGACCAAATTCTTTCTATTAATAAGTATTAATTTTTGCCTGTGCTAGCTCGCAAACATCACTCTCTGCTTTGACAGGTGGAAGGGGGAGGGGAAGAGGTATTGGATTCAAATGACAACCAACATAGGCCCTGACTTTTACGTTCTGGGGTACTGATATGCAGACATAAGGGGAAAAGCACAGGACTGCTTCTACGGCCAAGTCCATAAGCAAAGCACTGCAAGTAGCCCTGTCTGAATTTTTAAGAAGGGTCATCACCAGTGACCTGCACAGCATGGCAGATACTAGCATAACAAGCTTGCTGGGCAGACTGGATGAACCATTTGGTCCTTTTCTGCCGACATTCCTGTTACTATATTCCATTTCTCAACAGAATCATATTGCTCAGTCCTCCACAGATCTGTTAATTTGATAACATCTTTGGAGAATTATTGAGCAATGTCCCTTGTTAGTATATTTTTATTTATTTATTTATTTATTTTTACTGAGCAAGATATTAGTAAAGTATTTTAGGTTCTATGTTTTTTGGTCAAGCTGGAAAGACTTTTCTTGATATAGCTAAAATAACACAGGAAAGAAGAAAGGGTTTTCTTGCTTTAAGGCTAGAAGCTATTGCCTTGGGTACTTCCTCTACTTTACGTTACCCTTGTAAATGTGTTATAAAATATAATAACGATTGTTGTATCTTCTTTGTTCCTGAGTAATTGACGTTTTTTTGGACTCAAAAAAAAATCACTGATAACTTCTTAACTCCCACTCAGGCCTAGATTAGATCTATTATGATGTAGCTCTTCCATGCTATGCTGATTCTTACATATGTTTTTTTCTTAGGTCTCCTTGATTTTCTGCTTCTCCTCAGGAGTTGTTTGAGAAATTAATGGGGGCTCTGTATTAATGTTTATGGTTCAAGCATTGTATTTTTCATATGACATTTTGATTTATTGATGCCCATATATTTCTATGTACAAGGTGTTTTGCTTTGTATATTGTTTAATATCAATAAAGTTAAAAAAAACAAAAAATGGATCATTGCCATGTCCCTATCCTGTTATGTAGTTTTCAATATCTCATCCCCCCCTTCACATATTTCTGCTTCAGGTTTCTGCTCCTCAGATGTCTGATTGAAATTTTGTTTTTATATTTAATCTCAGTTGCCACATTCTTGACCACTCACAATATTTTATAGATCTCCTCATTGTTTAACTCCCTTTTTTATAGTATTTATTTATTTATTTTTATCTTGCGCCTTTTTAGTGGTAGCTCAAGGCCAGATACATTCAGACACAGTAAATATTTCCTTGTCCCCAGAGGACTTACAATCTAAGGGAATCGTTTACTAAGCTGCGTTAAGACTTTAATGTGTGTAAAATGAACCCTGGCTTCCTTGGCTCTTAGTTGCTGCTCTAAGCAGTAGATTGCTACTCCACTAAACCTCTTCCAGGATTTATAAATGCATATGGTTCTCTTGATGTCTGAGCTCATTATTTAGTCAAAATACTACATCCTTTGCCCTTTAAGAATTTATTTAACAAGATGTTCTTTTGTGTACACTTTTCACAGACACGGGAATAATTATCCTTTGTCCCTTAAACTGTATATAGTACAGAAATGTTTTAATGACCTCTCTCTTGCTAACAGTTCACATTCTGTTTTACAGACAGCTGTCATTTGCTACATAGTAATGTGTGTGTTGTTTTTTTAATGAGACTGACATTTTAACTAGCACTTATTTTCATTATCTTTATTGTACACAGCTCTCCAGGTTGGAATGCCCTTGAAAGAGTATCGCCTACAATCAGTTCTTTATCTGGTGATACTTAGCTGTAAGACTACATTCTGTAGTTGTAAGAACATTCTTTGAGTCCTGAAAGGTGCATTTCCTCAATAAGCAGCTTGTAAACCTTTTCTGTAATTATCTGTAGGACAGATAACTTAAGAATTTTGTGCAATGAAATGTAAGACCCATAGCCTATTTCTCAATTTATACAAAATTATCTTCTATACATATATATATATAAAAGGCTTGTGTTGTGTCAGTCAGTCAGTCACACTGTCATGTCTGTGTTTGGCCATCATGTGGAACCCAAACAGTGGAAGGTGCACTGGGAATAGACAGTCTGCACTATCTGCAAAGCCCTATCAGGCCTACACACACAGACATGCACACACACAGGCTTCTCCTCACACATACACAAAGAGGCAGGCACAGGCACAAACACACAGATAGTCTCTCAAACACACACACACAGGCAGATACACACACACACCCATATACTCTCAGGCATGCATAGGCAGGCAGACACACACACACACACAGACACAGACACCTACACCCACAGAGACACAGGTGCACATACACAGGCTGATATAGATCAGGCTACCTGATCAATGCCGGAAAAGTTTTGCTAGTTTTTATAATCTGCCTATGCTCTAAACATTGAAACATGACAACAGAAAAAAATAATTACAGACAATCTAAGTCTGCCCGTTCTCATCAATTATTCAGCTTTATGATCCCTACTACTCCCTCAGAGATCCTCTATGTTTATCCCATGACTTCTTCAATTCAGATATTGCCCTTGTGTCCACCACTTCCATGGGGAGGCTTCTCCATGCATTCACTACCCTTTCTGTAAAGAAATATTTCCTTAGCTTACTCCTAAGTATTCCCCCATGACTCCTTGTTCTAGAACCTCCTTTCCTTTGAAAGAGGCCCATCTTCTCTGCATGGAAACCATGGAGGTATTTAAATGTCTGAATCATCACCCCCCGCCCCCATCCTGCTTTTCCTCCAGGGTATACATGTTTAGATCTATATGTCTGAGAGATAGTGGATGCCCTGCAAGGGGCTCTGTTCAGACAAATGGTAATGGAATCCACGAGGGAGGGAGCTATACTCGATTTAGTGCTCACTAACGGAGATAATGTCTCTAATGTCTGGGTGGGAGCCCACCTCAGAACCAGTGATCATCAAACGCTATGGTTTCATATCACAAATAGGATACGGAGAAGTCGCACGAAGACCCGAGTTTTGCAGTTCAAAAACACGGACTTTGTTGAAATGGGGAAGTACTTGGAGGAACAACTAGAAGGCTGGGAGAAAATGAGAGATGTGGAACAACAGTGGGCCAAACTAAAAGGAGCAATTACCAAGGCAAATAATCTATATGTTAGAATAGTAAAGAAAAGCAAGAGAAAAATGAAACCCATCTGGTTCTCAAAGGAGGTGGCTGCTAAAATAAAAACTAAAAGAACAGCGTTTAAGAAATATAAAGGATCCCAAAGGGAAGATCGCAAGGAAGAATACCTGATGGAACTGAGGGAGACGAAGAAAGTAATCAAGAAAGCAAAAAGTCAAGCGGAAGAAAGGATTGCCAGAGGTAAAGCGAGGTGACAAAACATTTTTCAGATACATCAGAGAAAGGAGAAAAGTCCAAAGTGGTATAGTCAAATTGAAAGGTGAAAAGGATCAATGTGTGGAGAGAGATATTCAGGTTCTGTAGGCATTTCCCTATCCCCAGAGGGCTTACAATCTAAGGTTTTTTTTTGTACCTGAGGCAATGGAGGGTAAAGTGACTTGCCCTAGGTCACAAGGAGCGACGGCGGGACTCAAAGCCTGGTCTCCTGGTTCGTAGCCCACTGCTCTACCACTAGGCTATTCCTCCTTCCTTAAACGAATACTTCAGTTCGGTGTTCACTAAAGAGGTCCCTGGAGAAGGACTGTCGCTAGTTAAGAACCTGGAGGGGAGTGGAGTAGATGAAACTCCGTTTACAGAAGAGAATGTATGGGAAGAGCTAGAAAAACTGAAAGTGGACAAAGCCATGGGGCCTGATGAGGTTCATCCCAGGATACTGAGAGAGCTCAGAGATGTGCTGGTGGGTCCGCTGTGTTACCTGTTCAATAGATCCCTAGAAATGGGAGTGGTGCCGAGTGATTGGAGAAGAGCGGTGGTGGTCCCGCTTCACAAGAGTGGGAGCAGAGAGGAGGCTGGAAACTACAGGCCGGTTAGCTTCACCTCAGTGGTGGGAAAAGTAATGGAGTCGTTGCTGAAAGGAAGAATAGTGAACTATCTACAGTCAGAAGAATTGTTGGACCAGAAGCAGCATGGATTCACCAGGGGAAGGTCCTGTCAGACAAATCTGATTGACTTTTTTGATTGGGTGACTAGGGAATTGGATCGAGGAAGAGCACTCAATGTCATCTACTTGGATTTCAGCAAAGCTTTTGATACGGTCCTGCACAGGAGGCTTGTGAATAAAATGAGAAGCTTAGGAGTGAGTTCCAAGGTGGAGGCCTGGATTGCAAACTGGTTGACGGACAGAAGACAATGTGTGATGGTAAATGGAACTTACTCTGAAGAGAGAGCGGTGTAAGCGGAATGCCGCAAGGATCGGTGTTGGGACTGGTCCTGTTCAATATTTTTGTGAGCGACATTGCAGACGGGATAGAAAGTAAGGTTTGTCTTTTTGTGGATGATACTAAGATCTGCAACAGAGTGGATATGCCGGAAGGAGTGGAGAGAATGAGACGGGATTTAAGGAAGCTGGAAGAGTGGTCGAAGATATGGCAACTGAGATTCAATGCCAAGAAGTGCAGAGTCATGCATATGGGGTGTGGAAAACTGAAAGAACTGTATTTGATGGGGGGTGAAGGGCTGATGTGCACGGAGCAGGAGAGAGACCTTGGGGTGATAGTGTCTAACGATCTGAAGTCGGCGAAACAATGTGACAAGGCGATAGCTAAAGCCAGAAGAATGCTGGGCTGCATAGAGAGAGGAATATCGAGTAAGAAAAGGGAAGTGATTATCCCCTTGTACAGGGCCTTGGTGAGGCCTCACCTGGAGTACTGTGTTCAGTTCTGGAGACTGTATCTCCAAAGGGACAGAGACAGGATGGAGGTGGTCCAGAGAAGGGTGACCAAAAAGGTGGATGGTCTACATAAAATGACTTATGAGGAGGGATTGAAGAACCTAAATATGTATACCCTGGAGGAGAGGAGGAGCAGGGGTAATATGATACAGACTTTCAGATATTTGAAAAGGTTTTAATGATCCATGGTCAACAACAAACCTTCTCCATTGGAAAAAAATCAGTAGAAATAGGGGTCACGATTTGAAACTCCAGGGAGGTAGACTTAGAACCAATGTCATGAAGTATTTCTTCACGGAGAGGGTGGCAGATGCCTGGAATGCCCTTCCGGAGGAAGTGGTGAAGACTAAAACTGTGAAGGAATTCAAAGGGGCATGGGATAAACACTGTGGATCCATAAAGGCTAAAGGATGGGAATGAAGAGAAGAACCATGGGGGTGGCTTGCTGGAATGGTGGCTACTACCTGGTGATTAGTACCCTTATTCAATAAGCCTTCACACGATTAATATTTATTTATTTATTTATTTGTAGAGTTTTATATACCGTTATTCGGTAGAGCCATCATAACGGTTTACAAAATATGCAATTAGCATACAATCAAATGGAGTTAACATGGTAGTTGGGAACAGTAGAGTATTGTGAACAGTAAACATTTTTTCTTAGTAGTTGAATAACAGAATATTGAGGAGAACATTTTCAATGAACATAATGAATCAAGTGAGAGAGCAGGGAGGGGTGAAAAAGGAGGGTACATCAGGAGAGCATGAAGAGGAGGATTATGCTTGCGAGTTCTGTTGAGGGCTGGGATGATCAGGTGTCAGATAGTTAGAATAGAGTTTGCGGAATAAAAATGTTTTTAGGTCTTTTTTAAATGTTTTCAGGATGTGCTGGGTCCTCAGTTCTTTGGGTAGGGTGTTCCAAATTTTGGAGGAGGCAATGGAAAATGCTCTTTCTCATGTAGTTGAAAGATGAGCGTCTCTTAAGGTGGGGATGTTTAAGAATCCTGCGTTGTTAGAGCGTAGGTTTCTTTGTGGGTTTTGGGGGGGTTATGTTTAAGCCTTTTAGTCCATGAAGATCATCATTTAGGATTTTATGAATGATGGTCATTGATTTGTAGGTAATTCGTGCAGAAATAGGTAGCCAGTGAAGAGAGGATAAAATGGGTGTTATGTATAAGGATTCTGGCAGCTGAATTCTGCAGTATTTGGAGTGGTTTGAGGGATGATGAAGGGATTCCAATAAGTAATGAGTTGCAGCAATCGAAAGTGGAGAAAATAAGCAGCTGCAGGACGGTTCTGAAGTCAGAAAGGTTGAGAAATGGCTTTATATGTCTTAGGGTTAGTAGCTTGTGGTATCCTTCTTTCGTTTTTCGAAAACTCCAACATTGCTCTCTGCTTCAACGGCAAGGGGAAATGTGGAAAAGAGGATTTGCATTCAGACAACAACCAACAAGGACTGAATTACACAGTATGGGTAAACAAATACGCGTGGAGATAGCTTGCTTATTGCGGCAGTTGCTACCCTAAACCAATTAAGCCTGATACTTCACTTTGAATGCATATACAACGTTGCTCTCCACTTCAACGGCAGGGGGAAAAGTGGAAAAGAGGATTTACATTCAGACAACATCCAACAAGGCATTGATCTGTGCAGTCTGGGTAAACAAGTCTCGGGGTAACTTGCTTGATGCGGCAGTTACTACCCTTAACCATTAAGCCTTTTGAATTAGCTTTGATGCAACTCCAACATTACTCTCTGCATCAATGGCAGGGGGTGGCAGGAAATTCGAATCAAACAGTTACCAACAAGGGCCCTGAACTTGGTGGTCGGTGAAACAGATAAGTATGGGAAAATAAGTGTGGGAGCTTGCTGGGCAGACTGGATGGGCCGTTTGGTCTTTTTGTGCCATCATTTCTATGTTTCTATATGTCCCCATATGCTTTATATTCAAGACTACTGATCATTTTAGTTGTTGCCCTCTGGACTGACTCCAACCGGATTATATCCTTTTGAAGATGCAGTCTCTAGCACTGAATAGTACATACAGTATTTCAAACGATGTCTCACCAAGCTCTTATACAGGTGTAATAAATATCACCTCCTTTTTTCTGCTTAACATTCTTCTCTCTATTCACCTATGCATCTTTCTGGCTTTTGCTGTTGCTTTATTCATCTGTTTGGCCACGTTAAGTTTATTCTATATGATCACCCCAGATCCCACTCTTCTTTCGTGCTTATAAGAATTTCACCCCTAATATTGTATATCTCCCTTGGGCTATTGCAGCATAAATGCATAACTTTGCATTTTTTTCTAGGATTATATTTTAGCTGACAGACTCCAGACTATTTCTTGAGGTTCTCTAGATCACTTCTCATGTTTTCTACACCTTCCTTTCTGTTGCAGATGTTGGTATCATTGGCAAAAAGACAAACTTTTCTTGATAATCCTTCCACAATGTTGTTCATGAAAATGTTGAAAAGAAATGGTTCAAGGCTGAGCCCTGTGGCATACTACTAATAACATCCCTCTCCTTGGAATGAACTCCATTTATCATTATTCTTTGTCATCTCCCACTCAACCAGTTTCCAACCCAGGCAGTCTCTTTAAGACCCATACCAAGGGTGCTGAAATTATTTATAAGTTGTCTATGCGGAACCGTGTCAAAGGCTTTACTGAAATCAAAGTACATTTCATCCAGCAGGCTCCCCTGATTCAACTCTCTGGCCACCTAATCAAAGAAATTGATCAGATTCATCTAACAAGACCTACCTCTGGTAAAGCTGCGCTTCTTCAGACCTTGTAACCCATTGGAGTCCAGAAGCTGCACTATCCTCATTAATTTTTTTTTAAACAGCGATTCCATTAATTTGCTACCACAGAAGTCAGGCTAACTGGTCTGTAGTTCCCAGCCTCCTCTTTACTTCCACTTTTGTGAATGGGAACCACATCCACCTGTCTCCAGTCCTCTGGAACTACTCCCGATTCTACGGAAGCATTGAAAAGGTCCACCTTTTCAATGCTTTTCAATGGGGTCAGATGGGATACATCCAAGGTCCACCTGGTGGACCTTGGATGTATCCCATCTGACCCCATCGCTTTATCTACTTTGAGTTTAGTTAATTCCTCACAAACACAATCTAGTCCTACCCCCCCCCCCCCCTCATTTTATCATATTTGCTATTTTTACTTCCATTTGTATCTTTACAGTCCTGACTACTTTCACAACTTCTTTTAGCTTCTCATTGCCGGTCATCCTCTTTCTGTGATGTCCTATAGTTTATGAATGCTAACCTTTTTTCCTTACGGTTTCAGCTGCTTGTTTAGAAAACCAGAGCAGCCTTTTTTTTCTCTTCCCTTTATTTACTTTCCTAACAAAAAGGTTAGGTGCCCTTATAATAACTCCTTTTAGTTTTTGTCTACTGATCTTCTACTTCCTCTAGCTAATGACTCCTTGACGAACTCTTTCATTTTAACAAAGTTAAGGGGGAGATTTAGCAAGCTGAAATATTTTATCGCAGGATGGACAAAATATCAAGGAGGAGTGGTCCCATGATATTTTGCCCCTCCCCAACAACATATCACGTCACTATCGTCGTATTGTTATTTATCATGGAAAAACTGTGATAAACAAGAAAGCAGCAGAGGCTGCAAAAACACGCAATGGCTGCCTGGGTTACATGGGGCCGCCATTGTTTTAAATGGCCAAGTGGCCCGAACCCATTCCCCCGAAAGTGTCAACCCGCCCCCCCAGGGGTCTTATCAGACCTCAGCCCTCCCCCCCCCCTCACTGCCTCTAGAGGCAGTGCCAAGCCCCAAAAGTTGTCCATAAATAGAATAAAATTTGAGTGGCGATGGCCCGCCCCAACCCTAACACCTCCCATTTGATGAAAAATTTCCCCCCTATACCAGTAACCACCTCCCCCAGTTGAAGGTCCCTCCTAGCCCCCCAACCAAAGGCTAATTCCTGGCCCTAACCTTGAAAACAGGGCTTGGTGGTCTAGGGTGGGCTCTGGACCCTCCCCATGCTTCCCCTCGGACCTCCCTTCTCCCTAGCTCTAGGCATGGTTAACGTCATTTTCCATGGTGCTGACTGGCCACTGCCTCTGTCACCACCAGACCCTTTTTTCAAGTTTGGGGTTCCTCATCTTTTCATAAACCTTCATCTCCTGCAATCTATTACTGATCCACATTATCCGGTGACCACTGAATCTGTTACGGTCCCGGGCCGTGCCCTGGGACCTGCACTCACCACGCGGTCGGTCCAGCCGCAAAAACGCCTTCCTTCTGGCCTCCCAGACCGAAGAAGCGGCCCTCCGCGGCATCCTCGCTGCTAGGGAGACGCCGGCGCCGATCCGCGGCTGGCCCCGCCCCCTAGGTGCGCACGCGCCGGGGCTTCAGCCATAAAGGGGCCAGCGCGGGAAAACCCGGGAACAGCCCTTGATGACGTCAGACGCTGCCGGGCCATTTAAACCCGGCAGCTGCAGCTACACCTCGCCTTGCAACGAGGTTCATACAGTTTCCCTGTGTCTCCAGTTGCTGCGTTGGACTCCGGTTCGTCTCTGCTGACTCAACTCCTGGCTTCGGACCCGGCTTCGTCTCCTGACTTCGTCTTTGGCTTCCGCTCCTGGTTTTGGTTCATCCTCTGACTTCTGGCTTCCGACCCGGTTCCGTCCCATGACTCCGTCTTCAGCTTTCGTCCACTGGCTTTGGTTTGGATCTCTGACTTCTGGCTTCTGACCCGGCTTCGCTCTTGGACTCTGACTTCGGCTTTTTCCACCACCTCAGGTATCCGGTACTTGCTGGTCCAGAGGATTCTCTTAAGTCCCAGCGGCTCGGGCTCTCACGGGCTCCTCCCGGGGGAGCCGCGGGCTTCCGAGGGTGAAGACTCTTCCAGCCTCCTGGGTCCAGTCGTCCTCTCCGTCTACCTCTCCGGACACTGCCCAGATCCTTGGTCGCATAGGATCCCGCCTAAGTTCAAGAGGCCCGGATTCCTACGGGCTCCTCCCGGGGGGGGGGGGGGGGGACACGACCTCGGGCTTCCAGTGGTGAAGTCATCTCCAGAGTCTCTTCAGCGCTGCCTCCCAGCTGTGACGCTTCCTGTGGGTTCCCACAGTCTTCCATCTACCGTCTCAGCCAGCCCAAGGGTCCACAACCGTAACAGAATCCCAGATTATCGCCCATTACAACTTCAGAAGCACTGTCTCCATTGGTAAGCACCAGGTCCAGTATTGCCTCCTCCCATGTGGGTTCCATTACCAGATGACAGAGCAGTTCACCCTGCAGAGAATCCAGGATCTTCCTGCTTCTAGAATACACCTCAGTTGGTGTGTTCTGTCAAATCAACATTCGACAGATTGAAATCCCCTAGTAATAGCACCTCCCCTTTCATAGCAATTTTTTTAATATCTATTTCTTCTGACTGTGATAGAAGTCTGTATAATACACAAACATAAACAGATATTTCACTCCTACGACAAATTGGGAGAGAAATTTTTTTAATTATTTTATTTGCAAAGAAAAATACTTAAAGTGAAAACAAAAAAAATCATTCCACAATGGTAACATGATTATATATAAAAAGTAACAGCCCATGCAGTGGCAAATACCATGATATATGATACCAGAGACAGCCATTTAGGCAGATGAGCCTCTTGATTGTATATTAGTATAATTATTTTGCCGAAGTTGGTTTTAATTTTATCACATAGAATAGGCAAGGAAATTGCTTTTCTGAAGCAGTTAAGTTTGTTAGATTGCATATACTAATTTTAGAAATACCTGCTTTGAAAAATAAATGCAGATAAAACTGAATGACTCTCCCAACTGCAATGAACACTATTAAATATGGATACTATATGGGCATAATCTCTGCAGCCTGAACTCTGCGGTCAGTTCTGCCGAATTTGGATAAATTATCACAAAATTACAAGATATGAAAATGTTTTCCTGCAACCCATTTTGGACTCTGTTTTATTAGTATACATAGGTTTTCCTGAAAAGATTATAAAGCATTCAAATTTAAAGTAATCTGATGAGTAGTAAATGGTTATGCAGTGATATGGAAGGGTTTAAGTGTCATTGTTTTAAAAACTGAAGTGGCAGATGTATGACTTTCAACTTGAGGACAATAAATGTTAACTTTTGCCTTTTACACTAACTCTCATAATCCAGTCATAAGAGCTGTCACTCAGCATTAAACATCTTACCTGATGGAAAAGTGGACTGTGCGTCACTGAGACTCCTAGGCCATTAAAACACATTCCAAGAACCATATCATCTGGTGCATCATTGCTGTAACATCGACACTTGCTATGAAGCAGCTTTTGAACTGCTTCTCTGCTGAATACCATTCTGTTCAGAACAAAACAAGAAAGAAAGATTTTTAGAGTCACTGAATAAGTTAGTTATGTTCAAGTAAAAAAGGACTGGTAACCAGCAAGACAAAATGCAAGCAAGCTATTAAACAATAATAGACACATAAATATGGCAATTATATTAATAGTGCTGACTGCTAACATCTGCAAACACTTGTAAGAATCAATGGGTAATCTACAGATGACTATGGGCAACCCAGGAGAGGCTCTGGGTAAAGTAATGGAGTTGCCTAGAGCATAGTATCCATATTTAATAGTGTTCATTGCAGTTGGGAGAGTCATTCAGTTTTATCTGCATTTATTTAAGTGTCTCCATTTTTAGTCTACTTTCAAAAGGGAGAGAGGCTTATGTAATCACTCTGTGTGTGTTTGTCCGCCACTAATAACTTTCCTATTTGATATCCTATTCACACTAAACTTTCATGACATGTCAAGGGGGCCTTAAGGATACTGACAGAGATATTTTTTTTAATTCACAAATTCCATGAATATGTACTCGCAATTGTTGTCTAATACATTTTTGGGATTACATGTGTTTTTCATCCAAGCCATACTAAACTTTCATGGCATGGTAGGGGGTCCATGAGGATCATGAAGGGGTATTTTGGGGGGGATTCACATATCCATTGAATATGCGCATGCTATTAAGCCACTCAATAACATTTTTGTTTTCTATCTGATTGACATCAAAGTTTCTGGACATGTCATACGCTAGTATCAAATTAAACATGAAGAGAGGTGTCAATGTACAAAAACAGATAATTAACTTAAATGTAAAATCAATCTCAGAGATCTTATTGTGCTGAACTGAGATATAATCTACTGTCTCCTGCCCACAATGGCCTTCAAGCAGGTATTAGACATCAGCACCACTGTTCAAATCATTTAGAGATTCGTTGTTTTCAAAGATGAAGCATGAAAATACCAAATAAATCCTTCCAACACAACCCAAACAGTATAGAGCATACACATGCTTATCAATTTATATCATCAAAAAAAGAGCATTTATCTTTATCCCCGATAAGAGTTAGGTAAACCCATTAGGTTACCTATTATCTCAGCTAGAAGTTCTTTATTACAACCCTTAAGGCATTTGTGGTTTCCTCTTTACCTTCTTATGTATATGATTCTGCAGATGGTATTAACATTTTAGAACACTAAACTGGCTCATTTGAAGGATTACATCTTGTCACCATAGATACTGTAGTACTCTATACAAGCATACTGCAGGATACAGCTGTTATGCGCCTTGCCCGCGGCCATCCCGCACACAGGCCTGCTCACCTTCATGGTTCCACAGTAGGTCCAGGAATGACCTCCCTCACGGTAGTTGCCAGTCCTGCCAGGCCTGCCAGGCCCTGGAGTCCCACAGCAGCGGTCGCCGGGCCTTCCACTGCACGCCAGGCCTCACGCTGAGGCTTGGCGTCCTCGGCCATGTTATCCATGCCCTTACGCGCGCGCATACGGACCGTCCGGACTCATGTAGGGCCAAGGGCGTGTCTTAGCTCCGCAGCGCGCCCTGATTGATCCCTCGATATAAGGAAGTTCCTGTCTATGCTTCCTTGCCTTGGCAATCGGGTCGGGTTGTTCTAAGATTGCCTCTGCGTTTGTTCCTACTCTTGCCTGTTCCTAGTCTCGTTCCAGGATCCTTCTGTTCCAGTTCTGTTCCTGACTTGTTCCTGCATCCTAGTTCCTGCGTCCTGCTTGTTCCTGTGTTCGGCTGTCTGTCTACCCAGGTAGTACCCCTGGACTGTCTTACTGGTACTGACCTCAGCTTGCTCCTGACCTGCCTGCCTGCCGCCTGCCTCAAAGACCTCAGCTAGTTCCTGACCTGCCTTCCTGCCTGCTGCCTGCCTCAAAGACTTCAGCTTGCGCCTGACCTGCCTGCCTGCCTCGAGACCTCAGCCTGCCTTTGACCTCGTCTGACCTCCGGTACCTGACCCCAGCTTTGCTGACCATTCCTCGGACTGACCTCTGGATCTTGATCTTTGCCTGCCTGACCTCGTCTCCAGATTCTGGCTCTGTTCCTCGCCTTGTCATCACCAACTCTGTTCTGGTTCTCCTTGTTCCACCCAGCCTCCAGCTTCGAACCCGATCGCGCTCCCCCTGGGTCCGTGGGCACGCCGGACTTTCATTCTCTCAGGAGACCCTGCGAGGCTGTTGTGTCCGTCGGTCTCAGACGGCTTCGACCTCTGTGCCTCACCTTTCTTCCTGCTCTCTCCTCTAGCCTTGGGAAGATGGCTGCCACCGCGTCTTCATGCCACTCTCTCCGGCGTCCCCGGAACGGCAATGGCAAGGCTATTCACCATGTTTCTCCTAGGATGCGAGTATGCACGCCACCCACGTCTTTATCCACGTTATGGCGGGAACCTCGGGGGCGTCCCCTCGTGTGACATCAGGCCATCTGGGTATTTAGCCTGCCCTTCGTTTGCTAACAATTCAAGTTAGCAAGGATTGGAATACCTCCGGTCTAAGCTACTCTGCCACTTCCTTGCTGCTGCAAGAAGCTCTCTCTGCCCTTCAGGGTTATTCAACTAACCTGGGTACCTGCTCCTCGGGGGCCCTATGCTTTTTTTCAGGTGCCTATCTGGGATACCAGGTACTCGCTCTTCAAGGGCCTGCTCTCCCTGCCTTGGTGCCTGCAATCCAACTACTTCTGCCTGCTGGGATCTCCAACAATACAGCTACCAACTTACAGGCCGATTCAGTAAAGTCCCCTCGCCGGTGCGCACGATGCAGTATTCAAATTAGATGGCACGGTAGAAACGGGGAAAAGGAGGCACTAGCGCGTCCCTAGCGCCTCCTTTTGACCCAGAGCCGACACTCAATTTTGCCGGCGTCGGTTCTCGAGCCCGCTGACAGCCACGGGCTTGGAAACCGGACGCTGGCAAAATTGAGCGTCCGGTTTTTGGCCGGACAGCCGCGGGCCGAATTCAAATTTTTTTTTTTTACTTTTTTTACTCTTTGGGACCTCCGACTTAATATCGCCATGATATTAAGTCGGAGGGTGCACAGAAAAGCAGTTTTTACTGCTTTTCTGTGCACTTTCCCTTTTCACGTGCGATAGCTAAATCAGGGCGGAGTCCACTCTGGAAGGGGAGGAGTTGGGGGGCGGCTCCGCGACAACGAAAAGGTAGGACACCTAATCGCTGCCAGTAATGTGCCCAATAGTACCACCTTTCATGGTGGCGCTATTGGGTGTGAAAGCCAGCAGCGATCAGACTGCGGAGGTGCGATCGCTGCCAGCTTTCGCAGGCCCACCCCCCACTTCGCCCCCACCCCCCGGTACCGCCAAATTCACAGAGCCGCGATAGTTTAGAAAATCCAGCCCTAAATTAGCCAGATTAGTAGCTCCTCCCAGATACACCCCCATTCTGCCCTCCACTTAGTCAGCTAACTACTTAGCTTGATAAGTACTTATCTGGCTAAGTGGTGGCTGCTAAATGCAGTCAAACATTCAAATGTTAGAATTTATTCAGCTAAGTGGATCTGAATATCTACCTCAAAGAAGTAGTTTTCCCAAGATGCCTTTAGGTTTATGTTACTGATAAATGAAAAAATTAACACATCAGACTACTCAGTCTTGGAGATCTGACATACTGGCTAGTCAACAAGAATTTGGATGCAAACAATGTATTCTAAAATAATTCACAGAATCCTCATAGTGTAGAGTATCCTAAAAGTGTGCAGCATTTTTTGTGATTGTTTTTCTACTATATAATATGAGCAATGGACAACATATTGCAATGTCTCATTGCACTCCCAAACCTTATCTGTAATTTCGGTACTTCCAGTTGGGCAGGATTAAGTGGATCATTTAGTAGAACTTGGTTACAATGAAATCATTTCCATCTGACCTTAGATCAAAATCTACTTGACTCCAACTAACAGAAAATACTTAGATCATGGATGTGATTTTGGATCATAACACAACTGTCTAATTTATGTAACTAAATAATTCAAATGAAGAACTATTTATCAAAACAGCACCAAAATCTAAATACTGTCGCATATTCACACAAATGCACTTCCTCTGGCTCATAGTGCAATTTTAAGTTATGCAAGCTTACCCTCCTCCACCAGTGATGTAACTGTATCCTCCTGTTCCCAAACCATATCCATAACGCTCTCCCAAAAAAACTGGTTCACTGGGGACATAACAGCTGAGTAGATTTTGGAGCCTAGAAATGCTACATAATGAAGAAAGTATTTGATGAAATGATCTTCTGTGCTAGCATGCTTATGTTTAAACAGTTTAATGTCCAGGAAATGAGAACTAAACTGAAAAAATACATTTCAGTAAATGCACAAACAAATAAAATTTTACTCAGAAGTCAGCTAAAATTATTTTGAGTGGTGATAATCCTTTGATTATATGAATTTATTCTCACTGTTAAATATATCAATGCGTAACAGATCAAGCCCTTCAATTTTTTTCCAGGATAAGTAAACATATAATGGTACAGTTTTATATGTCAAATATAAAAAGTCCTATTTACTAAAGTGTACTAATGCTTGCATTAACACACCTTAGCAAATGAGTCCATGATAATGTGAAACATTAACAGGCTTAGCTGCTTGCACATTTATGCAAAGCAGCTTGTTATTATTAAAATTGGATACCATAAATTATGTTAGCAGAGGGATTTGTGTTAATCCATCAGCTAATGCTAAAACTTTCCTTGGGAAGTATAGTTATGTTCTAACATTAGCCTCAGGCTCTGATCTTCCCCAATCCTCATTACTGAAGGGCATCCAGGCTGATCCTCCCAATCCTCTCCCCAGGAGCCAGCAAACTTTACTCCAAGAGCCAATGTCTCTTTCCCAAGACATAACAGGCTACTCCTGCACCTCTCTGGCCCAGTTTCTGTGGCCCTCAAGATATCTTCATCAAAGGGCTCTGTGGCTCCAATCCACCCTTCTGGCCTGCCATCTTGCAGGACTTTGAACTACAAGTTGAGGGCAGGAGAAAGCATTCCTCTCTTTTCTGCCAGTGCTAAAATTAAAATGGCTTCCAATGACTCCACACACTTCAAAAGGAGCTGTAATTTTCTGCTGCCTGATACAGCTGGCCATGATGTATTCAGGGTAGATACCTACATTTCCTCTCCTCTCCAATCCACACCCTCTCCCCCCCTACACCCAATGAGAATAGGCTCCAGTCTATAGTTTTAAAGCTTCAGGTGAGGCCAGCCTCAAAGCTCCCAATACCCATCTGTTTGGATGAACCATGCATTCCCCCCCACCCCCCAGCTTTGTGCAAAAAACAGCCTCTGAGCTGCCCAGGACATACCCTTCAGAATGACCCACCAAATACCAGTACAGGCTCATCACTGGGATACCACCAGTGGTATACAGCCCCCCCCCCCCAATGATAAACTACGCAAGTATTAGCCCTCAGGAACCGAAATAAATCCCCAACCCTAGCTCAGGCCACATTGGCCCATGTGACCTGTGAAGAGCAGGGGAACACCTGGGCTGCAATACAGCCCTACAAGACTGTGTCCAATACCACCACAAGGGTTATGTACTCCTGTTCCACATGCCAATCATTTCTATCCAAGGTCAAAAAATTGGCCAGTGCCCAGCCTAGGCCATATCCACATCACATTGGAAACACAACCCAGTCATAGCAGCCCCCCCTCCCCCCCACACACACACACTTCTGCTCCATTCAATTTGTCTGTTCCTTCTGTTGGCTGTTAATGGGACTTGATGCCCTAGTTGCTACACCCCTCCATTTGAAGCAGGATGAAATTAAACTGTGCCACAAAGAAATCAGCAAGGCTCTAAATAGCTCCCTCTCCTGAAATCCCCATATCCTTGCCCACCTGTTTTGCCCCATGTTTTTATATCTGTTGGCAACCACATATGGAAGGAAAGGAAGCTTTCACACTCCTGCCGGATATGCGTCATAGGCTCCAACACTGATCCCAGTACCCTATCAGCTCCTTTTTGTTGCAACCGTCGCTGCTTGACGGCTTCACTCCGCCTACCTTTCTTTCTTTGCTCCTCTTCTTGCTGCGGATGGACACCTGGCTGCCGCGGCATCTGTTTGCCGCCCTCTCCAGTGTTCCCGGACCGGCTTGGGCGCTGCCTCCCGCCATGCTCCACTAGTACCTTAGGACGTGCGTGCCGCACGGCCCTCTCTCTTATTTCCTACTTGGCGCGAACCTCAGGGGCGTCCCCCCATGATGACATCACGCTGCCTGGATATTTAAAGCCTACAATGTTTGCTAGCCTTTGAGTTAGCAAGGGGAATTATTACAGATGGGATTTGCTCTCCGTACCCAGCTACTCCGCCTCCAATTCCATTGGACTTTTTTTTTTAATTTATGCAATTTCAATGTTACAAACTTCAAATACATGAGTCATTACTCAAATTATAGGGTATACATAACACATAATAATAATACTTAAAGGGAAAAGGAAATTTCATCCTGCAATTCTAATTACCCTTTTTTTTCAGAAAGAAGTAAGGGAGATCTATTCCAGTGAGCATTCTATCTCAAATAAACCATTTATATAGTTTCACAAGGAAAAAGGTGAGGTGTCGGGTAATTAATCTTTAAATGCTAGCTACTGCGGGGTTACTAATATCTGCTCAGCTCCTTGTATCCGACGGGATTCCAAAAACTTTTCCAATTGTTCAGGTTCAAAAAAAGTATATCTAACTCCATTAATCCTCATATTACATTTACATGGGAATCTAATCACAATTTGCGCCCCAAACGTTCTAGCTTGATTCGCAAGAATTAGAAATCTTTTTCGTCTCTGTTGAGTGGCTTTAGAAACATCTGGATAAGTCCAAATTTTTTGACCCAGATATTGCAAGGACCTTTTACGCAAAAATAGTTTCGATATATTATCTCTGTCAGAAGAGAAAATAAATTTAACCATTAGGGTACCTCTTTTCTCTATCTGGGTCTCAGGCGAGGCTTCTAACAGTTCTGATACATTTAATGTTCCTTCATCAGCTAATCGATTACTCACACTTTCAGCTCTTGTCCCAGGTAGAAAGTAAACCTTTGCTAAAGGTGAAAGTCCTTCTGTGGGCAAAAGTAAGATCTCTTGGAAATAATTTTTAAGTTGTTCCGCAGGTGAAATCAACCTGCAATTAGGAAAGTTTACAAACCTTAAATTATTATATCTCATTAAATTTTCCAAATTTTCATACTTCTTGTCTTGTATCGCTTCACCTTTTATTGAAGCTGCTTGAACTTCCTTCATTTGATTCATTTCTACGTCAATTTTTTGAAATTTTTCAGTGTGAAATTTCACCTCTAGAGCCATTTTGCAAAACTGTGTTTGTGTCTCAGTTATTGCTACCGTTAATTTCGCAATAAAATTTTGCAATGTAGTTATTGCTTGCCACACAGAGTCTAATGTTACCGTCTCAGGTTTTTCCAATGATAATAAAGAAGGAGTATGCATTACCAGTTGAGGAAACTGGAAAGTTTGGCCTTCCCCGATACTTGCGAACTGTGCAGATTCACCCGCCGGTTCCAGGGTCGGTATACCATGGACCTCTCGGCTCTCATCGAGTTGCCCTTCCATAAGTGGGGTGGATGTTGTTGGGCCACCTTCCAAACTCGGCGCTGCGATAGTCCCTGCAGCACCCTCCTCAAGAGATCTTACTCCCAACGACGACTTCCGTCGAAGGAGAAGTTCTGGGTCTGCAGTTGCAGCGCTTGATGGTGGAGAGGGCGTAGCTGGCGCTCCGGGACTCAGCGTAACATCTCCCATGAGCGGGGGCATTTGCTCAGTAACCCCCGCTCTCGCGGGACTCTCCGGAGCTTGAAGTCCCGATGGTGGATAGAAACCCGCAATCGACGTTTGAACCAGGGCTGGTCTCTGCGGGGTCGAGGTTCCCTCTCTGATTCGCCTTTTCGTTTAGTGTGAGGCATGGCGTTTCACGGCTCAGCAGTAAAGGTAATAATTCTCAAAAACAAAGTTTGCAAGAGCTCCTACAACACGTCCTCTCTTTAAGCCGCCATCTTGGATCTCCCCTTCCATTGGACTCTTAATGCTAACGGGGTACCCGCTCCTCGGGGGCCTCACTTGCTTTTCAGGTCGCTATCAGGAAACCGGTACTCACTCCTCGGGGGCCCATGTTCCCTGACTCGCTGCCTACTCCTACCTTCTCTTCTGCCTGGAAGGATTCGCTATCTTCAACACCAGTGAGTAATACCATCTTCAGCTCAGAGCTGTTTCCTGGAACCAGGTACTCGCTCCTCGAGGGCCTGCCTCCGTTCCAGCCCTAGTGCCATCTCCTATGTGGAACCACTGTGTGAGTACATCTCTTTCAAGCCTCTCAGCTCTCAAGGATCAGGTGCTCGCTCCTCGAGGGTCTGTTCTCCCTATCCTGGGGTTCTCCATACTGGGGATTGTGCATATTCCACTGTACTCATTCTTCTCAGTTCTTTCCACTACAGCACTGCTACCGGAGGAGTTGCTGCTCCAGCGTCTGAGGGATACTTGCCCAGTCGGGCTACTTCTACTACTCACCACTGCCACCTCTGGTGGCTTCATCACATTGTCTAATAAAAGATCAATCTCTGGGTTTGTGTGTCCTAAGCTGAGCCTGACCTGTGGCCCCTCACGGGACTTCCCCCCGTGGGCGTGGTCAGCTGCTACAGTGTCCAAGGGTCCACCCAAACCTCACTAATTATAACACTTTTGCAACAGTGGCTGTCTCTCAACCAGTGAAGGTCATCTTGTGGAGAAATGTACCCCAGCATCCTTGGCCGACTCTGGGCCCCCATCATGTACTGCTCCCTTATATTTTTACATTCTAAATGTATGAATACTGAATCTTAGTTGCCAAGCATTTGACCACTTTTCAAGTGCTCTTAAATTTCTCTTCATTTTGTTTACACTATCAGAATTGTCCACTCTGGAACAGATCTTAATGTCAATGGCAAAAACACAGACCTTTCCTATTAAAACCTCTGCAATATCCTTTATGAACTAGCCCCAGGACTTATCCCTGAGGCAATCTACTAACTCCTCTTTCCTTTAAGTGAACTCATTTACCAGTACCCTCTCTTGTCTATAACTTAACCAGTTCCTCACTCAATCAACCATTTTGGTGCTGTATCTAGACTGCTCATTGTATTTATGAGTGTTCTACTAGGAATGGGTCACAAGCTTAACTAAAATCCAAGAATAATACACGTTCATTGCTCACCCTCCATTGGCTTGGGGGTGATAAGCAGTTGTTAAACTGATGTTAATACCGAATTTTCGGTAAAGAGCGCGGCAATTTCGAGCAACAAACTGTGGACCTCTATCAGAGCAATGTCCTTGGGTAGGCCATGCAATCTGAAGATGTGTATCAGAATAGGCGTGCCAGTTCTGAAGCAGATGGTAGGCCCGGTAGATGGACGAAATGGGCCATTTTTGAAAATCAGTCTATGGTTACCCATATAACGGTATGACCCTTATATGGTAGCAAGTCCACGATGAAATCCGTAGACAGATGGGTCCACGATTCCTTTGAAGCTGGAAGTGGCTGCAGAAGGCCCCATGGTCAGCCGACCGGGGGGTTTTGTTGTGCACAAGTGTTACAGGATTCGATGTATGCTTTAGCATCAGAAACCATAGTAGGCTACCAGAAGAACCGCTGGAGCAGTGCCAAGGTTCGTGCTCGCCCTGGGTGACCAGCGAACTTAGAATCATGCGCCCAGCAGAGGACTCGTTCTCAGAGTCATCGGAGCATGACAGTCTTCCCAGCAGGGACTGGGTAAGTAGCAGACAGACAAATACAAGTTGGGTCTATTATATGACTGGGTTTCTCCGGGGTGTCTTCAGGCTTGAAGGAGCGTGATAGGGCATCTGCCCAGAGATTTTTTCCAGCCGGACGATAACGAAGCTCAAAATTGAACCTGGAAAAGAACAGGGCCCATTAGGCCTGATGGGCATTGAGACGCTGGGCATGGCTCAAATGTTTCAGGTTCTTATGGTCAGTGAACACAATGAACTTATGTTGTGCGCCCACTAGCCACAGGCGACATTCTTCAAGGGCTAATTTTATGGCAAGTAACGCGTGATCTCCAATACTGTAGTTCTGTTCCACGGATGAAAACTTGCGGGAATAGAATGAATATGGAACAGTTGAGCCAGAAGCAGTGCGCGGACCCAGGACTGCCCCAGCTCCAATCGCGGAGGTGTCCACTTCCACTAGAAAAGGACGGTTTGGGTCTAAGCAGGACCCTGCCTGGAAGGCCTCCTTGAGGCAGTGGAAGGCTGTGATGGCTTCTGGAGTCCAATTTCGAGTGTCTTGGCCCTTACGAGTCAATACTGTTAGAGGAGCAGCCAAAGTGGAATAGTGTGGGATGAAATGGCGATAGTAATTTAGAAACCCCAGGAAGCGCTGGAGGGCTTTAAGACCCACGGGTTGCGGCCAATCCCGGATTCCTTTCAACTTGGCAGGGTCCACAGAAAATCCTTGTTGGGAGATAATGTATCCGAGGAAAGGCAGACTGGATTTCTTGAATAGGCATTTATCCAATTTTGCAAATAAGTAATTCTCACGAAGGCGTTGGAGGACGGTGCAGACATTGGTGCGGTATGTGGCCAAATCCTTAGAAAAGACAAGGATATCGTCCAAGTACACCACAACTTTGGTATACAGCAAATCTCTGAAAATTTCGTTCATCATTCGTTGGAAAACTGCGGGCGTGTTACAGAGGCCGAAAGGCATCACCAGGTATTCGTAATGCCCATCCCGGGTGTTAAAGGCAGTCTTCCAAATGTCATCAGGATGGATCTGTACTAAGTTATACGCTCTGCATAAATCCAATTTCGTGAATATAGATGCTCCATGCAAGCGATTGAATAATTCCGAGATCAGCGGCAGAGGGTACTTGTCTTTGCGGGTAATGGAGTTTAGGCCATAGTCAATACATGGCCTGAGTGACCCATCCTTCTTGGTCACAAAAAAAGAATCCTGCCCCAGCAGGAGAAGTCGAGGAGCAGATGAATCCCTTCGCAAGGCTTTCTTGGATGTACTCCGTCATAGCCTTCGTCTCTGGCAGAGACAGAGGATAGGTGCATCCTCGAGGAGGCGTGGTCCCGGGAAGGAGGTCAATGGGACAATCGAACTTCCGAAGAGGCAGGAGAAGGTCTTCTTTTTGCTTGGAAAACACATCCTCAAAATCCGCATAAGGAGCAGGTATACCTGAAGAAGTGGCAGCCAAAGGAACCATGGATGGCGGTACTACTTTCTGAAAACAAGACTGGTGGCAGGCAGGGCCCCACTCCACCAGTTGCAACAAACCCCAGTCAAATTGGGGAGAGTGCCTTTGAAGCCAGGAGAGTCCTAAGACTACCGGATGGATGGATTTCTCCAATACTAACAGTTTGAGTTCTTCTATATGCAAGGTGCCAGTGCGCAGCTGGACTGGTTCTGTGGTAAGGAAGATTCGACCAGGTAACTGTTCTCCATAAATAGACGCTATGCACAAGAAAGTCTCTAGAGGACGGGTGTTTATACCCAAGAGCTGAACTAGATCCTTGAGAATGAAATTACCTCCTGCTCCGGAATCCACCAGAGTAAGAACTGGAAAGGACTGGGAGTCCCAGATTAAGGTGACCGGTACAGACAATCGAGGGGCCGGAGAAGTTGTGCCGAAGTTCAGGACCCCAATGAACTTAGGCCCAGAACTTTCCCGGACGGACCAGACAGAGCTGTAGATGGTGGCCAGGTGCTCTGCAATACAGACAAAGACCAGTTTGTCTCCGCTGGAGGTGCTCTTCCAGTGTCAGCCATCCATGGCCCAACTGCATGGGCTCTTCCATCTTGGCCACAGTAGGGACCCTGCTTGGGGCAGGGCTGGTAGTTGGTGGCGAATGGGATCAAACCCGAGAGGACTTCCTGGGCATCCGACTCTCCCAGTATCGCTCTTGGAGATGGTGGTTGATTCAGTCTGTTAAGTCTATAAGGTCCTCGAGAGAGGAAGGGAGCTCCCTTGCAGCCAGGTCATCCTTCAGCTGTGAGGAAAGTCCATTCAGGTAAATAGCTCATAGGCAGTCTTCCTGCAAAGCGAGCTCGGAACCAGAGTCTGGAACTCAATGGTATAGTCAAAAGACTTCTTTGACCTTGACGAAAGTGTAACACGTTGTAGACAGACAGTAGCGTAGTCAGGCGAAGCAGAGGTCTGGGTGTGGAGATAGGCAGTAACGTAGTCAGGTGAAGCACAGGTCTGGGTCTGGAAAGTCAATGATGTGGTCAGGCGAAGAGAAGGTCCGGGCTTGGAGAGAGTCAATGGCATGGTCAGGCGAAGCAAAGGTCTGGGCTTGGAGAGAATCAATGGCGTGGTCTGGCAAAGCAAAGTCAAAGACTGTGTAGTCAATCCGATGAAAGAAGCTTATCCAGAATAGTCTCCCCCCCCCAAACATCCCCGCACCACCCATGCGAGCACCACCTCTTGGTGATCGCATATTCCTTATATTAAGGAGCTTATTATATCGCTATCTTATGTTTGATCTTGTTTTATTTTAATCTATCCTTCCACACTGATCCTGGTGTACCCTCTCCAAGTTCATATTCCCTGTTAAAATATATTTTCAATTCTTTTGTTCAAATGTAAACCGGTATGATGTCCCCACTAATACCGGTATAGAATCGTTCCTAAATAAATAAATAAGAAGCAAGGGAGGAACAAAGAGACAGGAACCAGGAACAACGAAGAAGCAGGAATGCAGAGATGAGACAAATCTCTAGGAGGCAATGAGTAATCGACCAGCGAGGAGACCTGTTGCAAAGGCAATGCTAGGGAGCGGAGCATGAGCTTAAATACTGTAGCTAAAATGACGTCATCATCCAGGGCCGCGACTAGGTTCCCGCCGCAGTCCCTACTTAAGAATCAATGGTGTGCGCGCGTGGGCGCCTAGGGAGGGGTGCGGCGCGAGTAACAGCGTTTCTCTGTGGGCCCTGCGGAGAGGCCTGATGAGAAGTGGTAGCAGGATCGGGAACGCCGCGGACTGTGGCAGAGCCGGAGGCACCGGGGGAGGCCAGAGGATGGAGCTGACAGCCCACCGCTGCCAGCGAGGAGGAACCAGAGGCTGGAGTCGCTGTAGAAAGGTGAGGGGGCCATGCCGTGGGTCTGCCGCGGATGGCACGCGTAACGTGGTATATTTGGATTTTCAGAAGGCGTCCGACAAAGTCCCGCATGAGAGGCTTCTAAGAAAACTAAAAAGTCATGGGATAGGAGGCGATGTCCTTTTGTGGATTGCAAGCTGGTTAAAAGACCGGAAACAGAGAGTAGGATTAAATGGTCAGTTTTCACAGTGGAAAATGGTAAACAGTGGAGTGCCTCAGGTATCTGAACTTGGACCAGTGCTTTTTAATCTATTTATAAATGATCTGGAAAGGGGTACAATGAGTGAGGTGATCAAATTTGTGGATGACACAAAATTATGTAGAGTAGTTAAATCTCAAGCAGATCGTGATGGCTTCCAGTCTGGCAGGAGGACCTTGCCAGACTGGAAGATTGGGCTTCCAAATAGCAGATGAAATTTAACATGGACAAGTGCAAAGTGATGCATATATAGAAAGATAACCCTTGCTGTAGTTATACAATGTTAGGTTCTATCTTAGGAGTTACAACCCATGAAAGAGATCTAGGCATCATAGTAAATAATACATTGAAATTGTTGGCTCAGTATGCTGTGACAATCAAAAAAGCAAACAGAATGTTAGGAATTATTAGGAAGGGAATGGCAAATAAAAGGACTAGGGGGCACTCCATGAGGTTAGCAAGTAGCTCATTTAAAACAAATTGAAGAAAATTCTTTTTCGCTTAGTGCATAGTTAAGCTCTGGAATTCATTGCCAGAAGATGTGATAACAGCAGTTAGTATAACTGGGTTTAAAAAAGGTTTGGATAAGTTCCTAGTGGAAAAATCCATAAACTATTTTGGTAATTAATAAGCAATAGCAGCTTGTGATTTATCTAATGTTTGGGTATTTGCCAGGTACTTGTAATTTGGATTGACCACTGTTGGAAACAGGATACTGGGCTTGATGGACCCTTGGTCTGACCCAGTATGGCATATCTTATATTCTTATGAAGAAAAGCTAAGACAGCAGAGGTGAATGTTGCATTCAAACAGTTTGTATTTTAAAGGGAGGAAGAAGATGGCATAATAATTAGCAAGGAGGGTAGTGTTTAGTGAAAGTTTTTTGAGGAGTGATATAATCACAACATGTTCAAAGAAAGATGGCACAGTCACAGTCGCAAGCAATCAATTGCGGATGCGGTCGATGGAGGGGATGACTATAGGGGAAATAGAACTGAGTTTGATGGATGGGAATGCGGTCAGTAATACATAGTGAAGGAGCAAATAGTGAATTTGGAGTAAGAGAAAAAAATGGAAGTTTCCATCTCCATAAATTTAGAAAAGGAAGAAAGTGTGGCAGGGCCAAAGGAAGGGAAGCAAATTAAGTGGGGGTGGAGGAAGCAATGTGGTGGAGAATAGCTAATTTATCTTGTTAATCTTGTCATGGAAGAAGTCAAACATACTCTGAACAGAAAGTAAAGTAGAGATGGGAGGCAGACGCAGTTTGAGGAGGGAGATGATTATGGCAAAAATAAAGTGGGGGTTGGAGGCAACAGTGTTTGTCAGATGGACATAATTTTGCTTGGCAAGTGCAATAGCAGAGCAGATGGAGAGAAGCATGAATGTGAAATATCTAAAATCAGCACAGAAACAAGACTTCAGCCAGAAACAATCTGCAGAGTGGGTGCAGGAACAGGAACGTAGGAAGGAAAATCAGGAGGTGAGCCAAGGGTTGGCCTTTAGCATGCCTTACAGGCAGAAAGAAGGGTACAGCAAGAGTGTACAAAGCAGAGGAGAGTACAATGTTATAAGAAGAAATTGTCAAGGTTGTAGAGCAGAGGAGAGATAAGACAGTACTTGAGAGGATGCAAGAGCCTGGATATTTTTAAAGGTGTTGTAGGTGATTGGACATGACTATGTGAAAGTTATCAGATGATTGTCAGAGAGGGGAAGAACAGAAATGGAGAAGCCTAAGAGAGCATTTGGAAGAAAAGACTAAGTCAAGACATGTTAGTGAATGAAAAGGTTAAAGCAAGGAACTTTGAAGCAAAATGGCCAAAGAGGTCATCAATATGGAGGTTAAAGTCTCCAAGAATAAGGGAAGGGGAAGAAAGTTCCAGGAAGAATGAAAGCCATGAATCAATGTCAGCAAGGAAGAAGGAAGGGGACTTATCAGCTTGATGATAGATGAAAGTTAACTGGACTGAAAGTGAGGAGAAGAGACAGATGGAATGGGCCTCAAACTAAAAACTGGAGTGGGATGGAGGTGAAAGAAGGGGTTGAAACCTACAGGAATAGAATAACAGCAGCCTGACACTACTACCAAGGCTTACCAAGCATTGCTTAAGTGAGAAATGCTAAGCTCTATGACAGAAGAGCAACAGAAGAAGAGTTATTGGGGAAAAGCCAAGGATCAGCCAAAGCAAGAAGAATGAGGGCAAGTTAAAGAGGTCGTAAATATAGGCAAACTTATTGGAAATAGAGTGAGCATTCCACGGGGAACATGAGAAAGGGAGAGAAAAGACAGGAAGGAGGGGGATAAGGATGAGTTTGAAGGTGTGATGCATTAAAGTACACAGATGGAATGACTGTTGTCTTGGAAGGCCAGGATTAGCCTTGATGGCTCCAGCTGTAAACATAGAAACATAGAAATGATGGCAGAAGAAGACCAAATAGCCTATCCAGTCTGCCCAGCAAGCTTTCACACTTATTTTTCTCATACTTATCTATTACTCTGACTGCTGAGGTCAGGGTCCTTATTGGTAACTTTTTGGTTCTAATTTCCTTCCACCCCCGCCATTGATGTAGACAGCAGTGCTGGAGCTGTAACAAAGTGAAGTATCAAGCCTAATTGGTTTGGGGTAATAACCGCCGCAATAAGCAAGCTACTCCCACGCTTGTTTAACCAGCCTGTGCAATTTAGTCCTTGTGGTTGTTGTCTGAATATAAATCCTCTTTTCTTCATCCCCCCTGCTGTTAAAGCAGTGAGCTGCGCTGCATATGTATTCAAAATGAAGTATCAGGCTTAATTGGTTCGGGGTAGTAACCACCATAACAAGCAAGCTACTCCCATGCTTATTTGTTTACCCAGACTATGCAATTCAGTCTTTGTTGATAGTTGTCTGAATGTAAATCCTCTTTTCTTCATCCCCCTGCCACTGAAGCAGAAAGCTATGCTGGATATGCATTGAAAGTAAAGTATCAGGCTTATTTGGTTTGGGGTAGTAACCGTCGCAACAAGCAAGCTACTCCTACGCTTATTTGTGAATGCATATCCTTTGTCCCACATTTCCTCTTGCCATTGAAGCATAGAGTAATGTTTGAGTCGCATTAACCGTGTGTATGTTTATTGAATAAGGGTATTAATCAGCAGGTAGTAGCCATCATTCCTGCAAGCCATCCCATTCCACTTCTCTTCATTCACATCCTCTAGACTTTATGGATCCACAGTGTTTATCCCACGCCCCTTTGAAATCCTTCACAGTTTTGGTCTTCACTACTTCCTCTGGAAGGGCATTCCAGGCATCCACCACCCTCTCCGTGAAGAAATACTTCCTGACATTGGTTCTGAGTCTTCCTCCATGGAGTTTTAAATCGTGACCCCTGGTTCTGCTGATTTTTTTTCCAACGGAAAAGGTTTGTTGTTGACTTTGGATCATTAAAACCTTTCAAGTATATGAAAGTCTGTGTCATATCACCCCTGCTCCTCCTTTCCTCCAGGGTGTACATATTTACATTCTTCAATCTCTCCTCACAAGTCATTCGATGAAGACCATCTACCTTGTAAAGACAAGGAGGAGAAGAAGATTAGAGAAAGAAGCAGAGGTGCAATGAGTGTGATGAGCACAAGGCACTCTCAGGTAGCAAGGTGAAGACTGGATAAGAAAATATTTTGAAACTCAAGAGCAGTAGACAGGGCAGAAGACAGAATGGCGGGGGAGTTGCAAAATGCAGACAGTAGACTTGATATTTGCAATGGTTTGTAGTGGACAATAAGGCCGGGGAGGGTAAACATTAGGAAGAGGAAGAGTAGTGGAGCCATAGGAAATAAAAAGGAATTTAAAATGCTGCTAGCCTGGTCCTAGGGCCTGCTTGCTGAAGAAGTGTGGGATGGCAGATGCCAAAGTCTCAATAGATTGTGGTGTCCTGTGACTTTATAAATTGTTTTTCTCCATGTTAAGATACTGTAATTGTATTTGGGTAATTACAAGAAATAGGAAAGAAAATAAGACAAGTGGGTGGGGCTACAGTGAATAAGTCTATTAAAAAAAAAAGATACCTGTAATAGTGAGTGAGGGATAGGGTGCGAGGACTCAAAGTTTCAAGTGTACATGGCTTAGCACAAACTATTGGCCTTTTGCATTCTCTATCCCCCTCTCTCAGAAAGTGCAGCCACCACTGTGCTGCCTGCCTTTACTACGAGCTGCAAGCGCTTATCTTTAATGAGTTGTGTATACCAGCTAACTCTTTTGAAAACTGTATTTGGGGTTTGAAAAATACACTTGCCTGCTCATCTGCGGTAAGCAGATTTTTTTTTTTTGGTAGTGAAAATGCAGGGGTGTTCGATCCTAACTGGGAACCCAAGAGCAGCAGGATGTGTGTTTGACAGCAACTGAGACCTGGGAGGACGGAATGAGGGTTGCAACAGATTGGGGTGGGGGGAGAGGGAGAAGAGTAGTAAAGTTTAATGGGGGGAGAAAAGTCAAGCAGTGAGGGAGAGAGAGAGCAGAGAATTGAATCTGGGTGACATGGCATGTGGAGGCAGTGGAGAAGAGAAGGCTGCCTGGGGGTGGAGTTGGAGGCCACATGTACATTTACCAGGGAAGAAATGCACTCACTATGTACTCCTGTCACTCGCCTCCCTCAAACTAGATTATTGGGAGCAGGGGGAGTACACAGTGAATGCATTTATCCCTGGCCATTAAGTCCTGGAAGAATTTTCCATACCCTGACCATACTGGCTTTTTTTTTTCCCCTCTTACTTTTGTTTGGTTACACTTACAGTGGCTCCTTTTAGTTTAGACTACTGTTATACTTCACAAAAGATCTTTCTACCCTTCTAGTGCATTCCTGAGGTACTCCTTCACTTAATAAAGCTTGTACTCTTGAAGTCCAGGACCTTGACCTTTGTGTGCCACATCTTTGCCTTTGCTCATATTAATTTGCACTGTAGGATAATTACTGGAGCTCAGCTGACTACAGACTTGGATGTTAGAAACACTGTCCCCATTTGTAACTATCAGATTCAATATTGCCATCTCCCTCACTGATTTTGTTAGCATTTGCTTCAGGAGAATTCCTTGAAAGGAATCTCTGCTTTTAACTGTTTGGACAGCTGGAACGGGCCAGTCAACATAAGGAAGATTACAATATCCCATTAGCAGCACCGTCCCCTTCACTGCATCTTGTATATATTTTGATTAAGTTGCTCTTCAATTCTTCTGCCTGTGTTAGTGGCATATACAATGACTCACACTTCCTCAATCAAGTTCATTCTATGCTAGTGAATTTCTTTGGGTGTTTAGATAACATACAACATAAAAGGTCAGCAATATGTTTATTGAATCCCAGTCATAGAGGCATCTGAGAAGCAAACCTGAACTGGTAACTGAAACCCACTACTGGGATATTTCCTCTTTCTACCTCCCTCTTTCATCATTTCTACAATCAAAATGAAAACTAGCGGGCCGATGCAGTAAAATGCGCTCAGGCTGAGCGCACTGTTAGCCCCCGTTTGGCCGTGCATTTTCGACGCGCTATTTTTACCCCTTATACAGTAAGGGGTAATAGCCATGGAAAATGCGTGGCCAACCCCCTGAAACTAATAGCGCCTGCAACATACAAATGCATGTTGATGGGCCTATTAGTCATTCCTGTGCGATACAGGAAGTAAAATGTGCAGCAAAGCCGCACATTTTAATTTCGGCCAGCACCAGGAAAGTGTACAGAAAAGCAGAAAAAAACTGCTTTTCTGTACACCCTCCGACTTAATATCAGAGCGATATTAAGTCGGAGGCCCCAAAAATTAAAAAAAATTCCAAAATTTAAAAAAAAAAAAATTTAAAAATCTGCCCACGGCCCACGGGTTGGAAGACGGACGCTCAATTTTGCCGGCGTCCGTTTTCCAAACCCGTGGCTGTCAGCGGGTTCGAGAACCAACGCCGGTAAAATTGAGCGTCGGCTGTCAAACCCTCTGACAGCCGCCGCTTCTGTCAAAAAGGAGGCGCTAGGGACGCACTAGTGTCCCTAGCGCCTCCTTTTACCGCGGCCCTAATTTGCATACGGGCCGATACTGAATTGAGCGCCCAGGACACTGGCGACTTTTACTGTATCGGCCTGTAGAAAAGTAGAAGCTGTTCACATAGCTGCTCAGGTGAAATGACATATTCCTATGTTATTTATTAGACTTTAAAAGAGCAAAATCTGCTCAATGCAATAATCAAAGACAAACACATTTTTAAAAAAAATCTGATTTTTGACATTTGGTGGCCATATATTACCTCTTAACTACATAAAGCACGCAGCATGATACTTTATCTATAATTAATGTTCAACATTGGTACTTATTTCCTTGATATTAGTCCCTCCAAGATTTTCTTTTCTTTTCTGTCAACATGGGAAAGAGGCAGGGTTGGGTATGAAGTTACGGATTTAGTGGGGAATGGGGTTTAGATGTAAAGTTTGCTGTTATTTTTTGAACCTGTGTAAAAGCCTTTGTGGAATGCACTGCATGTAAAAGGAACTGTAGCGGAGTGACCCCATTTCCCCCCTTGTTGTATGTGCAGGAGCAGGCTAGATGCCTGGTCCACCATGATTCCCACAGAGGGAGAGAGCTCTGTGGACGGGACCCTGCGGGGCAGAGGAGAGGCCTGAGGGCAGGTCCAGCTGGGAAGCATAAGAGTGAAGGCCCAGCTGCGTTCAGGAGGCCCCTACCTCTCCAGGAGAGGCAGCTCCTATAAATCTATGCTGAGCCAAAGCCCAGGGAGTGGGAAGTGTACTGCAAAGATAGGCAGTCATTTTGTTGCTGAAGTACTGCTCATGTGAATAAACTGAAAGTGCTTTTGCAAAAAGCCTGGAGTCCGTGTGGCTTTGGGCCTCCAGCCTGGGAAACACCACTTGGTTTCCCACAGGAGCAATTACATGTATTGCTTTTTATGCCGTCTTATATTAATCTTAATAAAACAGATTTAACTAAAAAAAAAAACAAATTCAAATTTTTGATTCATGTTAGGTTGGAATAAACTTGTAAAAAGAGGCAAAACTGAGGAAGGCCAATTCCATATAACAATGGGTCTGATTTGCTGAGCTTTTTATGTTCTATAGACACAGAATGGGAAAAAAGCCTTAGTAAATCAGTCCTAGCATTTAAAACAGGGGTCGGGAACCAATGGCTCGCGAGCCAGATGTGGCTCTTTTGATGGCTGCATCTGGCTCGCAGACAAATCTTTAATAAAAAAGTAAAAATCTAACAAACCCCCCACCCTCCTGACGCCCCCTAAGACCTCCAAAATTAATTTACTACAACCCCCACCCTCCTGGCCCCCCCCCCCCCCAAGACCTGCCAAAAGTCCCTGGTGGTCCAGCGGGGGTCCAGGAGCGGTCCGGGAGCGATCTCCTGGACTTGGGCTGTCGGCTGTCAATAGTCAAAATGGCGCCGACGGCCCTTTGCCCTCACTATGTCACTGGGGTCGACCAATGGCGGCGGTAGCCCCTTACATATGTCACAGGGGCTACCGCTGCCATTGGTCGACCCCAGTGACATAGTGAGGGCAAAGGGCCGTCGGCGCCATTTTGACTATTGACAGCCGACAGCCCAAGTCCAGGAGATCGCTCCCGGACCGCTCCTGGACCCCCACTGGACCACCAGGGACTTTTGGCAGGTCTTTGGGGGGTCAGGAGGGTGGGGGGTTGTAGTAAATTAATTTGGCAGGCCTTGGGGGGCGTCAGGAGAGTAGGGGGTTGTAGTAAATTAATTTGGTAGGTCTTGTATGGCTCTCACAGAATTACATTTTAAAACATGTGGCGTTCATGGCTCTCTCAGCCAAAAAGGTTCCCGACCCCTGATTTAAAAACACATTTACTTCTCATAGGGGTAGATTTTTAAAGTTATGCGCGGACGTAGATTTATTCGCGCAACCCGGCGCGAACAAATCTATGCCCGATTTTATAACATGCGCGCGCTGCCGCGCACGTTATAAAATCCAGGATCGGCGCGTGCAGGGGGGTGCACAATTGTGCAAACTGCGTGCGCTGAGCTGAGCAGCCTGTATCCGTTCCCGCCGAGGCCGCTCCCTTCCCCTACCTAACCCACCCCCAGCCCTAACTAAATCCCCCCCCTACCTTTGCTAAGAAAGTTACGCCTGCCCGTGACAGGTGTAACTTGTGCGTGCCGGCCGGCTGCTGGTGCGCCATTCCCCGGCCCGGGGGCTGGTTTGGAGGCCTCAGCCACGCCCCCAGAATGCCCCCGGGCTGGCACCATGCCCACGGCCCCGCGCCCGAATGCCACGCCGCCCCGACACGCATCCCAGGGCTTTGCTTGCGCTGGCGGCCTATGCAACATAGGCGTGCCGGCGCGCAAGTCCCCTGTGCGCGTAAATCCAACTGGAGTTTGCTTGGGAAAGGTTGCAATTATAGTAACTAATACAACTAGCAAACTTTCTAAAAACAAACTATTTCCACCAGCTGCTATTAACAAAACAATATTTCTTTCTTCTGCTAAAATGGTTTGGCTGTGTACCTTTAATTGGCTCATCTTGTTTTCCTTTTAGTGTTATTCTGATTTAATTTGTATGTACTTTTTTAAATAAATTATCTGCTGTTCATTTCTTTCCAAAAACAAAGGCAGCAGATTGTTCTTTATCAAATAGGGACCCATTCAGCAGTACTTGCTTGCTAGTTATTTTATATAGGAAAAGGAGAGGGTGAAATTCATGCAAGGCACTGCTGCATAAAACCCTAAAATAAAAAGTAGGCGTCAAGATACAGCAGAATTAGCTAAGCTAGGCAAGCAACTTTAGCTACTCTTAAATTCTGAAATGGTTTCTTCTGCACTTGTCCTGGGCACAGGTCAAACGCAACCTGTCAGGTGCACCTCTCCTACACGGCAAGGTCTTGTGCCTCACAAAAGTCATACTGTCTATGCTGATTTGTAAGATCGGCTTTTTCTGGCCTGAAAATCCCCTTCATGCAAGGAATATGTACAAGATCACCAAGTTTGAAAAAAAGGCTTTAAATGATTATTACAGAACAAGACGGGTCCCATTCCAAAAAATACTCAGTGCCTAAATTTTAGGCACCTACATTTAAGTAGATGTTTTAGCTGAATAAATAGACCTATCTTTTCAGCTGAAAATTCACCTAAACTTAGGTCCCTAAATAGAAGCCTGCAATGTACTTGCCTCGAGTCAGAAGCCTAAGTTAGATATTTTGTGCAAAAAATCAGTGTTAAATGCCTACATTTTTCCTCACTAACTCCACCCCTGTAACCACCTATGTTTTAGGGATCTAAATTTAGGTGCCTAGGGAAAATAGGCTCCTAAAAATGTAACTGCTCAGCCCGAGTGAATTTTCAAAAGGGCTGATTTAGGCACCTAACTCTCAAAGTCAGGCATCTATACCCTTTGCAAACTGGCCCTAGAAAGTACTAGAAAAATTCAACTTGATGAGGTATACCCTGATATCTCTCTCTTAAAAAAAGATGTAACAAAATACATACCTTATTAATGTATCATCATCTACAATAACCAGCCAAGATGTCTTGAAATCATTATAAGTAACAAATCTTTCAAGTATGGCAAATGTCTTTCCACAATGCCCTGAAAAGACAAACAGTACAACACATTACAAATTGTACAAAATAAGATACTTAAAGGGGGACGTGGGAAACCAAACCAAGCCCTGCAGCTATATTGTATAGATCTTGTTTTGCCAAAATAACATGGCATCTTTTTCGTCTACTCCAAATCATCAAGCCTGAAATCTAAACAGCCACTGCATTAAGGGAGTCTTTGGGGAGCAGAGCCATGTATGGTCAATGTGATACAGCAACCATGGCAAAGACTCTACGATTGTAGAGGTACTTTCACAGGATCAGATGTGCAGGTATTGTATCCTGCAGAGAGAAGAGGACGGGAAGAAGAGAAGAGAATGTGCTTCCCAACAGTGAGGAACAACCTGTGAGATCTGAAGAGAGAGAGAGATAGGAAGAAAAACTTAACATAAGAACATAAGAACATGCCATACTGAGTCAGACCAAGAGTCCATCAAGTCCTGTATCCTGTTTCCAACAGTGGCAAATCCAAGTCACAAGTACCCAGACAGATCACAAGCTACTATTGCTTATTAATTACCGTCAAAGCAGTTTATGGATTTATTCTCTATGAACTTATCCAAACCTTTTTTTTTTTTTATCAAATTGTCTTCATTGTGGCATTCTGCAAAAATACTAAACAGGTCAATCATATTACATACTCAATACTATGCAGCATCCCTTTGTTTTATGAAAGCTCCCTCCCCTAGACCACAAAGTTGCATCTTACAAACACTATTACAGTTATGAAACTAAAGTGTATCTCCAGCAGTAATAAGGGAAAAAAGATAAAAGAAAAAAAAAGTGTCCGTCCGCTTCCAGAGGGGATAGCTTTTTGACAGAGTCCGACTCTGTCTGTCATAAAAGACAGACCAGATCTCTGAAGAAATGCTGTTTCTTATGAGAAAAACGGCGATAAAGTGAGCCATACTCCAGGTGATATAACTCAGTCATTAAAGCTTTCCACATATCTCCTATGGGGGGAGTTAGCTCTATCCAACGACATAGAATGCATTTTTTTGCTATCAGACATTCTTTAGAGAGAAGACAGACATTGTCTAGATTTAGGCTGATGGAAGAGCACTAGGGCGTTTGAAAGAAGTAAAAGGATATCAGCAAAGAGAAGAGTTTTGTATTGCTGAGTCCCCACATGTATACCCGTAACCTCCGGGGCACTTAACCTATGCACCAGGAGTTCCACTGTTAAAATAACAGTGATTGCAGTTATAGTGCCAGAAACACAATTCCCTCAAACTTTTGCTTTCCCCAAGCTTCTTTCCTTCTGGTTTTTAAACACTTCTTTTCTTATCCCTCATGAATTATGTTGCTCATTACTGGTGACAGGAATGCATCTGCGTTAACCCTTGTCATCCTTCCCCCTTCCATCCCCAAAAGCTGAAAGAGTGAGCTGATGTAAATTGGGCTACTGTGAGGAAAAGTAAACTTGCATACATGTTCTAGAGTTAGTCAGTCTCCCTAAATGGAAATAAAAACTTCAGTTGCACTGTATGGGGCCGATGCAATATTTTGGCGCAGAGAGCAGGCGCTGAACAGTCAGCGCCCACTTTCTTAATGCGCTCTCAGGCGCCACCCTGGGGGCGCCATGCAATATTTAAATTAGGGGATCGCGTTAGCAAGGAGAGCCCGAATGCGTCAGCCTTCCGCTGGTTAGGAAAACCGGCGTCGGTTTTCCTAAACGCCGCACAGCCAGGGGGTTCAGGAAATGGATGCTTCTCAATTGAGCGTCCCTTTTCTGCACCCGACTGCTTTTTTTTTTTTTTTTTTTTGTTAAATTTATTTAGTTTTTCCTCCTACTTTATATCGCAACAATATTAAGTAGGAGGCAGTAGAGAAAAGCAGGTTTTTTTGCTTTTCTGTACTGGTTTATGGAGCGCTCAGCAATTAATGCCTGCTCCAGGCAGGCATTCATTTCTGATCGCTAAATGTGCGTCCTGGACACATTTCTTTTTTTTTTTTACATTTGGAGTGAATGCCTAATAGCCTCAATCACATGTATTTGCATGTGATTAGCGCTATTAGATTCACTCCGCATTGGATGTGCGTTGTAGAGGTGCTAATCCCCTTATTGCATAAGGGGATTAATTAGCTCCTATGCAACCCGGGTCCAACTGCGGGTTATACAGTGCACTCGGCTAAGCGCATTGTATTGCATCGGCCACTATGTTAGGTTTCTCTAAGCTTTTAATAAAAGCTTTACTAGCTGAAATTAAATATTAAGATTAGAGGAATATTTAAGGTTCTCTAGCTTGTATTTAAAAACTAAGGTTAAAGGAAAGTTTAGGAGTTAGGATTAAAGAGAAAGGTATGGTTCTATTGCTTAAATTTAAAAACTAGGGATGAAATAAGAGCTTAAACTTTGCTAATTTGAATGAAAGTAGGGCTTTCTGGGCTTGCTAGCTTTGCATAAAAGCTAGGGTTGAAACAAAGTTAGGGAATATGTTGTGATTTTATGGCATTTCTGCTGTCCATTATCATGCCACTGCCATTAGCAATGGTAACATGGAATAGACTTAGTTTTTGGGTACTTGCCAGGTTCTTATGGCCTGGATTGGCCACTGTTGGAAACCAGGATGCTGGGCTTGATGGACTCTTGGTCTGACCCAGTATGGCATTTTCTTATGTTCTTATGTGCATTAATTGTTGCACTGTATGTCTTATTATAATATGTGTTATGTTTTGTATATTTATGAGCATTCAGCATTATTTAGCTGGATAAGTGTAATTTATGCGACTAAGTAGCGGCTGCTGAATATGCACCTAAGTTTAGTGGCCGTCGCTTAGACTAATAAGTCACTTATGTCACTAAAAAGTTAGCCGCATAACTTGTAGGCATGTAGTGGGAAGATCAGGGTGGAGCAAATTAGCCTTATAAGTTGTGCGGCTAACTACCGATATTCAGTCTTAGCCGCATAAGTTATGCAGCTAAGTTAGAGCTGCTTCATGGCAGGTTTAAACTTAGCTGATTATAACTTATATGGCTAAGTATGGATATATACGTGTATATTCAGTGGCTTAGCCATGCCACTGAATATACCTAGACTCATCAAAATGCTGTACTATTGCAGGCCAAACGCCTGCGATAAGGAAAATCTGGGTGCGTTTAGGCTAATTTTTAGATTTACCACACCACGCAGTAACATAGCGCTTTGCATAGGTAGTAACGCATGGGGTGGTTAACTTTTCGCGTTCCACAATACTTCCTATTTCACATCTCAGGCTGAGAGAGAGAGAAAGAGAGAGACTGACAGACTATCTATAAGGCCCTCATAGTAGTCAAGTATTTATATCTCTATAGGAGGCACTGATAATAGCTCGAGGTGAGGTGTTGGTGGTGGTTTAGGGGCCAGTTTTTAATGCATAGGGAGATTTATGAACAGCACAGTACACCTCGCATAACTTATGCGGCTAAGTTAGAGCTGCTTCATGGCAAGTTTAAACTTAGCTGATTATAAGTTATATGGCTAAGTGTGGATATATACGCGCATATTCAGCAGCTTAGCCATGCCACTAAATATACCTTCTAACTTACCCCTACATTCATTAAAATGGTGTAATTGCCAGCCCCTCTCATTGGAATGCACTCCCCATGGACCTTCGTCTAGAAACCTGTAATCGAGCGTTCAAAAAGAAGCTCAAAACTTGGCTTTTCACTAAAGCCTTCACTTAAAGGTCTCCCCCTTATGGATTAACTTACGCATTTCATACTCCAAGACGCTAGATGTCGCATGCCGTAACCTTAAATCCTCCTAGTTAGTTAGACTTTATACTGTTAGGTCATAAATCCGAGCTCTAGACTGTTATTGGTCAGCTGATATCTGTAATAAGTTATAAGTTATCTGTAATAATATAATTTAATTTTAAGTCTTTCTTAGCTTATCTATATGTTCCTCGAAGTTAGCCCTGTTAATTGTTCCTTCCTGTTTGATGTAATTTCCAACTTTGTTTTATGTAAACCGATGTGATATGTACCAGTACATGAACATCGGTATATAAAAAGCCTTTAAATATCACAGGCTAACACCCACGATAAGGAAAAGATGTGTGTTTAGGGTAATTTTTAGAGTTACCGCACCACGCAATAACATAGCGCTTTGCATAGGTAGTAACGCATGGTGCGGTTAACATTTCGCACCCTGCAATACTTCCTATATCACATCTCATACTGAGAGAGAAGAGAGAGAGAGAGAGACACTGACTGAGACTATCTATAAGGCCCTCATAGTAGTCAAGTATTTATATCTCTATAGGAGGAGCTGCTAATAGCTCAGGTGAAATGGTGGTGGTTTAGGGGCCAGTTTTTAATCCATAGGGAGAAGTATGAACGCACAGTACACCTTGGTGAAGATTTGACATCATTTGGAGTGAGGAAAGTCTCACAAAGATGAAATATCTACTGTGTTCTCTCGCCCTAGCTTGATGGACTCTATAACAGGATAGCATCAAGTTAGGGCAAGATATAAACAGTTTACTAATATGAGAGCCTTATAAAAAGTTTCTCTTTCTCTCCCCACTCCACTCTCCCTCTCAAGCCCAGAAATGGCTGAAATGCAATTCAAAAAATTTATCACGAATTGCGTTATTGCCATTTCGGGCAAATCGCACAGCTTAATGCAAGGAAAAAAGATGTAGTTATTTCCCGTGTTAAAACTGTGCAATAGCGCCCCTCGTTTTCATAAATCCTGCCCAAACTCCTCCCTAATCTCACCCCTTTCCAAAATTTGCATTTGCGCCATGCTCTAGTGATATTATCGCACGCGTTATCATGTGCGTTAAGGCCATAATACATTTTGATGAATGACCCTATTAGTCAGATAAGTTATATCTGGCTAACAGGGTCATTTTTCAAAACGCAATGGGCCGTCATCACATGCATTAGGGTGAAAGAAGCTATTTTAGCCAAAAAAAACATCCTTCAAAAATTGGAAGAAGGATCCATCTGAAGAAAATAGGATAAAACATAAGCACTGTCAAGTTAAGTGTAAAACATTGATAAGACAGGCGAAGAGAGAATTTGAAATGAAGTTGGCCATAGAGGCAAAAACTCATATTAACAACTTTTTAAAATATATCCGAAGCAAGAAGCCTGTGAGGGAGTCGGTTGGACCATTAGATGACCGAGGGGTTAAAGGGGTTCTTAGGGAAGATAAGACCATTGCAGAAAGACTAAATGAATTCTTTGCTTCCGTGTTTACTAATGAGGATGTTGGGGAGATACTAGTTCCGGAGATGGTTTTCAAGGGTGATGAGTCAGACGAACTGAACAAAATCACTGTGAACCTGGAAGATGTAGTAGGCCAGATTGACAAACTAAAGAGTAGCAAATCACCTGGACCAGATGGTATGCACCCTAGGGTACTGAAGGAACTCAAAAATGAAATTTCTGATCTATTAGTTAAAATTTGTAACCTATCATTAAAATCATCCATTGTGCCTGAAGACTGGAGGGTGGCCAATGTAACCCCAATATTTAAAAAGGGCTCAAGTGAGCCTGACTTCAGTGGCGGGAAAAATAGTAGAAACTATTCTAAAGATCAATATCGTAGAGCATATAGAAAAACATGGTTTAATGGAACACAGTCAACATGGATTTACCCAAGGGAAATCTTGCCTAACAAATCTGCATCATTTTTTTGAAGGGGGTTAATAAACATGTGGATAAAGGTGAACTGGTAGATGTAGTGTATTTGGATTTTCAGAAGGCATTTGACAAAGTCCCTCATGAGAGGCTTCTAAGAAAACTAAAACGTCAACGGATTGGAGGCGATGTCCTTTCATGGATTACAAACTGGTTAAAAGACAGGAAACAGAGAGTAGGATTAAATGGTCAATTTTCTCAGTGGGAAAGGGTAAACAGTGGAGTGCCTCAGGGATATGTACTTGGACCAGTGCGTTTCAATATATATATAAATGATCTGGAAAGGAATACGACGAGTAAGGTTATCAAAAATTGCGGACAATACAAAATTATTCAGAGTAGTTAAATCACAAGTGGATTGTGATACATTACAGGAGGAACTTGCAAGACTGAAAGATTGGGCATTCAAATGGCAGGTGAAATTTAATGTGGACAAGTGCAAGGTGTTGCATATAGGGAAAAATAACCCTTGCTGAAGTTACATGATGTTAAGTTCCATATTAGGAGCTACCACCCAGGAAAAAGATCTAGGCATCATAGTGGATAATACTTTAAAATCATCGGCTCGGTGTGCTGCAGCAGTTAAAAAAACAAACAGAATGTTATGAATTATTAGAAAGGGAATGGTTAATAAAACAGAAAATGTCATAATGCCTCTATATCGCTCCATGGTGAGACCGCACCTTGAATACTGTCTACAATTCTGTTGCCGCATCTCAAAAAAGATATAGTTGCGATGGAGAAGGTACAGAGAAGGGCAACCAAAATGATAAAGGGGATGGAACAGCTCCCCTATGAGGAAAGGCTGAAGAGGTTAGGGCTGTTCAGCTTGGAGAAGAGACGGCTGAGGGGGGATATGATAGAGGTCTTTAAGATCATGAGAGGTCTTGAACGAATAGATGTGAATCGGTTATTTACACTTTCGGTTAATAGGAGGACTAGGAGGCATTCCATGAAGTTAGCAAGTAGCACATTTAAGACTAAACGGAGAAAATTCTTTTTCGCTCAACGCACAATTAAGCTCTGGAATTTGTTGCCAGAGGATGTGGTTAGTGCAGTTAGTGTAGCTGGGTTCAAAAAAGGTTTGGATAAGTTCTTGGAGAAGTCCATTAACTGCTATTAATCAAGTTTACTTAGGGAATAGCCACTGCTATTAATTGCATCAGTAGCATGGGACCTTCTTGGTGTTTGGGTAATTGCCAGGTTCTTGTGGCTGGTTTGGCCTCTGTTGGAAACAGGATGCTGGGCCTGAAGGACCCTTGGTCTGACCCAGCATGGCAATTTCTTATGTTCTTATGTTACAGTAAATTACATTGCATGGCAGAGCACTGCAAGCACTTCTTTATTCACAGAGATATATATTTTACACCTATTGAGCTATGATATGAATGTTTCATTTGGACTTTGTTTCCCTTATTGAGCTATGGTAATTTCATTTTAGCTCCTTATTTTATTAAAAGCCTTACACTGGCATCGGGACACTGCTGCTATGCATTGATGCTCTAAAATTGAATTATTAAAAATAAATTTTTTTAGATATTTATTTAGACATTATTTGGAAAGCTTTATGGTACGCCTTTGCCTAGACCTGTCGCCACTTCTTTACACTAACTGTTTCCAAATTTGCCAGTTTACAAGACTTAGGGTGTATTATTTGTTGTTTATCATTTTAATTTTGCTTACACAGCCTGATCTGATTGATTTATTTCATTTTGCAGCTCATACGCCGTGAATATGCTGCAACTTTTCATTATTTCATTGCCAACCTGTATTTATTAGTATATTACCATTCTATTTCTTTAGTAATACTGAATTTGTCTACTGATCGGATGCTCTTATAGAATCAATAAGAGCATTTGATCTCTAATAAGGTACGTCTGCCTTCTCTCCTGTTAAATTGCATTGGATTAATCAACATTTACTTTTATATATATGTGATTATTTATGCACTTTTTATGTGTACTCTTTATATGTAATTATTTATGTACTTTTATTTATTTATTAAATTTGGTGTGTACTTCTATATTTTGATTTTGTGTGCATAGTTTTTTTTATATATTTGTATATTTATTATTTAATGTCATCCCTTGTGTGTTGTTTTAAAATATTAATTTTATACATATACTTACTTATTTTATTTATTTATTTTTATATGTATATTGATTTATGCAATGTCCTATCTTTTATTTATTTGTTGTTTTATTTATACATTTCAGCCCCTGATGCAGCCAATGTGTGAAACTCGGCCAGAGTCGGGCTTTTTTTTAACTACTGCTATTTTATGCGAATAAAACAAGTCTGATCTAAAGTGACAGGTCTGACCTGTTTCTATTGCACCTTCTGGCTTCAACAGACCATCTTCCGGCTTTGCTTTTTGGGACCAGCCTATATATTTGAAAATTATACTAATGCTCAAGATAACAGGCGTTCAACACAAAAGAAAATCATCAAGGATAACTTGTCAGCAGGCGTTCTCTAGTAAGAAAAGCTTTCAAAGAATCAGAATAAAAAAATACATATTTGGTATTATTCAGTCTAATCAGACACAAGTAAATTGAAGCAAGAATGTAGCCTCAAGGGCCAACACTCTGCCTTCTTACAAGAAAAGATTTCTGCCTTAGTTAATAAAAGACTTGGTGATCAATATTTAAAGGCATTTAGCTAGATATTCTGCAAGATATCCAGTTAAAATCTGACTTTTGAATATCTCCAGCACTTTTTCAGCTCATTACCTGGTGAAAATTAGTTATATAACTAGTGGCATTTTGGGGGTGCTTCGAAGTGGAGCTCATTTATCCACTTATGTTAGCCAGAAAATGCCTATAATCAGTGTTATCCAGTTAACTTGTCTGGCTAACTTTAGGACTGCCGAAGTTCCCTCCCTCTCATACACACAGGCTCTCACAGACAGACACACATAAGCTCTCTCTCTCTCTCTCTCTCACATACACACACATGCTCACATTCCTTCTCTCACCAGGGCCTCTCCCTCTTTCTCCTGGAGTCTGTGGGAGGAGGGGATCCTGAGATTTTCTCCTCACTCAGGTTGCCAACAGATTGGGATGTGCCAGTGGCCTCCATTAGTCTTTGGCTGCTGGCAGGAAGGTAAGTACCAGCTGCCTTATGGCCTCCTTCATTCTTTAGCCGCTAGCGGGATGGAGTGATGCAGAGTCTCATGGTCTCCTAGAGACCAAATGGTCCATCCAGTCTGTCCAGCAATTTGCTTATGGTAGTAACTGCTGCTCCGTGCAGGTCACCTCCATGCATTCTGTTAAGGGTAGTAATTGTCGCTCTGTGCAGGTTACCTCCATGCAGAAATATTACACCATCCCCTTTCTTTATTTCCACCCTCAAGCCTTTAGGAATCCGCAATGTTTGTCCCATACTCTTTTGAATTCACTTACTGTTTTGTCTTCACCACCTCTTCTGGAAGGGCATTTCAGGCAACCATCACCTCCTCTGTGAGGAAATATTTCCTAATATTGTTTCTGAATCACCCCCCCTTGGAGTTTCATATCAGGACCTCTAGTTCTTCTGTTTCCTTTCCAATAGAAAAGATTGGAAGTTTGTGCAGTATTTATAACTGTCAGGTATCTGAAGGTCTGTATCATATCTCCCCAGCACCTCCTCTCCTCTAGGGAAAACATATTAAGATCCTTCAACGACTCCTCATAGGCCTTCTGAAACAAACCCCACAACATTTTGGTTGCCTTCTTCTAGAATGTTACCAACCTATCTTTATTCTTGTTGAGATATGGTCTCCACAACCGAACACAGTACTCCAGTGAGGCCTCACCAAGGGCCTGTACAAGGGTATTATCACGTCCCTTTTCCTGCTAGTTATTCCTCTGTTTATGCAACCCAGAATCTTTCTGGCTTTAGCTACCTACTTGCCAGATTGCTTAATTGCCTTCAGAACACCAGATACAATCACTCCCAAGATCCCTCTCTTGGTCTGTGCACAATAGTCTTCACCCCCTATCACATACAGCTCGTTTGGATTACTGCATTCCAGGTGCATGTCTCTGCACTTCTTGGCATTGAATCACAGCTTCCAAATCTTTGACCACTCTTCTAAGTTTTTAAAATTTGTTTTCATTCTATTTACTCCTTCAGGCATGCCCACTCTGCTGCAAATCTTTGTATCATTTTTTATTTTATTAAGGCTTTTATATACCGACTTTCTTGATACAAATCAAATCAACTCGGTTTACAATGAACTAAGCAGAAAATATAATTAACCAATCAACAAGAGATAAAGGAGCATAAAGTTACATTATAACAAGGATGCCTTAACTTGGAGTAAGAAATAAAGAGGGGGTGAACGAAAAAAATAAATAAATACTATATACAAAAGAGGGGGGCAAGGAGCCCCTCTTTTGTATATAGTCATCCACAAAAAGGTAAACTTTTCCTTCTAATCCTTCTGCAATGTTGCTTACAAAGATAGTGAACAGAATCAGTCCCAAAATCGATCCTTGAGACACTCCACTTAACACCGTTCTTGCAAAAGAACAGACTGATACCTTTAGCAGCTTCTGGAACGTTCCCAAAGTTGCCACACTCACCTTCCAATGCTGCTTACAGCTGGTCCTCTCCCTGTCAGAGCTTGCATGCCCAGCAGGACGCTACTGGGTCCACTGTCTCTGCCGCTCCTCCGCAGGCACTTGCACACCCAGACTTTCAGCATTTAAAGGCCCATTGGTGGGAAAAGATCTTGGTACCCTTGGATGACATCACCATCGATGGCCCTATTTAAGAGTTCCCTGAACATCTTCTCTTTGCCTCAGCAATGGGTCTCCTGCATCGGTTGTGTGTACTGTGTGTTGATGCTTCTGGTTCCTGCATTCCTGCCTTATCTCTCCAGCCTAGTCTGTCTTGTCTCTCCAACCCAGCCTGCCTTGTTTCTCCAGTTCTGCCTTGCCTCACTTCCTTGCCTTCCCTCGGACTGCTTTCTGGATCTGACCCCTGCCTGAACATTGACCATTCTGTGTGTTGCCTGCCTCTGACCCTTGCCTGTACATTGACCATTCGTGTGTGCTGCCTACCTCTGATCTTGCCTGGACTTTGACCATTCGTGTGTGCCACTTGCCCTGACCCCAGCCTGGCCCTGGATACATGCCTACACCATTTCCACAGAGACTCTCGCCTAAGACCTGCCGGCTCCCGGAACCCAAGGGGAAAGAGATTGGTATAGGTGAAGCTCCTATTCCATCTCTCTCCTGCGAAGCTCCACCAGTTGTTAGTGAACTACTTCTCACCCTTTTCTGTCATCTCTGTCCTTTTTTAATAAGTTATAGCCCAGGAAGGTCATATCCCAATCATGAGACTACGTGAACCAAGTTTCCATAACAGTAACAATATCCAAGTATGCCTCCACTGTTAGGGCCTGCAGATCTGGGATTTTGTTGCCCAGACTATGAGCATTTGTGGTCAGAACTTTCCAGCTTTTCTCCCATGGTTTCCTGTTCTTCACAGTCACCTTTTCTGCTCTTTTGCATAAGCATGGAATGTTGAGCTAAATGATTTTCTTATCACCTCTCACTTCCTGTATTGCTTGGGGGTAACATTCCAATTTCATCTGCTAACTTCAGTCTTCAGCTGCTGGTGTGATAGACTGCACCAGCAGCCTGTTGGGTCTCCTCTTTTGTGGCTGCCACAGTAAGAGTGAGGTTTGTGGCAACCTGTCAGGCCTCTTCTTGGAGTAGGCTTTCTTGTCTCCTCCCACAGCTCGCAGACTTCTTATTAATGTTGTGGATCATAGGTTGGGTACTGATGTCCTAGAAGATATATAGGTGTTCAGATAGCCGGATGTGTCTGGCAACTCCGCAGGGACCCTAGGTGGTTTTATGGTGCCGACTTGACTTACAAGTTTGTTCACTAGAAGAGCATTCACTATTTTATAAGCAAGTTATTGATGTGGCCTATTTATTACTTTGCTTGCCAGTTTGTTCATGACTGTGATAAAAATGTATATTTGAGAAAACTGCAAGGATTATATCGATCTTTTTTGGCATTATGTAGGGAGCACTTTTTGTTAAAAATATGGGGCGTGGAACACCCTTTGAAAAAAACTAAAAAATAAACTTTTGATTTTATGGGGCTATGTTTATAACACAGTGATGAGAAATACTATGGGAGTCCTTGAACTCTAATGATTGTTCATCACATGTAAGAGTGTCCTTTATGATTATATTCATCCTGGTTTTTCATTTATAGCTCCACCAATTATGGAAAACCAAGTCAGCTCTACTACCTTCATAGAACCATGCTTGGGACTTTTGCAGTCAGCTGAAGCAAACTACAGCTTTATATCAAGTGCCACTGTAAACTGTTTACACAAAATTAACAGTAGTAATTAAAGACTTACCTCTCTCAACATTCGGTATTCCTAAATCTACTGTAGGAATGGTACTGTCTGTATGATCACTATAATATTCAAGCAAGGCAGCCTGCTTCTCCCAAGTCTGCTTTATAACTGGTACTGTAAAATAATTAGAAGTATATAGTAAACACTAAGTTTAAATTTTAAAATTATTTCTGTGAGGATTAATGATTGTCTTTCTCGAGATGTAACTAAACAAGCATGACCAATTTTCACCCAAGAAGTGTTTATTGGGCCTGATTTAACAAGTGTTTTTTTTAAACCCACAGACAGAGTGGGAAAAAAACCTAACTGAGGCATTTGCATCTTGGTGCTCCTTCATCCCCCCCTCCCCCAACCTTTACATTTCCCAAAAAGATGGCATCACATATTGCAGGTAGAGGCTACAAGATAGCAGCAATTTTTATTAAAAAAACATAATTAACCTTAATATATCAATTAATATACCAAACAAGACAGTCAAACAAGAATATAGTCTCAACAAAGCTCTCCCTTTCGCCTGTTTTCAGGTCCAGCTCAGTATGTGCTTGATTAGCTACTATTTATTTATTTTAAAGTATTTCTATACCATTTTTACAAATAACATTTTATCAAAACGGTTTACAATGACAATAGTAAAATAAAAATCAAATTAAAAAGTATAAAAATTACATAAAAACAGGTATAACAATCAATCAAAATAACAAATTTACAAAATTAATCTACTCTTAAAAAGAGAGAGAAAAGGAAACCAAGTGCCATTCAATTACCCTAAAATGGGTAGTGGAGGGGAATTATATGAGAGATGTTAACATGGAGTTTTTCCATGGTAAAAAAGAGAGACAGAGGAGGGGAGGGGAAGTGTAATGGTGGGGAGAAAAAACTGGAAGAAAAAGTTAAATGTTACTGTGTATTTGATGAAATGTTAAAGGCAATTTGAAACAGATATGTTTTTAAAGATTTCTTAAAATGCATAGGATTTGATATTACTAGGCATGGTCACTTTAATTTTAACACTGAGGTGTTACTAGCCTGCCTTTGTGGCCCCCAGCCAAATTGAGCAACCCCAAATGGTCAGTAATCATCCATCCAGGGAGAGGTGCTATATCTTTTAAGTCTATGGCCAGGCTATCCCAGTCTGAGGCAACACAAAGCCACTGGTTGGCACTTCTAGATTGGCTAGTAGCCAAAGTCACTTTTAATTTTAATGTTAGGGTTACTGCTCTTTCTAAAAAACTGGTTTCATTTCCTGTTATATCAACCTATACATCAATCAAAAAATGATATATACAGTTCCAAAAAATTGTATTTATCAAAATATACAAATACAAATATAATCCACAAAAGTATATCCTAAAAATTATATCACACCATCTTTATCTAGAAAGGATTCACCTACACCCATACATGCACATTCAACTACATGTTACTCATACAATACCAAAAACAATATCCCAACATGTAACATGTTTCCCTATACATAGCTTCTTCAGAGGAAGTGCAATATTTAAAAATCAAGCACAACATCCAAAATAGTCTCAGTTGTAGAGTGCAGATGAAGATAGAACTGACAATGTTCTCATATTTAAATCGTCAGAGGGATGAACAGTTTTAAATCGTCAGAGGAATAAACATCATTCATGGATCGAATATATTTCATCTCTTCACAATTCATGTAAAAAAAAAATTTTAAACATCGACCAGCATTTCCAGAATCGGTGCACATTCTCTTTATCCAGTTTACAAAACATCTTATTACATTCTTCCTAGAGAGTACACACTATGGGGTAGATTTTATAAATGTACGCACGGACGTACTTTTGTTCGTGCACCAGGCGCGAACAAAAGTACGCTGGATTTTATAAGATACGCGCGTAGCCACGCGTATCTTATAAAATCCGGGGTCGGCGCGCGCAAGGGGGTGCACATTTGTGCAACCTGCGCGCGCCGAGCCCAGCGCGCGCTGCCTGTTCCCTCCAAGGCCGCTCCGAAATCGGAGCAGCCTCGGAGGGAACTTTCCTTCCGCCTCCCCTCACCTTCCCCTCCCTTCCCCTACCTTAAAATCCTCAAATGTAGCCAGTCTGGCCCCATTGCATTATCTACTTTTAGTGCAGCTAGCTCCTCATAAACACAGTCTTCTGTGTTCATGATGATCACCTACTAGGTGTAGGTGATCATCCTCTACAATATCAAAATAACTGCCCCCACTGGTAAGCATGAGGTCCAGTAACGCCCCCTCCCATGTGGGTTCTATTACTACTGGACGGAACGATTCATCCTGCAGAGAATCCAGGATCTCCATTAAATTTTTATTCATTTCTTCTGCCTGCGAAGGAAGTCTGTATATCACATCAATATAAAGATTGCCTCTTTCCAGATTAACCTACAGTGCCACCTCCTTGCCTTTTAAACCCTGAAGTTCTGTTGCATTAATATTATTATTTTTTTATAAATATATAATGCCAATTCTCCTCCCTTTTTTCCTACCCTGTCTTTCCTGAATAGATTGTAGCCTGGTATAATTATATCCCTCTCATTGTTTTCTGGGTACATCATTTCTGTGACAGCCACTATATCCAAGTCAGCCTCTTCTAATTCTGCCTCTAAATTTGGGACTTTATTTCCCATGCTATGTGCATTAGCATAAATAGCTATCCTAATGTTGCACATTTTTCTTATATGTACACAAGAATTTAACATTTAACTTAGCTGAGGGCCCCATCCCCCATCTCCCCACAAAGAAGCGTTAACTACTACTAAGAGAAGTGAAAGCCAGAGATCAACTGGGGTGAATAGCACTCTCACAAATCACAATAGGTTTCACTGGTCAAAATTAATCCATTTGAATTATAACCACATATCCAGTAAACTCTCACATATGCTTTGTAGGACCCGCAATCAATGAGTTTGTCTTTATATCAAACTCATAATTATGGTTGTTGGTCCATTTGCTTTATTTAATTGATAACTAATTTTGTAAGTTTTTTGGTTTTTTATTACGAGGTTTTCACCTGAAGTTAACACCCACCGATATTAATCCTGCCAAGGGTGTATCAATGGAGAACGAACAATGGAGCAATATATTTGTACGCAAAACTTTGCAACATTGAAGCATTTACAATCCCTTATAAATAGTCATATAAGATTCTCAAAAACAATACTCATCTGTCCTTGATGAAGCAAAACAGTCCAGACACGATCGTGTTTCGGACCACTCAGTCCTGCCTCAGGGGAACCGCTCTTCAAAAGCAAAACTCCATCTCCTATAACGACTTCAGTTAAACACCATTTATTTCAAAAACTTCCGTCCTTGGCTAAACCGACAAGTTGTCAGCGCGTTCTGCATTCAGTACCGCCATTTCACAAAAACATGGTGGAACCTCCGACTATTTATCCTGACACCGGAAGTATATACGTCACATCTTAGTCCTCAATTATATCGTATCAACAAGAGCTAAAAAAAACCCTCATTTTTAACTCTGAAATGACATCCAATATAGTACACAAACACTATCATATATGTGTGGCCAACAAAACCGATAAATCTGAGTTAGTTCCAAAGCCAAAAAACCTTTTTGATGTCCAAAAACAAAATTGAGAAAATGAAAGGAATAAACAAAGGATGTCAATCAGGTCTGGATAGAGGGTTATCACTGAAGAATCAAAATACTCCATGTTTGTCAGCAGTTCTCACTCAGGTCCACAAAGAAACCCCCAAGGGAGGCAGATACAAACAATATATCCATTCTCTAGATTAGCGAGTACCAATTGATTTTCTCGTTTAAACCTTGGGGACACACAGAACCAAGTTTAAAAATCCAGAAATGCTCACGTCTATTAAGACGTGCTTGAATATCTCCTCCTCTGGTATTCGTCTGAAGTTTTTCCAAGATAGACATCACAAATCCAAAAAGTTATGTTTGGCATCTAAACAATGCTGAATGAGAGGAGCTGTGAGCTTGGAGGTCTTAATACAGCTTCTGTGCTCTATGAGTCTCATCCGAATTCTCCTCTTGATACGCCCCACATATATCTTGTCACAGGGGCATTGGATCACATAAACCACACAGTCAGAATCACAATTGGTTAACACCACCTGTTTCACTGTGATCCCTGATTTGGGACATACCCATCGGTTACCCGTGAGAGCCAGGGCACACATATCACATTTGCCACAAATTTGATGGCCACCTGTTGGTAAATCATCATGTGTGGAATCAAACGCCGATCTCACCACCAAATCTCTGATGTTAGATGCCCGGGAAAAAGCAAAATCTGGGGACCATCTGAAAAGCACTGTGCAGGGATAACACCTGCCAATGAGATCTCACAATATTGACCACCTCATTACTCAAAGCAGAATATCTCAGAACGCACGTCAATTTCTGAGAATAAGGTTTCTGTTTGTATTGGAGTAGAAGGTCCCTATTGGCGAACAGAGCGGGTTTCAAAGATTTTTTGATCACAGATTTAGGATAACCTTTCTGGAGAAACCGTTCACATAGCTCTGCTGCTTGTTTCTGAAATTCAGCCTTGCTCGAGCAAATTCTTCTCAACCGTAAGAATTGCGAGATAGGGAGACCATCTTTCAACTTTTTTGGATGATAACTTGAATAACGGAGAAAATTATTGAGATCTGTTTCTTTTCTGAATAACGTAGTCTCAATCTCACCACCCTAATGCTGAATCAGGTTTCAGGATAAATAGACGGAGGTTCCGCCATGTTTTTGTGAAATGGCGGTACTGAATGCAGACTGCTCTGACAACTTGGTTTAGCTATGGACGCAAGTTTTTCAAATAAATGGTGTTTAACTGAAGTCGTTATAGGAGATGGAGTTTTGCTTTTGAAGAGTGGTTTCCCCTGAGGCAGGACCGAGTGGTCCAAAACATGATCATGTCGGGACTGTTTTGCTTCATCAAGAACAGATGAGTATTGTTTTTGAGATTCTCATATGACTATTTATAGAAACATGGAAACATAGAAATGACAGCAGAAGAAGACCAAACGGCCCATCCGGTCTGCCCAGCAAGCTTTGCACTTTTTTTTCTTCTCATACTTACCTGTTTCTCTTGGCTCTTAGGAACCTTTTGGTTCTATTTCCCTTCCACCGCCACCATTAATGTAGAGAGCAGTGTTGGAACTGCATCTAAGTGAAATAGCTAGCTTAATTAGTTAGGGGTAGTAACTGCCACAATAAGCAAGCTACACCCATGCTTATTTGTTTACCCAGACTATGTAATTCAGTCCTTGTTGGTTGTTGTCTGTATATAGATCCACTTTTCTTCATTCCCCCTGCCATTGAAGCAGATAGCTATGCTGGATATGTGTGAATTATCGGTCTTTCTCCCCTGCTGTTGAAGCAGAGAGCTATGCTGGATATGCGTGAAGTATCAGGCTTATTTGATTTGGGATAGTAACTGCCGTAACAAGCAAGCTACTCCCCGCTTTTTTGTGAATGCAAATCCTTTTTTCCACATTTCCTCTTGCCGTTGAAGCTTAGAGCAATGTTGGAGTCGCATTAACCGTGTGTATGTTTATTGAATAAGGGTATATTCTCCAGGCAGTAGCCGTCATTCCCGCGAGCAACCCACTCTTCATTCACGTCCTCTAGACTTTATGGATCCACAGTGTTTATCCCATGCCCCTATGAAGTCCTTCACAGTTCTTGTCTTCACCACTTCCTCTGGAAGGGCATTCCAGGCATCCACCACCCTCTCCGTGAAGAAATACTTCTTGACATTGGTTCTGAGTCTTCCTCCCTGGAGCTTGAAATTGTGACTTCTGGTTCTGTTGATTTTTTTCTGATGGAAAAGGTTTGTCGTTGTCTTTGGATCATTAAAACCTTTCAAGTATCTGAAAGTCTGTATTATATCACCTCTGTTCCTCCTTTCCTCCAGGGTGTACATATTTAGATTCTTCAATCTCTCCTCATAAGTCATTCGATGAAGACCCTCCACCTTTTTGGTCGCCCTTCTCTGGACCGCCTCCATCTTGTCTCTATCTCTTTGGAGATACAGTCTCCAGAACTGAACACAGTACTCCAGGTGAGGCCTCACCAAGGACTTGTACAAGGGGATAATCACTTCCCTTTTCTTACTCGATATTCCTCTCTCTATACAGCCCAGCATTATAAGGGATTGTTTTCAACATATTGCAAAGTTTTGCGTACGGATTACAAATATATTGCTCCATTGTTCGTTCTCCATTGATACACCCTTGGCGGGATTAATATCGGTGGGTATTAACTTCAGTTGGTTTTAGGAAAACCTTGTAATAAAAAACAAAAAAAACTTACAAAATTAGTTATCAATTAAATAAAGCAAATGGACCAACAACCATAATGATGAGTTTGATATAAAGACAAACTCATTGAGTACGGGTCCTACAAAGCATATGTGAGAGTTTACTGGATATGTGGTTATAATTCAAATGGATTAATTTTGACCAGTGAAACCTATTGTGATTTGTGAGTGTTTGCACTTTTTGAGGGTTTCTGGAATACATTAGATATTGGGCGGTTATTGTGATTGTGAATAGCACTCTAACAGGAACTAAATTGTGCAGACTAGATGTTTGCCATTATATTCTATGCTTCCTTGATAATGATTAGGTTGTTTTAAAAGTGGAATTTTGATAGCTCAGATTGCACAACCTGTGTTGGAAGTTTGGCATGACACCAGGGCTAGTGTTCCCATCTTTAATGTTGATAGAGTAGACACTGATTTGATGTTCCAACTGAAAGGCAACATTACATAGTTATGCCCCACAACAGTGCTCACTGTCACCAGTATACCCTAACCAGTACATTTCAACCTTACCCACCATTTATTTGCAGTTAATCGTATCATTTATTCATGTTATTTGACGAATTTTTGTCGTCTATTTTATATTTTTATATTTAATTTTTAATATTTATTGATTTACCTTCTTTTGTTCAATACTCTGTTTATTGTTTAATGTAACGCTGTACGTTCTTTTGTTCAATACTCTGTTTATTGTTTAATGTAACGCCTTACCGGCGACAGTTTTGTTCTATGGAAACCGACTTCATTTGATATGTATATCGAGAATGTCGGTATATAAAAACCCTAAATAAATAAATAAATAAATAAATAAATAGATTACTGCAGTATAGTGCACCCTACACCATGAAATTGCACTGGCTGTATACTTATCCACACAGAAGAATGCCCTCTACTGAGCCACCAACTTAAATTTTCTTCAGCACTAGTGCTCCTTGTAAATTTCTCTTCCAAATACAAGCCAGATCTGGCACTGCTTAGCTTGCACAATGATGAAGGACCTAGCCTAAGTGAGTTTGGCTACTTTATATTGCTCAATCATTTTACTACAGAAATTCTAAATTACTTGAGCCCACATAAAGAGCAATAATTAATGCCATTTCAGAGGGTAAAACAGTAAATATGCTTTTTGATTATCGACCAATTCTAAGCAAGTAAAAGTATCCAAGTATGTGAGCAATGTAGGTACTTTTATCTGCCTTTTTTTGGAGGCATTCCCAAGGAGGGATTTGGTTGGCAAAGGCACTTGCATATCCATGCATTTTTGCCTTAATAAAGTACCCACACAAAAAACCCCACAGGTACAAAAACCCCACAGGTACAAGTTTGTGGGGGGGCTTTTCCATGGAGCAATAATCAGAGCAAAACTACCTGTATAGTTCAGCTCTGATTATTCCACTGAACTTCAGAGGTAAAACTACTCATATAGTTTGCAGAAGTGAAGGCAGTTTGATTATTGCCTCCACACAAAATTCCTTAGTATTGTAACAAATATTTGCCACATCGTTTTTTCTGTGCTTCAAGCACAGACAGTTTTATTGGAGTATATCATTTAGTTTCTCATGGAAGCTAAAACTATTTCAAGGATATCAGCCTCAAATACATTCAGGACATACCTCGCTCTCTGTGAAACTTCTTGCATGTTTTCACAGCAACAAATATATTCTCCTTTTTCACTGGATTTCCCTAAAAGTTAAAAGTAAAACATTTTTTTTTCTTTATATAGGATAAAGTTAAATCAGATATACTGTACCAGTGGTTCTCAACCCAGTCCTTGGGATACATCTGGCCAATCAGGTTTTCAGGATATTCATAATGAATATGCATGGGGTAGATTTGCATATTCATTGTGGTTTCCTGAAAACCTGACTAGTCAGATATGTCCTGATGACCGGGTTGAGAATACTGTACAACTTAAAGAGCTTATTTATAGCCTCAGTTATAATGGTAGACTGAAAGAGATTTGAGTGTAGTTATTAAAGTGTTGGTATTCTTATGGTACAGGGATGTGCAGCCTCAATAATTTTGTTTGCTTTGTTTTTAGTTTCAAGTTTTTTGGGGTTAAGAACATAAGAACATAAGAAAATGCCATACTGGGTCAGACCAAGGGTCCATCAAGCCCAGCATCCTGTTTCCAACAGTGGCCAATCCAGGCCATAAGAACCTGGCAAGTACCCAAAAACTAAGTCTATTCCATGTAACCATTGCTAATGGCAGTGGCTATTCTCTAAGTGAACTTAATAGCAGGTAATGGACTTCTCCTCCAAGAACTTATCCAATCCTTTTTTAAACACAGCTATACTAACTGCACGAACCACATTCTCTGGCAACAAATTCCAGAGTTTAATTGTGCGTTGAGTAAAAAAGAACTTTCTCCGATTAGTTTTAAATGTGCCCCATGCTAACTTCATGGAGTGTCCCCTAGTCTTTCTACTATCCGAAAGAGTAAATAACCGATTCACATCTACCCGTTCTAGACCTCTCATGATTTTAAACACCTCTATCATATCCCCCCTCAGTCGTCTCTTCTCCAAGCTGAAAAGTCCTAACCTCTTTAGTCTTTCCTCATAGGGGAGTTGTTCCATTCCCCTTATCATTTTGGTAGCCCTTCTCTGTACCATCTCCATCTCAATTATATCTTTTTTGAGATGCGGCGACCAGAATTGTACACAGTATTCAAGGTGCGGTCTCACCATGGAGCGATACAGAGGCATTATGACATTTTCCGTTTTATTCATCATTCCTTTTCTAATAATTCCCAACATTCTGTTTGCTTTTTTGACTGCCGCAGCACACTGAACCGACGATTTCAATGTGTTATCCACTATGACACCTAGATCTCTTTCTTGGGTTGTAGCACCTAATATGGAACCCAACATCGTGTAATTATAGCATGGGTTATTTTTCCCTATATGCATCACCTTGCACTTATCCACATTAAATTTCATCTGCCATTTGGATGCCCAATTTTCCAGTCTCACAAGGTCTTCCTGCAATTTATCACAATCTGCTTGTGATTTAACTACTCTGAACAATTTTGTGTCATCTGCAAATTTGATTATCTCACTCGTCGTATTTCTTTCCAGATCATTTATAAATATATTGAACAGTAAGGGTCCCAATACAGATCCCTGAGGCACTCCACTGTCCACTCCCTTCCACTGAGAAAATTGCCCATTTAATCCTACTCTCTGTTTCCTGTCTTTTAGCCAGTTTGCAATCCACGAAAGGACATCGCCACCTATCCCATGACTTTTTACTTTTCCTAGAAGCCTCTCATGAGGAACTTTGTCAAACGCCTTCTGAAAATCCAAGTATACCATATCTACCGGTTCACCTTTATCCACGTGTTTATTAACTCCTTCAAAAAAGTGAAGCAGATTTGTGAGGCAAGACTTGCCCTGGGTAAAGCCATGCTGACATTGTTCCATTAAACCATGTCTTTCTATATGTTCTGTGATTTTGATGTTTAGAACACTTTCCACTATTTTTCCTGGCACTGAAGTCAGGCTAACCGGTCTGTAGTTTCCCGGATCGCCCCTGGAGCCCTTTTTAAATATTGGGGTTACATTTGCTATCCTCCAGTCTTCAGGTACAATGGATGATTTTAATGATAAGTTACAAATTTTTACTAATAGGTCTGAAATTTCATTTTTTAGTTCCTTCAGAACTCTGGGGTGTATACCATCTGGTCCAGGTGATTTACTACTCTTCAGTTTGTCAATCAGGCCTACCACATCTTCTAGGTTCACCGTGATTTGATTCAGTCCATCTGAATCATTACCCATGAAAACCTTCTCCATTACGGGTACCTCCCCAACATCCTCTTCAGTAAACACCGAAGCAAAGAAATCATTTAATCTTTCCGCGATGGCCTTATCTTCTCTAAGTGCCCCTTTAACCCCTCGATCATCTAACGGTCCAACTGACTCCCTCACAGGCTTTCTGCTTCGGATATATTTTAAAAAGTTTTTACTGTGAGTTTTTGCCTCTACAGCCAACTTCTTTTCAAATTTTCTCTTAGCCTGTCTTATCAATGTCTTACATTTAACTTGCCAATGTTTATGCTTTATTGTTTTTGTTTCATTCAGTATTTATTTCGGTTCATTTCATTTACAAGCCAAAATAAACATTTAATTAAAATAGAAAAACCTAAAACAAAACAAAAAACACTAAACAAAGCCTCCATGGGCCCTCCCCCCACCCCCAGCTGCTAGGATCTCCTTTTCCCCACCATAAATAAGTACAGGTAAATAAAGATAGCAAAGCCAAGCTTACTTGGCTGGGCTCAGCTAATCTCAGTAGGGCCTCACCTACCCTTGTTAAGATAGCTGGGGCCGGGGTCCTCCCCAGCCCCCATTTACCCCTTCTGTGGGAGTCCTTTGTCTAGGTAAAAGAAAGGAGGCAGAGTGATCCGTTCGTTCTCCTGCCCCAGTCGAAGTTATTTGAAAATGGCACCAAGCCCTGAGACCAGCGCCAAAGGGACAACACTGTGGTACCTGTCTCAACTCAGACCGGTGCCAATTTCTTGTACATCTGTACAAACTCATGACCATACAAAAAATGGCACCGGCCAGCACCAAGACCATTGCCAGTGACATCACTTTTATGACTGTCTCAGGACCCAGTGAAATTTTTAAATAGCTATGGTAGGTGCAGACACATTTGGGGATCACTCCTACCCTGGAGGTGGCAAGTTATTTATTTATTTAGGGGTGGGTTTTTTTTGTTCTTGGTAAATATTGGGTTCTATCTGCTAATAATGTGCAATATTTTCTGAAATTAAGATGTTCATTTTTTTTTTATTAGACCTGTGCATTTGTACTGAGTAAAACAAAACAAAAATGGCCGTTTTGGTTTGGATTACCCATTCATTTAAAATTAATGTTCATCCCTGTTATGGTGCTGAACAAGATAAATAAATTGGTTACAAGGTCACTGTTTATAAAGTTTATAAGCAATGTTTGTACGAGCTTATAAAATTAGGGTTTTTTTTTGGTTTTTGTTTTTAATTTTTTCTTTATTGATTTTCATGATTTATAATATACAGAATTCAGGAAAAACAGTACATGCAATAGGTAAATACAATTTTAGGAAATAAGCTTTACCACAAAATCACCCTGCATTACTGAACCCAATAATATGGGGGAGAAAGGAAAGATTCAAATCTATAGAAACATAGACTCCTATGATTTAGAGGCTGAGAGGTTAATCACCTTTATGTTTGGCCTTTTTTTTACCTAGGTTTAGCTAAGTTAGATCCTCCCTCAAGTCTGTTTTATCTGCCAAAAAAGTTGCCAAGTGGGCAGGGTCCATAAAAATAAATCTCTTGATATGAAACAAAACACTTGCAAGGAAATTTTAAAAAGAATGTCAGAAAAACTAGCAGGACCACCCTATCATAGTTCACAGCCTAAACATTTGGTGACAATTTTACAAGAAGTTAGGAATTGGGGTGGAGAAGATATTTCCTTTGCTGCCAAGGCCCCTTATCGCCGCCAGTAACGCACCCAATAGCACCACCTTTCAGATTTTTGTTGGAGGGGATGAGGTATAAAGGGCTCCTTTCTCCACACGTGGTTGACCTGGTCACATGTGCAAGACTTTTGGGCTCAGGTCTTTTAGGTGATTTCCCAAATCTCAAGGTAAGAGTTTCATGCCTCTCCAGAATTGGCCTTGCTGGGTTTCTTTTTCGGTCCCAGGGAAGCTAAAGGCTCTAATGGGTCAGATGCCGCTAGCCGCAAGATTTACAATTGCTCAATTTTGGAAGGGAACATCCCTCCTGGATAATTAGAAGAATCAAGTTATTGAACTAGCTCGCATAAAAAGGATGTCACACTCTCTTAAAGGCTCTCTTAATCAGTATGATGCTATTTGGCGGAGGTTTTGGACTAAATAGTCCATTTCTCCCTCAAATGTGAACTGCCTTAGACTGAACGCACAAAGTTCCTTTGTACATTTTAATTTTTGTTTTTCTTACAGTGCTGATTTGGTGTGGGGTCTATGTCGAATTACCTTATCCTGGATTTGTACGAGGCATGGTTATGTGCTGTCCTATAATGGTTGAGGAAGTTAGCCGCTAAATTAATATTTGGGCACTTATCTGGCTAAATTCTAGCCAGCTAATAAGATAACTGGCTAGAATTTAGCCAGCTAAGTTAGGGACATTCCAGGGCGTAACTTGGAGGAGTTGAGTTAGCCAGTTGAGTTAGCCAGCTAGCTTCAATATTCAGAGTTAGCCGGATGACTTAACCGGTTAAGTCTGGTCGGGTCAAAGAGCTGCCCTAAAGTTAGGTGGCTATAGTGCAGTTTCACTATTGAATATATCTCCAAAGTTAGCAAGATAAGTTCATCTGGCTAACTTTGCCAGCTGGACTGTGTCTGAATATGGATCTCTGGTACGTTAAACCAATTGATCTCTGTACTCCCCTTTCTTTAGTGCTCTGTTAATCTTTCCCAGATTTGTATTATTGAGATTTGATAAAGGAATGTCTGTTTGCCTGATTATTAAAATACAAAGGTTTAAAAAGAAAAATCTCAAAGTTCAATGATGCAACAGGAGAGATTACACGGATCTCTAATGTCATTACATCAAATGTTATAAGGCTTACTCAGTAACCTTTGTTTACAGAAAAATGCAAAAAAACCCAATATGGATGACTCTCATTCAAGCCTAGAAGTATTCTCGTGATAAAAGAGCATAGGAACATAAGAAGTTCCATTTGGATAAAACCAAAGATCCATCAAGCCCAGCATCTTGTCTCTGACAGGGGTCAATCCAATTTCTTGTTGCTCATTCCCAGAGAATGATGCCCCCAGAGCACACGCATCCTAGAGCGGCTGTCTCCCTCCCTATTAATTGGAGACTGTAAAATGAATACTTGGACACATTCCTCTGACTCAAACTGAATGCAAAAATTGAACAATTCAAATTTAAAATGGATCATAGATAATTACAAGCCTTAGTGCTAAGCTGGACTACTGCAATTCCCTGTATTTGGGGCTGCCAAAAGTTTGTTGCAGGTGCGGCAATTAGTCCAAAATGCAGCTGCTAGAGTAATTACACGAACAGGACATAAGGATAGAATTATCCAGAGATTAAAGGAGCTGCCCTTCTGTCCATTCACAAAAGAACAGAGTTTAAAATCCTCATGCTGATTCATAAGGCTGTTCATAGTGGGGGGTTTCATATTGCCTTGCTAATCTCAATAGAATATTACATGGCCATGCATCATTTTTTGTTTTGCGGGAAAAGATTTACTTGCAATACCATCATTTAAAGAGAATAAATTACGTGACACAAGGAAGATTTAATTATTCTTTACCTAATAATTTTCTTTCCTTGAGTCCTGTTAAATCAATCCTCATGTATGGAATTTCCTTCCTCCACAGCTGATGGAGACAGAGGACACACTTCTTTCATGACCTCACTCTGTGCTATAAAGTAGGTGGTGTCCGAGGCCACTGCCAATAGCCTATTGCCAAAACACTGACCAACTGAAATCCCTTTAATGAAATAATGCCAATTGAGATTATGATACCCAATAAGGGCCCACAAGACCATTCTGAATGAGATAAGAGGTAAGGTGAAGGAAGAAGAAAAATAAGAATAATCAGACTAAATAAGAACGTGCTCTGTATTTTCGCCCCTTTCAACTCTGGGTTCCTGGGCAGGCTCTGGACTGGTCTTGCAGGACTCAAGGAAAGAAAATTATCAGGTAAGAATAATTTAACCTTCCTTTTCTTCCTGCTAGACCAGACCTCACATATGAGAGTTATCAAAGTTACTGCTTGCTAGAGAAGGAGGAAGACAGGGCTATTCAAAAGATTCCTGTCCTAAAGGCAGAGTCTACTTTGGTCTGCACATCCAACCTGTAATACTTTGCAAAGGAATGCAAGGATAACCAGAGAGAACAAACAGGCCTTCACCCAGGATGATATTTGTGCCCTTATAGAGTGGGCCCAGAGTGCAACTGGTCCTCCCAACAGCAGGTAAGCCAAAGTTATTGCTTGTTTGATCCATCTAGCTAAGTTAGCTTCCCCTTTCCTGGGGCCTGCAAACAATAAACAAAACAGCTTGTTTGTCTTCCTAAAACTATTTGTCACTTTCAGATAACTCAAGGGTATACCATGCACATACCATAGACTCAGGTTCTTATCTTTCCCCTGACAATTGCTACTATTAAAGGCTGGAAGGGAAACAGATTGGTTCACAGGAAAGGCAGATAGCAACTTGGGCAAGAAGGATGGAACCAGATGGACAAAAGGTGACAGAGTACACAGAGAAAACCAAATAAAAATCCCTACTTGTCTGAACCTGCGGTTCCTCTCGTACTGAGCAGGATTACTATTGCAACAACACATCATCAGTAGGGTAAAACTAACCTGTCTTACGACGGTCTAATCCCAGCTCACGTTCCCTCTTCAGCATAGAGTAAGCTTAACATACTTGAGATAGCTTGGTCAAACAGACTGCTACCAAAAAGGCATTCTTCAGAGACAACTCTGAAATGGGTACCTGCTGTATTGGCTTGCAGGGTGGTATGACTAAAGCTCTCAAGACAACACTGAAATCCCACTGAGGGACTATAGGTCAGAAAGGCAGCCAGATGTGCTTCACCCCTTTCAGGAACTGGACTATGTCTGGATGTGCTGCTACTTGGGTACCTCTGATTTGGCCCCTATAGCAAGAAACAGCTGCTACCTGTACCTTCAGATAATTAAGGGCCAATCACTTATCTGGACCAGCTTATGGACCAGGAAATGAGGAGAACCCCTGCTCATCATAGAAACTCTCAAACATTCACCGAATTCTAATGTAGGCTAAGGAAGTAGAAAACTTCTGTGCTTTTAACATGGTTGAGATCATGAGGAATAATTTCTCTTCTGCAGGTAAACCGTTTCAAAGATCAGGCCATGAGAGAGAATAGAGACAGGTATTCCACTGGAACTGTACCTTGCCAGAGCAGACCCTGCTCCCTGGGAAGACACTATGGGGTTCTGCTCAGCAGCCTCACTAGGTCTGTGTACAAAGGCCTATTCAGCCAATCCCCAGCTATTAGAATCACCATGGACAGATAGTCCTCTATCTTTTTTATCTTGCTCATAATAGGCCACGATGGGAAGATACACAGAGGGTTGAGGCATGGCCACAGGCACAAGTGTGCGTCTAAGCCACTAGATCGTGGCTCTGTCCTGCGACTGAAGAATATGCTGGTCTTGGCATTTCTCCGTGACACCATCAGGTTCACAACCAGACAACCCCATTGGTCTACTATCATTTGAAAGGCTTTTGAACGCAATTCCCACTCTCCTGGGTCCAACCTGCTCCTGCTGGGCAAATCGGCTAAGAGATTTTCCTTAACTGCTATGCAGGATGTTCAGAGGTGGAGGTGGTACTCCTCTTGGCCACCTCTTGCACTACCATGAGCTGCGAGTGCCCCCTTGCCTGTTTACATATAGTATTGTCTGGCAACACTCTAATTGCCTTCCCTCTTACCAGTAGGAAAAACTACTGCAGAGCCAGTATGATGGCTCTTGTATCTAGCCTGTTTATTGACCACAACAATTCTTCTCTTAACCAGTGCTCTTGTGTCAGTTGGCCATAGCAGTATGCCCCCCAGCCCTCAGGCTGGCATCTGTTCTGACTATGATCAGCTGGGGGGCCCTATGGCTATTCCTTTCTGCATGTTGGAGCGCTGTTGCCACTAAGCCAGACTCCTCCTTACCCTCGAGGGAACCTAGATACTAGTAATCCCAGGAGGAGGGCGAACAACATGACAACAGCGACTGCAGAAAAGATCATGTGTACCCTGGCCCATGGGACAGACACAGCAAGGATTCTTTGAGATCTAAGAGATGGAGGTAGTCTCATGCTCTGGGTGACTCCTGAGCCTGGAAAGCCAGCATCTGGTCTATTAGTTAAAATTTGTAACCTATCATTAAAATCATCCATTGTACTTGGAGGGTGGCCAATGTAATCCCAATATTTAAAAAGGGCTCCAGGGGCGATCCGGGAAACTATAGACCAGTGAGCCGGACTTCAGTACTGGGAAAAATAGTGGAAACTATTCTAAAGATCAAAATCATAGAGCATATAGAAAGATATGATTTAATGGAACACTGTCAACATGGATTTACCCAAGGGAAGTCTTGCCTAACAAATCTGCTTCATTTTTTTTGAAGGGGTTAATAAACATGTGGATAAAGGTGAAATGGTAGATGTAGTGTATTTGGAATTTCAGAAGGCGTTTGACAAAGTCCCTCATGAGAGGCTTCTAAGAAAACTAGAAAGTCATGGGATAGGAGGCAATGTCCTTTCGTGGATTACAAACTGGTTAAAAGACAGGAAAAAGAGAGTAGGATTAAATGGTCAATTTTCTCAGTGGAAAAGGGTAAACAGTGGAGAGCCTTAGGGATCTGTACTTGGAGCACTGCTTTTCAATATATATATATAAATGATCTGGAAAGGAATACGACGAGTGAGTTTATCAAATTTGCAGATGATACAAAATTATTCAGAGTAGTTAAATCACAAGCGGATTGTGATACATTACAGGAGGATCTTGCAAGACTGGAAGATTGGGCATCCAAATGGCAGATGAAATTTAATGTGGACAAGTGCAAGGTGTTGCATACAGGGAAAAATAACCCTTGCTGTAGTTACATGATGTTAGGTTCCATATTAGGAGCTACCCAACCTGGAAAAAGATCTAGGCATCATAGTGGATAATACTTTGAAATTGTCGGCTCAGTGTGCTGCAGCAGTCAAAAAATCAAACAGAATGTTAGGAATTATTAGGAAGGGAATGGTTAATAAAACAGAAAATGTCATAATGCCTCTGTATCGCTCCATGGTTAGACCGCACCTTGAATATTGTGTACAATTCTGGACGCCGCATCTCAAAAAAGATATAGGTGCGATGGAGAAGGTACAGAGAAGGGCTACCAAAATGATAAGGGGAATGGAACAGCTCCCCTATGAGGAAAGACTAAAGAGGTTAGAACTTTTCAGTTTGGAGAAGATACGGCTGAGGGGGGATATGATAGAGGTCTTTAAGATCATGAGAGGTCTAGAACGGGTAGATGTGAATCAGTTATTTACTCTTTCGGATAATAGAAAGACTAGGGGGCACTCCATGAAGTTAGCATGTGGCACATTTAAAACTAATTGGAGAAAGTTCTTTTTTACTCAACGCACAATTAAACTCTGGAATTAAACCACATCCTCTGGAATGCCAGAGGATGTGGTTAGTGCAGTTAGTATATCTGTGTTTAAAAAAGGATTGGATAAGTTCTTGGAGGAGAAGTCCATTACCTGCTATTAATTAAGTTGACTTAGAAATAGCCACTGCTATTACTAGCAACTGTAACATGGAATAGACTTAGTTTTTGGGTACTTGCCAGGTTCTTATGGCCTGGATTGGCCACTGTTGGAAACAGGATGCTGGGCTTGATTGACCCTTGGTCTGACCCAGTATGGCATGTTCTTATGTTCTTAATTTCTTATGTTCTTAATTTTTTGGGCACCAGAGAGACTTGCCCTTCTCATGTATCAAAACAAGGCCCTAAGAAGTCCAAAGTCTGAGATGGCTCTAGGTTGCTCTTAGAAACATAGAAACATGACAGCAGAAAAAAAAATGTATGGCCCATCCAGTCTGCCTGTCCGTCCAATTAATTTAGAATTATAATTCTCATCGCTTCCTTAGAGATCCCCTGTATTTATCCATGTTTTCTTGAATTCAGATACTGTTTTTGTCTCCATCACTTCCACTGGGAGGCTGTTCTATACATCTACCACCCTCTCTGTTTAGAAATATTTCCTAAGATTACTCGAGTATACCCCCTTTCAACCTCATCTCATGACCCCTCGTTCTAGACCCTCCTTTCCATTGAAAAAGGCTCACCTCCCCTGCATGGAAATCTTTGAGATATTTGAATGTCTCTATCATATATCCCTATCTCGCCTTTCCTCAAGGGTATACATGTTTAGATCTTTAAGTCTATCCCCATATGCTTTAAAAAGAAGACCACAGATCATTTTAGTAGCCACCCTCTGGACTGTCTCCAACTTGTTTATATCCTTATGAAGGTGAGGTCTCCAGAATTGTACACAGTATTTTAAGTGAGGACTCACTAGGGACCTATACAGGGGCAATATCACCTCCCTTTTTCTGCTAACCATTCCTCTCCCTAAGCAGCCAAGCATCTTTCTGGCTTTTACCTTTGCTTTATCCATCTGTTAGGCCATCTTAAGATTATCAGATACAATTACCCCAGATCCCACGCTTTCTTTGTGCTTAGAAGAATTTCACCTCCAATACTGTACTATATTCTTCATATAATTTATACCCATTCTAGCTGCTGCATGAGCTGGACCAATATCTCTGAGGCCCAGCAATTCCTGGACTGATTTGGCTCTTATAAGCTAGTTGTCCAAGTATGGATGCACCAGTATGCCCTGCTTACATAGGGTCACCGCCACCACCATCTTAACCTTGATAAATGTCCTGTGAGCTGTTGCTAGCCCAAAGAGTAATGCCTGAAATAGAAAATGCTCTCTGACCATAAAGAACCTCAACTGGCTCTGGTGGGACATCCAAATGGGAATATGAAAATACACTTCCACTAGATCCAAGGGGGTTAAGTTTTCTCCTTCCCTTGCTGACGCTATGACTGAATGTATTTCCATCTGAACGTGGGCCACGTGCAGGCATTTGTTGACCCTTTTTAGGTCTAGCACTGGGTGGAAAGATCAGTCTTATTTTGGTACCACAAAATAAACTGAATAAATGTGTTGCCCCATCTCTTATGGGGGGCACTGGAATAATTGCTTGAAGAAGCTGCAATTTTGTCAGTGACCTCATGACTACCTGTCTTAGGAGAGGAGAGACACAGGGAAGACCATAAAGACACTTGGGACTAGCCTTGTACATTCGGGGGCATATCCCCTTCATATGATGTCTAGAATACAATTGGTCCAAAGTGATTCATTTCCACTCCATGTAGTACCTCAATAAGTGTCCCCTTACTGTTACCACCATTAGAGGGACCTGCTGCAGATCACTGGGCTGAGCAGCTGACACCTGCTGCTGCAGGGGACTCTGACATCACTCTTCTCACACCCCCAAAAGAGCCAGTTCATACTCTGTGCACCTAAAGGAGAATGCATTATAGGCTTATACCTGTGCCAGTCCCAAGAATGCTGGGATATGAACACCAGCGAGCCTGACTGTGTTCTGTCTTCAGGGAGCCTCTGGGGGTTTGATTCCCCCAGATCTTTCACTAGTGTTTTCCAGGTCTTCTTCAAAAGCAGGTTCCCCTTAAAGGGCAATTTCTAGAGGCATGAATCTTGTGGCAAGTCTTCTGCTCAGTTGTGCAGCCATAGAAGCCTCTTGGCTGCCACCCCCAAGGTCAATGTCCAAGAGTACATTCACACCAGGTCATACGTATCATCCACTAAAAATGGTATGATCAATTCTACACTGGTGGCACCCTTGACTGCCCTAACTAGGAAGGGAGCGCCTTCTTGGGATTGGCCTACTGAAGCTCTTCATGCAGTTCAATGTTTAAAAGAAGAATTTATAAAGGATCCTTGTCTGCAACGTCCTGATCCCACCAAGCCATTTTTTCTTGAAGTGGATGCTTCGGCTCTAGGCATTGGAGCTATTTTGTTACAACCATCTGACTCAGGGCAACTCCGCACTTGCACCTATTTTTCTAAGACGTTTTCTCCTGCAGAAAAGAATTATGCGATTGGAGAATGAGAGTTATTAGGTATCAAGGCTGCATTTGAAGAGTGGCGTCATCTGTTAGAAGGGGCTAAATGTACCATTAACATCTACACTGATCATAAAAACCTCGCTTACTTATCAGAGGCCCAGCGTTTGAATCCACGACAGGCCCAATGGGCACTTGTTTTTAGTCGATTTGACTTCAAGGTACATTTTCGGCTGGCCGAAAAAAATTTGCGAGCTGATGCTCTCTCTCGGAGTTTTGCACCTGACGATTCCCCTGAGCCTCCCCGTCATATCATCAATCCAGCCCAAATAATGTTGGCAGCTACCTTTAAACCGAAGCGCTTAAGGCAAAAGAGTCTTACGATGGGCTCATGATTCTCATTTATCCAGACATCCTGGTATTTGCAGGACCAAGAATCTTATTTCCCGCTTTTATTGGTGGCCACAATGGAAGTCAGACATTAAGAGTTATGTGGAATCTTGTCCTACATGTGCCACTCAAAAGGTTCCGTGACAACGACCGTCTGGACTCTTACAACCACTTCCAGATAAACCCTGGACCCACATAGCCACCGATTTCATCACCAACCTCCCTCTTTCCGAGGGAAATACAGTCATTTCGGTCGTGGTTGATTGATTCTCCAGGATGGCTCATTTCATTCCCCTTCTGGGACTGCTGTCTGCTCCAGAATTAGCTCGACTTTTCCTACAACATATTTTTCAAGTTCATGGTTTGCCTTCTAGTATTGTCTCTGACAGAGGAGTTCAATTTACGGCTCTTTATTGGAAGAATCTCTGTAAAAAGTTTCAAATAGAACTAAACTTCCTTCAGCCTATCACCCTCAATCGAATGGTTTGACAAAATGCACCAATCAGTCCCTCAAGACTTTCTTATGCTGCTATGTGAACCAACGACAGGATGATTGGGCATCTCTGTTACCATGGGCTGAGATTTGTCACAATAATCATGTAACTCAGGCTTCAGGATCATCACTCTTCTTTCTAGTCTTTGGGAGACATCCTCGAATTCCCCTTCCCATTACCACACCTTCTTCCTGCCCAGCTGTTGAACTAACCATCCAATCTATGATGGAGCTCTGGAGACACACACACAACATCTCTTACAACAGGCCTCCAGTAAAGCAAAAAAGCAAGCCAACAAACGCAGGAGAGTTGGTCCGCAACTTCAGCCAGGGGATTTGGTGTGGTTGAGCACTTGGAACCTTAGATTACGCACACCATCCCTAAAATTCGCTCCCAGTTTTGTTGGACCATTTCCTGTTGATAGACAAGTCAGAGAAGTCACCTTTAAATTAAAGTTACCCTCTAATTTACGCATCCATAATGTGTTCAAGTATCATTGCTTAAACCTGCAGTTTTGTCTTGGCCCTCCAGGAGGACTAAACCAGTCATTCCCTCTATAATTCAAGACGACACACAGTATGAGGTTAAAGAAATCTTTGACACCAGACAATCTAGGGAAGTTCTACAGTATTTAATTTCCTGGTAAAATTATGGATCAGAGGAGAACTCATGGGAGCCTGCTTGTAATGTCCAGGCACCTCGTCTACTCCAATAGTTTCATCGACGTTTTCCTCTTAAACCTCATTCCAGTAGCAGCAGGGAGGGCCTTTGCGGGGGAGGTACTGTTACCCGTCAACGGTAGCAGGACCGGGCTTCCGCTCCGCAGCGGGGCATGGCAGACTCTGTCGGTGGCAGCACGCGCCGACTTTCAGCGCGTCCTTGCTCCGCCCCCTCTCTGACATATCGCCGGAAAGACCTGAAGTTCCCGCATTTGTGTGGGAACTTCTGAGATTTAAACCCCTGAGCCCAGCTCGCAATGCCTCAGCTAAAGGCTTGCTTGTGTTGGCGCTCCCCCTGCATTTCCTTTGTTTCTGTGCTGTTTTTGACCTCGGACTGCCTTGGACCCTCTCCGTCTGCTGCCTGTCACGACCTCGGATTGACTTTGGACTTTCTCTGCCGATTGTTAGCTGATACCACGAGTCAAGGTAAGACTGACATCTACGAAGGGATTCACTAACATGCTCCGTAATAGCTGTGCCTAGGGAATGTCTTTGGTGGCTTCTCGATTCCCCTCAGTGGGATCTTTAGGAGTGGTACCCAATATCCCTAAGGCTCATACCACACTAGAAATGAGAACTGCTAGTTCATCATTCCAGAACAAAAGGACTATGGTGAAGTCTTCCTCTTCTGAAGAGAACTCCCCTTCCTCTGTGAGCCCTCAGAAGACCCCTAGACTGACTTCTCCCTAGCCCAGTAAGCTTCCATGGAGTCCTGAGTGCCTGTGCAGAAGGAGGGAGGCTTCAACCTTCGTTTTGTCACTTGGGTGTTGCTCCTTTGAGGTGACAGCTACAGCCTGATGATTCAAGCACATTAGGTTCTGTGGCTTTAGTCATGGCAGTATATGCCTTATGCATTGCCATAAAAAAGTCTGGGAAAAAATCCCCTGCTGGGGCTCTATATGACTCCCTCTTAAGAACATAAGAAATGCCATACTGGGTCAGACCAAGGGTCCATCAAGCCCAGCATCCTGTTTCCAACAGTGGCCAATCAAGGCCATAAGAACCTAGCAAGTACCCAAAAACTAAGTCTATTTCATGTTACCATTGCTAATGGCAGTGGCTATTCTCTAAGTGAACTTAATAGCAGGTAATGGACTTCTCCTTCAAGAACTTATCCAATCCTTTTTTAAACACAGCTATACTAACTGCACTAATCACATCCTCTGGCAACAAATTCCAGAGTTTAATTGTGCGCTGAGTAAAAAAGAACTTTCTCCGATTAGTTTTAAATGTGCCCCATGCTAACTTCATGGAGTGCTCCCTTGTCTTTCTACTATCCGAAAGAGTAAATAACCAATTCACATCTACCCGTTCTAGACCTCTCATGATTTTAAACACCTCTATCATATCCCCCCTCAGTCGTCTCTTCTCCAAGCTGAAAAGTCCTAACCTCTTTAGCCTTTCCTCATAGGGGAGCTGTTCCATTCCCCTTATCATTTTGGTTGCCCTTCTCTGTACCTTCTCCATCGCAAATATATCTTTTTTGAGATGCGGCGACCAGAATTGTACACAGTATTCAAGGTGGCGTGTCACCATGGAGCGATACAGAGGCATTATGACATTTTCCGTTTTATTCACCATTCCCTTTCTAATAATTCCCAACATTCTGTTTGCTTTTTTGACTGCCGCAGCACACTGAACCGACGATTTCAATGGTTATCCACTATGAAACCTAAATCTCTTTCTTGGGTTGTAGCACCTAATATGGAACCCAACATTGTGTAATTATAGCATGGGTTATTTTTCCCTATATGCATCACCTTGCACTTATCCACATTAAATTTCATCTGCCATTTTGATGCCCAATTTTCCAGTCTCACAAGGTCTTCCTGCAATTTATCACAATCTGCTTGTGATTTAACTACTCTGAACAATTTTGTGTCATCTGTAAATTTGATTATCTCACTCGTCGTATTTCTTTCCAGATCATTTATAAATATATTGAAAAGTAAGGGTCCCAATACAGATCCCTGAGGCACTCCACTGTCCACTCCCTTCCACTGAGAAAATTGTCCATTTAATCCTACTCTCTGTTTCCTGTCTTTTAGCCAGTTTGCAATCCACGAAAGGACATCGCCACCTATCCCATGACTTTTTACTTTTCCTAGAAGCCTCTCATGAGGAACTTTGTCAAACGCCTTCTGAAAATCCAAGTATACTATATCTACCAGTTCACCTTTATCCACATGTTTATTAACTCCTTCAAAAAAGTGAAGCAGATTTGTGAGGCAAGACTTGCCTTGGGTAAAGCCATGCTGACTTTGTTCCATTAAACCATGTCTTTCTATATCTTCTGTGATTTTGATGTTTAGAACACTTTCCACTATTTTTCCTGGCACTGAAGTCAGGCTAACCGGTCTGTAGTTTCCCGGATCGCCCCTGGAACCCTTCTTAAATATTGGGGTTACATTTGCTATCTTCCAGTCTTCAGGTACAATGGATGATTTCAATGATAGGTTACACATTTTTACTAATAGGTCTGAAATTTCATTTTTTAGTTCCTTCAGAACTCTGGGGTGTATACAATCCGGTCCGGGTGATTTACTACTCTTCAGTTTGTCAATCAGGCCTACCACATCTTCTAGGTTCACCGTGATTTGATTCAGTCCATCTGAATCATTACCCATGAAAACCTTCTCCATTACGGGTACCTCCCCAACATCCTCTTCAGTAAACACCGAAGCAAAGAAATCATTTAATCTTTCTGCGATGGCCTTATCTTCTCTAAGTGCCCCTTTAACCCCTCGATCATCTAACGGTCCAACTGACTCCCTCACAGGCTTTCTGTTTCGGATATATTTTAAAAAGTTTTTACCTCTACAGCCAACTTCTTTTCAAATTCTCTCTTACTCTGTTTTATCAATGTCTTACATTTAACTTGCCAACGTTTATGCTTTATCCTATTTTCTTCTGTTGGATCCTTCTTCCAATTTTTGAATGAAGATCTTTTGGCTAAAATAGCTTCTTTCACCTCCCCTTTTAACCCTGCCGGTAATCGTTTTGCCTTCTTTCCACCTTTCTTAATGTGTGGAATACATCTGGACTGTGCTTCTAGAATGGTATTTTTTAACAATGACCACGCCTCTTGGACATTTTTTACTTTTGTAGTTGCTCCTTCCAGTTTTTTTCTAACAATTTTTCTCAATTTATCAAAGTTTCCCTTTTGAAAGTTTAGCACGTGAGCCTTGGATTTGGACACTGTTCCTCTTCCAGTCATTAAATCAAATTTGATCATATTATGATCACTATTGCCAAGCGGCCCCACCACCGTTACCTCTCTCACCAAGTCTTGTGCTCCACTGAGAATTAGATCTAAAATAGCTCCCTCTCTCGTCAGTTCCTGAACCAATTACTCCATAAAGCTATCATTTATTCCATCCAGGAATGTTACCTCTCTAGCGTGTCCCGATGATACATTTACCCAGTCAATATTGGGGTAATGGAAGTCTCCACTTCATTATTACTGCACTACCAATTTGGTTAGCTTCCCTAATTTCTCTTAGCATTTCACTGTCTGTCTCACCATCTTGACCAGGTGGACGGTAGTATTCCCCTATCACTATAGTCTTCCCCGACACACAAGGGATTTCTACCCATAAAGATTCAATTTTGTATTTAGTCTCATGCAGGATGTTTATCCTGTTGGACTCTATGCCATCCCGGACATAAAGCGCCACACCCCCTCCCGAGTGCTCCTCTCTGTCATTGCGATATAATTTGTACCCCGGTATAGCACTGTCCCATTGGTTATCCTCTTTCCACCATGTCTCTGAGATGCCAATTAAGTCTATGTCATCATTCACTGCTAAACATTCTAATTCTCCCATCTTACTTCTTAGACTTCTGGCATTAGCATACAAACATTTCAAAGTTTGTTTTTTGTTTGTATTTTCATTCTGCTTTTTAATTGATAGGGTTAAGTTAGAATTTTTTAGCTCAGGTGAATTTTTAGTTACAGGCACTTGGACTACTTTTCTAATTATTGGAACCTCACTGTCGGGATGCCCTAATTCTAATGCATCATTAGTATCCTTTGAAGATACCTCTCTCCGAACCATGCACTGCTGAGCGACTGTCGGCTTTCCCCTTTGTTCTAGTTTAAAAGCTGCTCTATCTCCTTTTTAAAGGTTAGCGCCAGCAGTCTGGTTCCACCATGGTTAAGGTGGAGCCCATCCCTTCGGAAGAGACTCCCCCTTCCCCAAAAGGTTCCCCAGTTCCTAACAAAACTTAATCCCTCTTCCTTGCACCATCGTCTCATCCACGCATTGAGACTCCGGAGCTCTGCCTGCCTCTGGTGACCTGCGTGTGGAACAGGGAGCATTTCAGAGAATGATACCCTGGAGGTTCTGGATTTAAGCTTTCTACCTAAGAGCCTAAATTTGGCTTCCAGAACCTCCCTCCCACATTTTCCTATGTCGTTGGTGCCCACATGTACCACGACAGCCGGCTCCTCCCCAGCACTGTCTAAAATCCTATCTAGGTGACGCGTGAGGTCCGCCACCTTCACACCAGGTAGGCATGTTACCAGGCGATCCTCACGCCCACCAGCCACCCAGCTATCTATATTCCTAATAATCGAATCACCAACTATGACGGCCACTCTAGCCTCCAGAGATCGGACTTGTTTTCTGAGAGCCAGGAGCTCTTTGCATCGCATGCACATGTACAACTTCTCACCGGTGGGTAAAAAATCATATATGTGACACTCGATGCAAAAGACTGGGAAGCCCCCCTCTTGCTGCTGGACTGCTGCCTTCATCTCAATTTTGATCAGTTCCTAGTTAAGTTTTAGGTTGCTATGGGAGTAGGAATGTGTCTAATGCCCTTTAAATGTATTAGTGAATTCACTATGTGTCTGGTAGTGGCCTACCAGGGTCTGATCAAATTCTCAATAACGTTTTTGTTGATGTTTTGGTTTTTTTTGTGAAAGTGGCACCTGCCTATAAATTAAGGGATGAGCTAGGGGTGGGTGGGCGAGGGGTGGGAGGGTTGGGAAATACAAACAGTCTAACTTCAGTTAGTCAGCCTGAGTAACTCACTGCTCTCTTGATTAACTAATGTTGGTCCCTATTCAAACCCAATCACACTACTTCAACACCTTTCCAAGGTGAGTAACTGAGCTGAACTATTCAACTTTTTTACTTAGGTATACACTGCTCCTAGCTTATTTCTAGCTTCTGGCTACTTTTTGGGTTGGTTTTTGTTTTTGGTGGGTTTTTTTTTTCCAATACAAACACTCAGTTAGTATTAAATACAAACACTCAGTTCTTTAAAAGTCTGGAGAACACTCAGTTCTGCAGACTTTTAAAAATAAACACACTACCTACTGCTACCTTATTGACTGACTAAAAATACAAACAGTCTAACGTGTTTATTCACTGCCTACCTACTGCTACCTTATTGACTGACTATTTAAAAATACAGTCTAACTTGTTTATTCACTGCCTTTCTGACTATTAAAGGCACAAACACACTAAATAATATTCCCAAATAGTTAACTTTGCCCCAATACTTTTAAAAAAGACAATGTCCCAAGCAAAAACTTACTGATTCCTTTCAGCCACCAGCAAGGTGATCCTCTCCTCTCAGAGTTCCCACTGGAATGCATGACCATAGGACCAAATGGATGCCGCCCTGGTAAGTTACTAGCTCCTCCCCCTGTGGCGACCCAGATGTGACTCACAGTAATGCTACTGCTGTTGCACTGTTCCTCATGCAGGCTGAGGATTTAGTTTCATAGCTGCAGAAAGATCATGCCTCTCCCTCTCTGCTTGCCAAATGGAGCGCCACCAAAGTGTTGCCTTCCATCCTCAAAAATGGCTCAGACATTAATCACCACCTCTAGAGCCCTCATTGCTGGTTGGTCTTGGGGATCCGACTTCTTCTCCCCTTTTATTTTTGCTTCTCCACCCCCTTCAGACAAGAGGCACCAGCAAGGTGGGGGAGGGGGGATGGATGAAAGAGAAAAGTGGTCTTGCTGCCTTTTTTTTTTTTTTTTTAAAAGGGCCTCACATTCTAGTTCCCCTTAGCAATAGGAAACCCTTCTGCAGGGAATTCTCAGATCATTTGGAGTACAGAGATGATCCCCAGGGGTTTCAACCAGGGCCATATCTGGGAGAAATGCTCCCACTGGGAAAAGCACGCCCTAAGGGCTGTTGTCCCAGGAGCAATAAGGCTCAACCAGACTGGGACTGAACCTAGGCTCTAGAAGCTGTCATCTTCACACTTTGCAGTTGCTGGCGACAGAGACAACTGGCAATGGCCTTGGACCACACCTCCTTTATATCCCAGAGTGAGGTCATAAAAAAGGTCTGTTCTCTGTCTCTATCAACTGTGGAGAAAGGAAATCCCATACATGAAGAGTCTAGCAGGAAGAAAAGAAATAGAGCATTCTCTATCGCAGGTTCAATATTGTGCAATTCCCTTGATAGCAAGTTGAGGAGTGAGGTTGAATATCTGGGCTTTAGAAAGAAGGTAAAACAAAGCATTTTCAGTAGGTTTACGATTGAAATGATTTGTGTTTGCAACTTTATAGTTTTACTGAAGTTTTGTTTCCATTTTTAATGAATATCTGTGAGTTTATTTTTATGTATTTATGAATGTAATGTTGTACAGTGTTGCTGGAATCTGCGGACTATACGTTTAGATAAATAAAAAACTAAATAAACATTCAGGAGTGAATTTTCAAAGGAGTTGCGTGTATAAAACTAGTACATATTGTAGGAATTTTCAAAAGCCAATTTACGTGCATAAAATCTTTTGAAAATTCAATGAAATTTCAAAGGAGTTATGTAAAAGTAGCAATTTTCAAAAACCTTTTTATGCACATAAATCCTTTGAAAATTACCTCTATTGTTAAACAAGGAGGCATGAGAAGATATAATTAATGGTGTCAATGTCGATAGGCAAGCTGTGTAAATTAGAAGGATAGCTATATCTGGCTAGCTTAGGCCTAGATTCATCATTTTGTGATAAATATAGCAAAAATAGCACCTGCGATAAAAAAAAAAGGGGCATGCTTATGGTAATTTTCCTGATACCGCTTCACATAGCTATTTTACCGCAATGCTTGTTAAATTTATTGTACCCGCGATATTTTCACATCGCAAACTGAGAAGTCCCCGGACAAGCTTTTATCGCACTATCTACCTAGCTGCAATCAAGTTAGGAAACGCCCTAATGCATTTTGATAAATGACCCCCTTAGATAGGACTTTCAGCCACACTGGGTGCAGCTGAATATCCCCGTTAAAAGCGCTGTTAGGAACCCTGGCCGCATGGGACCACGACTGGGTCCCCTCACCTGCACCAGTCAGAGGCCCGGCCCCGCCCTTGCCACCGACGCTCCTGGCTGCCCACTCTGCTCGTGGCCTGCTCTTGCGGCACCCTGAACGCCACCCACTCCAGCTCCTCATGGTTTCCTCTCTAGGCATGCATGCGTGCCGAATCATGGGATTTAAAGGGCCAGTAGTGGGAAAGTTCCCCGAAGCCCGGGCTGATGATATCAGGTTAGGTGGGTATTTAAACCCTGTCCCTCTGCTTCCACTTCACATCAGCAATGGGTCCTGCTCTTCAGAGAGTGAGAGTTGCCTGCGTTCCTGACTCTGCCTTGTCTTGTCCCTGATCCCAGCTTTCCTGTTCTTTGCCTCTGTTCCCTGCCTTGCTCCTCATCCCTTGGATTGGTTTCTCAGTTCTGACTCCTTGCCTGGTACTTGACTCTGCTTGATTGCCGCCTGCCTCTACCTCTGGACTCCTCCAATGCTGCTTCTTTCCTCGTCTTCTGGTTCCATGCCTGGGAAGACCCACTCCTAAGTCCTGCCGGCCATGGTACCCAGGGAATGAGGGCTCATATAGATGAAGGTCCAGTTGGGTTTTCTCTCCCAGAACCGCCGCCTCACGACGAGGACCTCCAGGGGCTACCCCTGGAGGTGGCGATAACCTCGTCTTGGCTCAAGGGTCCACTTTCCCAACAAGCGTTACTTAGAACTGCTATTGAGCAGCCAAAGGTTGAATATTGCCAGCTAGCCAGAAAAATTATCCAGCTAAGTAGAACTACCTCAATCCACCCATTGCCCGCCCACCTTTTATCCAACTAACTAGATAGTCAGAAAAATGACTTATTTGACTATTTAGCAGCCACCGAACTTAAGCGCATATTAAGCATCCACAAGATTGCTGGATAAGTCCTACTTATCCAGCTATTTGCTGGTTGAATATCAACCCCAATCTATTTAATCTTTCTTCAATAACAATGTATTTTAACAGAATACACAAGTCACATTTTACTCCGATAAATGGTCCATAGTATTTATCTCTGCTTCACCTAAATGCTGGAGATGTGGAGTCCATAAGGTTGATGTAATTCATATATCTTGGAGCTCTGAACATTATGGGTAGGCTATTGATGTGCTGATAAAACAAAGTAAAAGTCAACAATCAAGGACAGACCCAAGAGATCAAGATCTCAATAATAATTAATAAATATTTGGAACCAAAATATATTCAGTCATTTTGGAAAATAACCAAGTTGGTAATATCTATACTGGCAGCATACCACAATGTAGGCATGTTTCTTCTGAGATCCATGGCATTCTGAAGTCGATATTCAGCACCACTTATCCAGATAAGTATGGACTTATCCAGCTAAGTGATGTTGTTTCAATATTCAGCCGCACTTAGCAACTGACATTTAGTTGTATGACATTTAGCTGTACAAGTTCTTATGTGGCTAAGTATTTATCCGATTAAGTGGATGAACTACTTATCCAACTAACTTAGCCTAAGTGCCAGTATTTGGACTTACCTGGTTAAGTTAGCCGGATAAGTTAGACCTGCTATCAAGTAGGTCTAAAATTAACCTGATAAAACTTATCCGGGTATATTCAACGGCTCAGTTGCTGATTATACCCAGATAAGTTGTATTCAGACATCTTTAAATATTGACCTCTCTTTATATTCATTTTTATACATCTCTTTCTAGTGTGTGAGAAAATGCTCCAGGTGAAACGCACAAACAAAAAGATACTTACACAAAGAGGTAGGGAAGAATTGAAAGTTGTAGCACAATGTGCTGCCTTGACTGAGGTTGCATCAACTGTGCAAAACTCTGGTACTGGAGTAAGTTGATGACCATTACCTTTCTCCAAAATATATAGTGCAATCTACCATGAAAAAAAAGAATGAGTAAAATTAAAAGGCTTTTACAACATACAAAAATTTGTACCCCACTGAAGAAAGAAAAAAAGAATCAAAGCTCTGCAATTTGTTTTATTTTTCAAAGCTTCCCAGTATTTGATCCCTTGGAACCTAATGGATGCAGCCTTTGCTACAGAACAGCCGTTATGATTTAAAGATTTTGAGCATTCAATTTTATTAACAGTTTTGTCTCAGGATCTTTATTTTATTTAATTTATTTATTTATTTATTTAAAGACTTTTATAGACCGGTATTCGTAAGAACATCATATCGGTTTACAAGAAACTTGAGAGAAACAGAAATACAATTAACAGGGTGTAAAAACTGGGAGGTGTCATATCAGATGTTTCACAGCTTGAAGGTTTCTTTTCAGTGATGCCAGCCTAACTTGATGAGCCTCATAGACTACAAAGTTCAGAAGCCTCTGCATAAAAGGATGCATAAGGTAGGTAGCATGTTGGAAAAACAAATGTGCTGCTATCAATTTTAGTCCTTTAGCTAATTTCTAGTTCTCCTTAACTAACTAACAATAACTTGTTTGGGACACACATCCCAATAACAAGAAAGAAAGAATTGTAGAGCAATCTGTATGAGTGCTCTTTTCCTAAACGAAACTACAACTGTAAAACATGCAATAAGTTGGTTTAAGTTCAGTCCCCACCATCACCCCTGAGCACAGCCATGTTTGGGTGGGTAGATAGGGGATCCCAAACTACCATGGTAGCTCTGTCCCTCAATGTCTAACATCGCTTCTCACTTTTTGAGAACAGCGGTGGAGCAGGAGCTACAACAGCCTGAGCATGAAGACATTTGCACCAGGCCAGACCCAAAAGATACAGTGAACCCTCTCACTGATCGTGGGAGGAGTGGGGAGAGGGGGAGCCCACTGGGGCTGAATCATCCTGGGCCCTGCACCTGCCCCCAGGATTATCCCTACCCCCAGGACACTATCGTAAACTGGAACTAAAATGACAGATTACGTATTAGCTTTTGTCAATAAGATGTTCTTGTTCTCAATGTATAGGAATTCCAATGTTATGAACTAATTTCTCAGTAGGAGTGAATTGAGAAACTCTGTTAGCTGCTATGGTTAATAATTCTCTGCTGATTTTTTTTTTCATTCTTTTTCAGTTTTGGCCTAGATCCATACATTTAATGGTAAAAAGTAATTTTTCTTCAATTTTAGGTATCATTCCTACACAAATTCAATTTCCTTCAAGTCAGGATATGTAATACTTTCAACAATTCTATGCTGTAACAAATAAGCTATATTCAAGTACACATAGGAGATTTAATTGTATCTCAGGATTCAAGTTACAAAAAAATCATTCATCCTTCCTTCACACTGCTTAGAGATATGTTATTGTGGTTTAACATTTTACTGCAAGAAAAAAAGGCATAAAATGTCTTTGGTTATTTGGGTTGCAAACACCTGGGTTGTAAAGAGAATAAAATATCTCCTGAAAATATGTTATTTGCTATATTGAAATGACAAAATATCCCATGAGAAAATGTTCCAGAAAATAGAATCTTTGTACTCTATTATTAATACTTCAATCCTACATTAGCCACAGTTAGGAATGAGTTTTCAAAAGCACATATGTATGTAAAAAGCCATTTTACATGTATTTATAAGCCATTTGAAAATGACTCTGGTGGTTGTACATGTAAAAATACGTGCGGAAGCAATTTCACTTGTACCATTAAGCATACTTGAAAGAGGCATTCCCGGGGCGGAGTTAGGGCAGGGGAAACTATTTACATGCGGACTTTCTAAAATCAAAAGCACGATGGCGTAAATGTGCGCATGTGTGTGCTGCGCAAGGATTTGCACATACCCACAAATTTTCAAAGCAGGCTTAATGCACATAGGTCCACTTTGAAAATTATGGCTGAAGTTCATGTGTACTTTGTACATGCAGACATCAACTCTAAGTGCTATGTTAGAAAACTGGGCTCTTAACGTTTAACTTTCAAAAGTTTGTGCATGTAAAAATCAGCATATACGCTAGTAAATAGTATATACTCGCATATATGCCGTTTTAGAAACCTACAACGTACATGCATAATTAAGGCTGTGCAAGTAAATCTACACGTGTAGAACAGGGGCAGTCCAGAGGCATTCCTGGGCAGGGCCAACATTTACACGCGTAAGATGCTATTTTATAAGAGATTTATGCATATAGATTTTGTTGCGCTTGGAGGTGGACCCTTGTCCTGGAGCAGTGGAGAATGGCTCCCTGGTAGGAACCAGGAAGCACCTGCCCCCAGGGGGCGGAGCACAGGAGGAGACAAAGGCTAGGATGAGCTTCACCACTGGAAGCCCGAGGTCCCCCTGGGTGGAACCCATAGGGACCCGGGCCGCTTGGACTTAGGTGGGCCTCACAGGGTCTCCCGGAGTGGTAGTAGAGAGGGGTGCCCACGATCAGCAAGGGAGCGCGGTCGGACTTCACGCTGTTGGCCTGGAAAGGCAAGGAAGGCCCAAACAGCGTAGGCAATGACAAGGCAAGGGACAGAGCCAGAATCAGGAGACGTGGTCAATGGCAGCCGAGGTCAGAATCCGAGGATCAGTCCGAGGAGTAGTCAACAAGGCAGAGGTCAGGTTCCGGAGGTCAGACGAGGTCACAAGGCAGGCAGAGGTCAGGATGCAGGCAGCGGACAGAATGGTCAAGGAGCAGGCCGAGGTCAGTACCAGAGAGGCAGTCCGAGGGTACTACCTGGAAAGACAGGCAGATAGACAAAGGAACAGAAGGACGCTGGAACAGTAGGACACTGGAACAAGGCTGGAACAAGACTGGAACAAGACTATGAACGCAGAGGCAAGCCAGAACATAATACAATTCCGACCCGATTGCCAAGGCAGAGACTTCCTTATTTCTTTCCATCAATCAGGGCACGCTGCAGAGCTAGGACCCGCCCCTGGCCCTACAAGAGGCCGGGCAGTCAGCGCGCGCGCATAGGGGCGTGGCCAACACCACAGGAGACGCCGAACACCGGCATGTGGCCTGGTGCGCAGTGGAAAGCCTGGCGACCGCCGTCGCAGGACACTGAGGACTAGAGGTGCTTGCGGCTGCTGCTGGGGAGGCCGATCTGTGTCCTGCAGAGGAGCTAGCGAGGTGAGCAGGCCCATGCGTGGGCGGGGCGCACAACAGATTTGGCACCTTATTGGTGTATATTTACACCTGCTCTTTATCTGGAGTCAGTGATCATAAACATCTTAAAAGTGAAATATTGACTAGGTGTGTGTGGGGGGGGGGGGGTCTGGGTGAAATGGGGAGTATTTAGGCTGAAGAGCCAGGAGGATTTCGATAACTTGCAGATGGAGTGGGTGAACCGGTAGATTAATTGGTAACACCAGAAATGTCATTGCCACTTGCATGTTAGAAAATCTCTCAACTTTCATGCATAAAACCCAATTTATTGGGAGGTAAATACATGTAGATTATGCAAGTAAAATCGCTATGCGTATATTTTTAAAATTAGAAGTAAAATTCATGGATACAGTAGTTGCGTGCCACTCATCTGGACAAGTTCCGGCTTTGCCGCTATTTGGCCTGATAAGTCTTAAAAGTGCTATTTATCCGGCTAAGTCAAACAGACTGATAAGTCTCAAATAGAGCTACTTATCTGGATAAGTAGCATTACTTAAGACTTATCCAGTTGTCTGACTTAGGAGGATTAAGTAGTGCTTTTAAGACTTATCTGGCTAAGTAGCTGCAAAGCTGCTACATAATTGGATAAATCGGAACTTATCCAGACAAGTGCAATATGTATTCACACGTTTTTTTTACATAGACATGCAGACTGCTGGGTACATTTGCATCTATTTTATACGCACAGGTTATAAAATATAGGAGCCTACCATGCGCCCATATATATGTCTATGTGGTATGGACACAGCTGTTTTAAAGTTATCCTCCCAATGTACTAGACTTACAGGGGGTAATTTTTTTTAATTGCATGTAAGTTAGTAGGCAAATATGTGTATAAGTAACATCAATTTTCAAAGCAAATTTACACACACAAGTCCATTTGAAAATGATTCCGGCAAAACTGCATGCACAGCAGCTATTAGCCAAGAGAATTTATATGCATGCTTTTTAGAATAAAAAAAGCATGTGTGTAGTCTCAACCCTGCTCAAACTCCATGCCCTAGAACGCCTCTTCCTTATGAGCATAAAAGTATGTGCATACAGTGTGTATTACCGTTTTAAGCAGCTTGTTCAATAGTTTTTTTCTAAAATTACTATAGTGGAATTTCATTGTATTTTTAAGTGATACATTAGATTTGTTACTGTATAATGAATGCCATTTTATAGTGCTCATGCTGGCATCATCTAAATTTATGATTACAGCCCTGACAATAATTTTGGGCCTTATTCATTACTGCTTTTTACTTCAGATACATAAAGGGAGAAAACCACTATGAATAGGGTCAATTAGTAGTATTTACTAAAATTGATCATATTTAAACATTTTGTGAAATCCATAACTCTAACAGACTTTGTGAAGGTAATTTTCACAGGGACTTCTAAAAATAAAGTAGTGTGTTAAGAACATTAGAACATAAGAAATTGCCATACTGGGTCAGACCAAGGGTCCATCAAGCCCAGCATCCTGTTTCCAACAGTGACCAATCCAGGCTACAACTACCTGGCAAGTTCCCAAACACTAAGGGGCCGATTTTAAATTTTACATTTGTGCGTGCTACCCGACGCGAGCAAGGGGGTGCACACTTGTGCACGCCGAGCCCAAGGGGAGCCCCGATGATTTTCCCCGTTCCCTCCAAGGCCAATGTCCACACCTGTTGTACTCTTTTAACCTTTGCAGCTGCACTTTTCATTTTATCAATGTTTCCCTTTTGAAAATTTAGTGTTAGAGCTGTAGATTTACATATTGTCTCCTTTCCAGTCATTAGTTCAAATTTTATCATTTTATGATCACTGTTGCCAAGTGGCCCCACCACCATTACCTCTCTCACCAAATTCTTCATTCCACTAAGATTTAATAGCTCCCTCTCTCGTTGGTTCATGATTCAATTGCTCCATGAAGCAGTCATTATTCCATCCAGGAACTTTATGTCTCTAGCATCTACTGATGTTATATTTACCCAGTCAATATTGGGGTAATTAAAATCTAAAGAGGAGACGAGCAGACACTGCACTTCAAGGAAAGTCCAACCAGGAAAAGTACAGATAAACAAGATTCAAGTCCCAATCAAAATATCTTTCAAACAGTTCTGTGGTGCAGATCAAGTATAAGGCTTTATTGCGGCAACTCCACTGCATTAGATTTCAAATGAAAACTGTTTACAATAGTCCCCCGACACGGTCCCGTGTTTCGCCGGAGGCTGCATCGGGAGGGACCAACAAGTTTATAACAAAGATTGTTTATCTGCACTTTTCCTGGTTGGTAATTAAAATCTCCCATTATTACTACACTGCCAAACTGGTTAACTTCCCTGATTTCTCTTAGCATTTCATCATCTGTCTGATCATTTTGGCCAGGTGGATGATAGTATACCTGGCAGAAATGAGCCCTTAGAAAAACTGCATATGTAAAATTGTGCTTTTATATTGTTAAACTTAGAAAGTTTTGCTATTTAATTCCCAGAATACAGAATACTTATTTAAGGTGCACTTAAAATGAAAATATTTTTAAAAAACACAGTAGTTCCACAATAAAATCCCAAAATATATTAAACATATCTCAACGTATCTGTGTATATCACAGGAGTACTAGCTGAAGTTACATAAAAGCGTCAATGTTATATTTATTCATTTATTTATTTAACTCTTTTATAATCCGACATTCGTTTTCACATATCGGTTTACATTATAACAACAGAACTAAAGTAGGAAATTACATTATAACACTTCATGTAACTAGGAGGTAAAAGGAGGGATACAAGTAGGACAAAGAAGGAGGAGGTAATGCAGGAACAAAACAGTAATAAGCTATTGAAGGAAATGTTAATTTAACACTATATACATTGGTGAGGATATATGAGAGGAGCATATTGATCATTCTGCAGGGGTTAACGAGTTAGTGGTAGGCTTGTTTGAAGAGGCAGGTCTTCAGCTTTTTTTTGAAGTTAATAAGGTTGGGTTCTAACCTTAGGGCTATATTATAATTATAACATAGTAACACAGTAATGACGGCAGAAAAAGACCAAATGGTCCATCCAATCTGCCCAGCAAGCTTCTTAAGGGTAGTAACTGGCGCTCTGTACAGATGACCTCCATGTTTCTGTTAAGAGTAGTAATATTAAAAATCAAAACCAAGCAACTGTCAAACTCATAACAAAGTTACAGCTAGCAATATTTTTAAAGGGTGAGCAGTCTTTCCTGATAAATCAGACAATGCTGTTGCTTGCATGTGCTTTGATTTTGGACTTGTCCATAGAAGCAGTCCTGTGCTTTTTTCCTAATAACTGCATATCAGTACCCTGGACTGTAAAAGTCAGGGCCCAGTATTGATTGTCATATGAATCCAATTCCCCATTTCCCCCTGCCTCGAAGCAGAGAGCAATGCTACAGTTGCATCAAAATCATATAGCTAATTAGCTAAGGGTAGTACTCCCCAGACCTCCTGCTAAAGGTAGTAGCTGCTGCTCCATGCTGGTTACTCCCATGTATCCTTTTCCATATTTCCAACTCTAGCCTTTAGGGATCCACAGTGTTTATCCCATTCCTTTTTGAATCTGTGTTATGATATCGAGGTGTTTGGTGGGTTCTCAGGGGCAACAGTGATGTTATCTTCTACGGGGAGGAGCCCCGTAGGGAGACTGATGCACCGGGCTAGACTCAATAGCACAGACACAGAGATAGTTTCTTTTATTGTACAGCTAGGATGAGGACCAGAGGTGGCAGTAGAGAGCAGGTTAGCTGGTAGCAGTCTGTAATCCTTGGTGAGGGAGACCCATCCCACAATGGTGATGTAAGGCCCCGATGCAGATGTCCAATAAGGCACTGTAGGAAAGACAGACTGGCAGATGTTAAACACACTCCCGTAGCTGAGTAGAGAGAATCCCAATGAGCAGTAGAGAGGATATGTGTTAGCAGTCCGTGGTCTGAAGGTCTGCATCATATCTTCCCTGCACCTCCTCTCTTCCAGGGTATACATATTCAGATCCTTCAGCATGAGACACTAATTTTAATATAAATTGAGGCTGAAACTTTGATATGCTATGCAAATAGCCGATCTTCAAATATGTTTTACTGAGAATGTGTGAGAGTTCCTGCATGCGCACACTACCTAGTGATTCCCTCAGCCTGTCTTCGTCCAAGCTACCACATGGATGTGGTCCCAGACTCTTTCTTCGGTTTTTTTTTATTTTTGGCCTTATTTGCCTTATCTGTTTTGTTGCATCTTTCTATTTTTGCTGCTGTCTCGGTGGTCCCTCAATACATTTTTCAGTTCTAAAAAAAAAAAAAAAAAGTTGTGGAAAGCCAAAGGCCAAAAAAATCACAGTTAGCGATTTTAAGATCTGCATTTCTGGGCACCATATGTCCATAGAAGTGCTGAGGAAGTTGCCAGTGGCTAAAACCTGAAGCCTTAGCATGAGCCTGAGCAGCAAAGCCACTCCTCTTGCAGGAAGGCGGTTCATCAGACTCTTGGTACAAAAAGTCAAGGCAGAATCCTTCCCTCTCAAGCATGGAAAAGCTCCCTCCATGGCACCCGACTGTGGATCTGTCACATATGTGGAAGCTCGTGGTGCAGCGCAGGCAAAGGCACAGCACTGAGAAGAGCACCTATATCGCTTGAGGGTTCCCATCCCTTGCCGCCGAAGAAAAAAAAGTCAACACGTGGTGCAGGATTCCATCACAATGGGCCCTTCATAGACATCAAGATGGGAGATATCATAATTGACTAATGTGCCATCATCCTTCATGGACCAGAGACTTCCATGGCGCCGAGCTATCTGTTTTGACTACACCCGACGCCAACCAGGGTGCCATCTGTATCATCACAGAACATGCATTCTAGGGTATAGTCAACCCTTTTGGCGCAACAGGTCAAAGTGTCTTCAATTTCATCAAAGCAGAGTGCCTTAACATATAAGCCCAAGAGTCCCACTGCTAAAGAGAGTAGTGCTATGGTGCAGGATATGGTGTTACTGTTGCTAGCTATGAAATATGGCAGCATTCAGTAGGAGGTGCCGATGCAAACGAGAAACATCTTGGAGCCACCCCTTCTGCAGCAGATATAACTTCCAAGTTCCTCCTCAATGCTCTTCATTATCAGTAGAGAGGCCTACTTGATGTAACCTCAGTAAGACTAGCATGTCTATCTGTGACTAGAGACTGTGCATTCTCTGTAACTGCACCTTCCATACGGATCATGATTCTTGAAGCCAAGAGCAATGTTCTTCTAATAATTGGGTTGCTGTGTGCAAAAATAGTTTATCTCATGACCCTGGAAGTACTACTTTCTTTGATGCAAAAAGCCTAACAATTTTATGCTCATAGCAACCCAAGCCTTAGACGGAACATTGGAGCAGCATGCACACAAACATTCCCATATACACATACACTAATACAGTTGTATATTCACTCTTATACTCTTTCACACATACATATGCTCATTCTCACCAACATATACACACTCTCTCATTCCTCTCATTCACTCCCCAGACTCTCATGTACATGTACACACACTCAATTCCCCTCCTCTTCCACATACACACTCATCTTAATAACTGCAAACCCTTCACTGCCAAACACTTTGAGAAGTAATACAAACCTCTCAGGACTCATACAGCAATAGCCTTATCTATGATATGGCAGCAATTCAAATATTATACATGCCCTAGAACACTAACATACCACCTACTGAGGATAGAACAAAGCCATACAGAAAACTACATGCCAGCAGAAATACTGCATCTCAGTTACACATGCAAAATATAGACAGACCCTTACCTAATACAGAATAAGGGACTATAAATTAGAAATAGAAACATGCAGACAAAAATAAAATGGAAAGGCCAAGAAACCAGACTCTGAACAGTTGAATACTGAAGAAAGAACAAAATAAAAATATGTAATGCACATTCTCAAAGATAACATATGCAAATCACTAAAAATTCAAATTTGTTTTTATTTTTAAACTTTGTTGTCTGATCGTATTTTTCTAATCAGTTGGTCCCAGGCTTTTTTTTCTCCATGTTCCCTTTCTGTTGTTTTCTTTCTCTACCTATCTTCTTCCCCTCCTCCCTCCAACCATACCCACACACTGGCAGTCACACACACACACACACACACACATCTCCACACACAGCCTCTCACCCAGTCACACACACACACTCAGGCTCTCACCCAGTCACACACTCCAACACAAGCTTTCAAACCCCACCTCCACACACACAGCCTCTCTCACACACTGACAGGCTCTCATACTCCACCTCCACATACAAGGTCTCTTACCCACCCACAAACATACACCCAGGATCTCACCCACCCACAGAGGTAGGCACCTGCACACAGGTAGTCACACATATACCCCCACCCACAGGATCTCATCTAGTCACACACACAGCCTCTCACCCACCCACCCCACCCCTCACACACACACACACATCTCCACACACAGCCTCTCACCCAGTCACACACACACACTCAGGCTCTCACCCAGTCACACACTCCAACACAAGCTTTCAAACCCCACCTCCACACACACAGCCTCTCTCACACACTGCCAGGCTCTCATACTCCACCTCCACATACAAGGTCTCTTACCCACCCACAAACATACACCCAGGATCTCACCCACCCACAGAGGTAGGCACCTGCACACAGGTAGTCACACATATACCCCCACCCACAGGATCTCATCTAGTCACACACACAGCCTCTCACCCACCCACCCCACCCCTCACACACACACACACACTCACACACAAACCCACAGCCTGGCTCTACTCTCACACACACACACACACACACACACAGTCACCTACACACACAGGCAGTCACCACCCCATTACCTAGGTTCTCACGCAGCCACACACACACGGTCTTCAGCTGCCAGTGGAATGGGGTCCACTGGCTGCCTCCACGTCTTCTCTTGCTCTCTCTCTCTCTCTCTTCAGCCACCATGGGACAGACTCTGCAGTGGCCTGCTGAGTTGAGTGTGTGGGCGGGGGATGACTGCAGGAATCGCTTTTATCTGAATGTCATCTCCTGCTGTCGCAGGGCTGATCTCATGGTAAGAGCTGCAAGACTGGCCCTGCGGCAGCAATAGATGACATCGGGATAAACGCGACTCCTGCTGCCTGGAAGGACATGTAAGAAGGTGTAATGCCACTGATCGGATAGGGCAAGGGTTTGATTTATCTCTGCCGGATCCGATCTCTGTGCGAAGGGCTAAAAGCTGTGCATGGCTGTGAAAAAAGTTGTGCGCAGCTGTGCACACATGCAGCTTAGAGGAAACAGTGGCATTGAGACTAATGGAATGTACAAAGACTTTTAAAATTCTCCTTAAGCTATTCTTGCTGGGTTTAGCTTATGCGTAACCTATTTTGACTGATCTTACATTCTGGTATGCAAGTTCCAGTCTGAAACATCCTATTTTGACAAGAGATTGCCTTTTCCTTTTGTATTAAAATTCAGCAATATGTATTATTGTTGTATTATTTGTACTATGTTCTAGTACAAGAATATATAATCATTTTATGCATGTTATCTTGTTAATCGCTTAAGGCTTAGACATAAGCGATCAGAAAATTTTATAAAATACAAATACCAGCAGCTCTTCATGAGAGCAAGCCGATCTGGGTTTCTAAAGAGGATCTTTCTCCTCTAAATCCAGCAAAGAGGGTCCCTTAACCAGTGGGAGCCCAGCTGTTGTAGCTGGTGAAGACTTTCTTTGTATTAAATCCTGAAGATTGGAGAGAGAGATAGGAACCTCTCCTGTCCAAAATGATGGGATTTTCCCCATATAGTGGGGCTGCCCAAAGTCCCTCAGGGGTGCATGCCTCTCTTCGGGGACTTCCAACAAACTGGCAGTGGTAGATTCACCTCCTTCAGGGAAGTCCTTTCATGAATCAGAAGAGGAAGAAGTGGAGACAAAAGCTTTGAAGGAACCAGCAAACTCAGGACAACTGAACTTCAGGTACAAAGCTTTTGTCGCCATAGCCAGGACTTTGGCTGCTTCCATAGAAGCTTGAAGGCTTGCATAGTTGCAGGCAAGTAGCTTTTGTGAAATGTGCACAATTGTCTGGGAGATGTATTCTGTACAGGGGACAACTTGTTTGGCAATAGGGTACAGAAGACAGTGGCTCCTATTAAGGAGCACCAATCCCACCTACATTTATCAGCGGTGGCAAAGAACCAACTGGCTCCAGCCTGACATCAGTACTTTTCCTACAAATGTCCCTTCTTCCAAAGATGAATTACATTTCTAACACCCTTCACACATTAAACTATTACTCACCCAACCCTTCTGCCTCTTCAACATCATCCAGCTCCTCCCATTCTTCAGCAACTGCAGTTGCCTGCTAGAGGTTGGCAGAGAAAAAGGTGTCAGCCAAAGTCCCAGCAGCAGCAGCAGTCGCAGCCTAAGCCTGGGACCAGTTTTTGACATCCTTGATACCCACCTCCCCACTTTCTCTGGTTGGGGGTTGGGGAGAGGGTCTAGTCTTTCTTTCCATAATGGAAGGCAGATGCAACATACAGTTCCAGAAGGCTCTTAGATTCAAAAAGCAGCAGTTTGCACATTGGCCAATGGTGAGTGAATCCACCCTCAAGAGGGCCAATAGGTCCAGAACCCACTCCTCTGTGTCCCCAGAGAGGAATTCTTGCACTTTTGTCAGAGAGCAATGCTTAATGCCCGCATAGCCTCCTACCTCATGTGTCAGCACATGAGGCCTTCTGAAAAACTTCAAGGTGTTATCAGAGCAGTTCCCTCAAAAGCAATATGACACCCTTGAGTCACTAATGGAGGACTGCAGAAAACACATGGTCTGATGAACTTTTGATGTTTTTGAGTTGGCATTGAGAAGTTCTGCAATAGGTATTGGCACCTGTAGATTTACATGGCTGAGGACTCAGACTTATGACAGGATGTTCAGGATAGGCTTGCTGATGTACCATGCAATGGAGATAATCTCTTTGGAGAAAAGGTCAAGGAAAGACTGGCTCAAATAAAAGACCATTGTGCAACACTTCAGACCCTCTTCTTTGCCATGACAGACCCAACCTCCTCTAGGAGGTATCAGAATGGGGTGCAGAAGAGGCATTCCTACCCTCAGAGAAGACACGTCCCTCTAACCCCTCATTCCCACAAGCAACAGGGACCTTGATCTCATTCCAGAGGGCCCAAAAGCAACAGCCTACATCCCAGCCAAAACCTGGGATGAAGTTGGCAGCAGCCTCAACCGGGGGAGGGTAGTCCCCTCAGGACCTCTCAACCCCCCTGGGAGGCAGGGCACCCGGGACTAAGAATTAGAACAAAACCCAATTTGGCATAAAACAACTAGGCCTAACAAAAACTAAGCCAAAATCAAACCTGACTAACCACCAGAATCAGGTCAGGCAGGGCTGTGACCGGACCTGCACCATCTACTGGAGACAGAGTAAGACTGAGGGGCTGTGACTGGCACAGGGGCATATATGGCTCCGCCCACAAGTTTTAATCTGTCTCCATCTACTGGTGCAGAGTCACAACCCAGGTGTCCTGGACTGATCCTGGTACGTACAGGGAACCATGACAGAGATTGGGGGAAGCTGAAGTTTAATGTAAACAGTTGGCCTATAATAACCTCAGACACTTGGCCTCTCAACATAATCAAAAGAGGACACAGATTGCACCAACTGGGTATCTCTCCAAATCACCCACCAAGAAGCTCTTAGGCAGCTTCTCAGCATTAGAAAATAGGAAAGGAACTCTCCTCCCGCTTGAAGGCAAAAGCAGTTGAATCCATACCAAAGGGGAAAGAGGGCAGGGAATCTACCCCACGTATTCCCTGACCCAAAGTGTACAGGGGAACTCCACCCCATCTTAGATATTAGAGCATTGAACAAGTATCTGGTAAGAGAAAAGTTTAAAATGGTTTCCCACAGTACCGTGATTCTCTTTCTAGAAAAAGGGACTGGCTATGCTCTCTAGATCTGAAGGATGATTACACCCATAAGATCTTTACAGCTCACAGGAAATAGATTCATTGTAGGGAGACACCATCTCCAATATCACATGTTGTCCTTCGGCCTGATGCAGGGGCGGCTCAAGGCAAGCTACTGCCTGAGGCGAAGGATGAAATGCCCCCGCCCCCCCCCCCCCCCCCCCCCCCCATGGCCCAGTGCAGATGAATTCACTGAGGGCCAAGGCAAAGGGAAGGCAATGGAGGGTGAAGTGACTTGCCAAAGGTCACAAGGAATGGCAATAAGATTTGAACCCTGGCTTCCCATGTTTGCAGCCCACTGCTCTAACCACTCAGTTTTTGGGCCTGTTATTTTTTGGTTCTCAGTCTTCGGCGTCCACACTAGGAGACGCAGGAGAAATGTTTAATAGGGCGTAATAGCCTTTGGCCGCCCCACTCCCTGGGTCATTCCCTATTGCCTGCCTCCCACCCTTCTCCAGCATCTGTTCCCTGGGGGTGTGAGAGGTTGGTGAATGGTGGAAGTCTGTGTGTGTGACTGCTCTCTCTTAGGGCTGATACAAGGGTATTAGATGCCCTAGACAAACCTTACAACATTCACTCCCCCTTCTCTTCCCTCCCCACATATTTAAAACGTATGCATTCTTTTCTATTTTAAAATGTATTAACTTCCCCAACCTAAAATGCAGATTGCATATAGAAAATAGACATTCATATAATAAATAATAATAAATAAATAACTTGATCTAGGGACATAGATACCATTATTTGGTAGTATTTTTCCCCCAGTTTCTGTGAAACTAAAAATTTTTGTCTGAAGTGTGTGTTTATTATTGTTTTTATTATGTATGTATCTTTTGTTCATCGCCTAGGCCTATTCTGTGTTAGGTGATCAATAAATTTTAATAAATGAAAAATGAAAATTCAAAGTACAATCTTCTGAAGTAAAAATATCACTTATAAAAACAAATATATTATATAGGCATACACTGCAAAAAAACACACTTTGAATAATAATAGTTTAATAGACTTAATAAACTACCTTTCTCATTGTAATCAAAGTGGTTTAATAATAGTTTAATACACTTAATAAACTACCTTTCTCATTGTAATCAAGGTGGTTTACTGGATCCCATATGGTATTAGGCCCATATGGATCCCATATGGATTTGGCCCACAGAAAGCCAGGAATAAACTGAACTACAATTTAAATATATTAAGCCTTCCATATCATAATTGCCAGCATTCAACTTATGAAAAAGCCATACTGCAAAAATTACATCAGGCCCTAAACACCAATACACCTCCTATTAGGAAAACAGACTAAAGCCAGGTTGTTGTAAATCCCTACATAGAAACTATAAGCTAGCAGAATACCTAAAGCCTCAGTCATACAAGCAGAACACAGATAGACTCTCACCAAACACAGAATAAAGAGATCATAAAATATAAATTGAAGCATGTAGATAAAAACTGAACTGGAAATCACAAGAAGCCAAACTTTGTAAGCAATGAAAACACAATCAAGAAATATAAAACATTAAATATACCAATAAAAAGAATGTCAAATCTGCTGATAAATTCAGCAAATTAAAAACATGTATAAAAATGTTTAAAATATTACCAAACACTAATAAAATAATTCAAAACAGCAGATACGTCACATCCAATAATTAAAATTAACAAGGATATAAAAAAAAAAAAATCTCCCATTCTCCATAACTGGCAGCTTTAAATTTCCAGTCCTCCTGAGACTGTCATAGATTGGAGGAGGGTGCACAAACTTTAACCTCTCTCATACTCTCACATACGCACACACATGTGCACAAGCACTCTCTCTCATAGACACACACAAACACAGTCTCATATACACACATACACACCCCCCCATCACCCTCTCATATATACACACACCCCACCATCCTCTCAAACACACACACACACCTTCCACCACCCTCTCATACACACACATGCCCCCTCACCCACCTACCCATACATACACACACACCCTTACCCACCCACACACACTCTCATATACACTCACAGGCTCTCACCCCCCTCCAACACATACACAAGCAGTCACCCATCTACCAAGGCTGGCAGTCATCCACCCGCGCGCACACATTCAGGCAGTCACCCACACACACCACTGCCCGATCCACTCAGGGGCAATTCAGTGGCTCTTCCCTTTCAAAGTTTTGCCCCAGGCTCACAAACCCAGGCGGGAAGCTTGCCATGACTGCTGCACTGTGAGAGCTCAGTCGGAAACTGCAGGATGTCTGCATTGCCTCCTGCCCCGAGATCCCTCGAGGACTTGTTGCAACCTGCTTTAGGAAAAGGGAGAGCGGCGTTCCCTGCACTTTGGCAACCTGCAGGAAAAGAGATCTCCTTGACAGACGACCCCCCCCCTCCCCCCGCCGGGAAATCTGAGAAGCAACTTGCCTCACAACAGCAGGAGATGAAGTTGTAATAAACGCAACTCCTGCTGCCCAGGGTTAGAGACACTGAGGAGATCGCAACTCCTGCTGCCCAGGGTGTTGCCACTGAGGAGATCGAGCAGAGCCCTGCAAAAGGTGGAGACTAGAGTGCAAGAACACACACAGGGGGTTACCAATAGCAAATTTACTATGTAGCTTAAAATACAGCTTTCTGATATGGTCTGCAAATAGTACTCGTGTTTCTTTTTTATCTTTTCTCTCTTCCTGATGGACTTTAACACTTTAAATCTGTCATGCTGTTTCCAAATGTGGCTTACCATGCATTAGGCACAGATGTATTCTCTTTCTCGCTCTCTCTCTCTCGTTGTTTCCACCCTCACTTCACATCCTATATCGTCACATGTTAAGCAGATAATGGCCCAGGCTACAGAACGTATTTTTAAAATTATTTTTTCCAACCCACTTTATAGCAAGAAAGAAAATACTCAAATCAGCCTCTTAGTAGGCCAATAACCTTAAACTCCTGCAAAATTTCTAAAATGACACAGAAACTATAGGCAAATCCCCCTAGTTCTCCCTTCCACTTTAAGCAGGGGCCCCGCGGCAGCAGGAGACGACGTCAGGATAAACGCAACTCCTGCTGCATGGGGTTAGGGATTGGTAGGGGTTTGGTTTATCTCTGCCCGATCCGATGTTTGACTCTGGAGGCAGGGTGAGGAAGCAGCTGCGGCAGAGGTATTTTGGAGGAGCACTTTTTGACATTTCAAAGTTCTGCCATCTGAGGCCACCGCCTCAACCTGCCTCATGATAGAACCAAACCTGGCCTGATGTCATCACTCCACATGTTTACAAAATGCCTCGTGGTAGTGGCTGCGCATCTACACAGGTTGGGGGTGCACATATTTACCTACCTGAACAATTGGCTGGTCAAGGGCACATCTCAAGGAAGTGCTGCAGAATTAATGAGCATAATCATCTAGGTGTTTGAGTTCCTAGGGTTTATCAATTACCTCAAATCCCACCTTAGCCCATCATCTCAATGGGAATTTATAGGAGTTCTGTTAGACATGACTCAAGCAAAACCCAGTCTCCCACAAAAAAAGGATGTGGAAAGGATGAAAACGAGTCAGCAGATGTCAGCATAGGACACGCTGAGTTTGCTGAGTCTCATGACTTCAATAATGCATGTTACCCCATGGCATGTCTTCACATGAGAAGAGCCTAATGGATCCCAAGCTTGCAATGGAATCAAGTCACTCAGGATCTCTGAGACAGCATATGTGTCACCCAGCTTCTAAAGAACTTTCTATCCTAGTGGCTGATTCATTTCAATCTGGCCAAGGAAATTCCCTTCCAAATTCCTCCAGTACAAGTTATTTTAAGAATGAATGCATCCAATCTGGGCTAGGGAGCTCATCTAAAGGAGCTTTGTAGACAGAGCCTCTGGTTTGCTCAGGAAACTTTTTATCGAATAACTTCCTTGAGCGAGGGGAAATACAGTATGCCCTAAAGTCTTTCAAGGATTGGCTGTCCAACAAAATTATCCTAATCCAATCAGGTACCATGACCCACATCAACAAATAGGGAGGAAAGGGTTCATATACTTCCTGTGTCATCTCATGGAATGGTTCTCAAAGCCATGCATCTGGCAGGTGAGATGAATATCCTGGCAGACAGATTAAGTTGGATCCCAGAACCCCATGAATGGTCCCTTCACAGGGGAGTAGCAAACCAGATATTTCATGACTGCGGCACACCTGTGGTAGATCTGTTGGATTCGTGGACCCTTGGACCGATCGGAACCAGAAGGCGAGCTGCTGAGTGAGGTAGCAACGGAGGTCCCGATCGGAAGGCGGCAAGAAGGGAGTTGTGGTTGGCTGGAGGAAGATCCCAGAAAGCCCTATGCGACCAAGGGCTGTGGCAAGGAAGGACGAACCGGTGAGGCTGGCACGATGGTGAGAAGATCTTCGCCCTGGAAGCCGAGCCTCCCCCGAGAGGAGCTCGTAGGAGTTCGGCCGCTGGGACTTAGGAGATTCACCCTGGAAGCCGGCATCCCCCCAGGAGGAGCCCGTAGGGACCCGGCCGCTGGGACTTAGGAGAGCCCGCGGGGGCGGAGTCAGACGGAGTCCAAGGTTGTCGCTCACCAGTCCAGAGTCGTGTGCCAGGGAATCATCGCTTGCCAGTCCGGGGTCTGAAGCCAAAGGATTGCTGTAAGCCAAGCCGGGGTCGGAGAGCCGGGAATCGTCGAAAGCCAGTCCGAGGTCCAGAGCCAGAGGGATCACCGTAAGTCGTGCCGGGGTCAGAAGCCAAGAATCGTCGTAAGTCAGTCCAGAGTCAGAAGCTGAGAATCACCGTAAGCCAGTCCGGGATCAGGAAACACAGGAAACCAAGAGGGTACAGGAACGCAGCAACTGGAGACAGGGTAAACCTGGGAACCTCGTTGCAAGGCACTGGAGGAGAGCAGCTGCAGGGCTTAAGTAGCCCTGCAGCGTCTGACGTCACCGGAGGCAGTCCTGAGTATTTCCCGCGCTAGCCCCTTTAAATTGGAGCCTGAGACGCGCGCGCGCGTTTAGGGGGCGGGGCCAGCCGCCGAAGGACGCCGGCTGCTCCGGCGGGGCGGAAACAGAGCAGAAGAGGGCCCTGCAGGCCCGGGCGAAGCTGCCCGATGTCGGGGCTGAAGCGGAGGAGGTCCCCGGAGGCCTGGGGAACGCGGGAAGACACCGGGGCCGTGACCGGGTAGGCAACAATCCCGGGGCCGCCCCGGGATCGCAACAAGATCTGTTTGTGTCTCCTCTGAATAGAAAGGTCCCGAACTCTGCTCCAGTAGAGGGACACATGGCAAACTAGCTTTGGATGCCTTTGCCCTAGACTGGGGACAGGACCTGCTCAACACTTATCCATCAGTTCCTCTGTTGGCAAAGACCTTACTGAAACACTGAAGAGACTGGGAAACTATGATCCTCAAAGCTTCCTACTGGCCAAGATAGGTTTCCACTCCTATGGGCGATGTCCATCAGGAAACTAATCAGGTTTGGAACTTCCCAACTCTCATCTCTCAAGATCGGGCACTATCATGTCATCCCAACATCAGGTGCCTCACAGCCCTCACAGCCTGGATGTCAAAATGATAGCTCTGCAACCCTTGAATCTGTCAGAGAAAGCATATTGTATTCTTTTGGCTTCCAGGAAGAATTCCATGAGGAAATCTTAAGGTTTAAAGTGAAGGATATTTGCCATGTGGTGTGAGGTAAAGGCCCTAGATCCTTTTTCCTGCTCCATACAAAAACTGCTTGTTTTCCTTCCACATCTCTGAGTCTGGTTTGAAGACTAATTCAGTTAGGGTTCATCTTAGAACAACTGGCACTTATCATCATGTAGAAGGTAAGTCTATCTCTGTACAACCTTTAGTTATTAGTTTCATTCAGAGCTTGTTTCAACTGAACTCCCATTTAGCCCCACACTGTGGCATGGGACTACAGTGTGGTATTGACTTAGCTAATTAAATACTCCCTTTGAGCCTCTGGACTCCTATGAGCTGAAGTAACTGACCTGGAGGCAGCCATTTCAGCAGGCAGGGTCAATAAAATTGTATACATATTACGGGAGTGAATTCAACACAGATTTTCACCACAGCAAATGAAAATACAAGACTTGTGCTCTAAAGCCCATACACGCATAAATCTGTTCTTTACTATAGTCTGGTGGTTTCTTCTTTGTGGAAAGACTCCAAAGTTGAAAAGCACAAAACCCTTCCCATAGAGAGAATGGAACATTTTGGCATTCTTTAGAACACGAACTAAAGGCCTAATTTTTAAGGCTTTAGTCACAGAAAAAGAAGAGATAAATCTATTTGAAAAAAGATCTTTTGTTTTTCATTTATTAAGCTTTGTAATATTTTTGCAGTGTTTCTGTCAGAACCGAATTTGAATTTGATGTGCCTGTGAATTTGTTGTTGTCTCAAATTGTAGGAGACATATGTAAAGTATTAGGCAGTGCTCAGATCAGCCTGGTAAGCAAATTAAAAAAAAAAGCAAAAATGTTATTTCACAGGAGAAAACTACATCTCTTACCTCATGCTTTAGGTCAATTGTAAAATCAGATTTAAGAGGTTCATTTTTCAGCTTAGTTGCAAGCCTATAAAATAAGAACAAAATTTATTTATTTATGGAATTAACAATAGATGTTCATTAATACAACATTACAAATGTATCGTATTAACATAAATAGCATATTCAATTAAAAGTATGACACTGGGAAATTCAAGTAAAACATATTCAAAGACACGTAAGAAAAAGGCTTGGTTTGTTCTAAGAATGTACCAGAATGGTGTCAAGAACTGTAGCATATTTGTTTAACAGCTATATTTAGTAACATTTTGGGAGGACAACTGTGAAGACATCAAAACACGCAGGTCAGTTCTGTATCCCTACAGGTTTTTCTTTGCTTGTTTTGATTTCGAAAAATGAATCCACCTGATAGATAATTGCTTAAGTTGAATTAGAAGAATGAATTCCAACAAAGTGCAGTCGATGGGCTGCGCAGAGCAGCGTGAGGTAGGGCATGGTCAGGAACAATGGGGAAAGTTTCACCAGGGTGACAGCTAGTATTGTAGAAAATAGGCTTAAAAACTCACAATCCACTGCAAAATTATAGATTCAAAGTCTTTCACACTTGTTCAGCCTGTCCACTCAGTTTAATGGGGCAGTGCAGGGCACATCTGGAACCAAGGAAGGCTCTCCAAAGAATGTATTATAAAGGAAAATTGGTACTTACCTGCTCATTTTCATTCCTGTAATACCACAGATCAATCCAGACAAATGTATTTATTTATTTAAAGGATTTATATACCGGAAGTTCCTGTATAATATACATATCACCCCGGTTTACAAGGAACAGTAACTATCGCTTCATTTAGCGGTTTACATTGAACATATTAATCAAAACAAATTAGTATATATTGCTAAACAGTTAATAAATAACATGCGAGTTAATAAATAAATAACATGGTTATATGTTTGTCAACATGATTATATGTATATATGATTATATAATGAATCCATAACATGATTATATGATTAAGTACAATTCAATATTGATCTCTTCAGGAAGTTATATGCAGTGGGCTGGGGAAAGAACGAGTATTATGAAAATACCTTTCTTCCTGCTCTTAGCTCTAAGGGAATGCTTGTTTGAACAACCAAGTCTTAAGTTTCTTTTTAAATGTAGCATGGCATGGTTCAAGGCGAAGGTCTGGAGGTAGCGAGTTATAGAGTGAAGGGCCCGCTGTGGATAGTGCGCGTTTCCTCAGGGAGGATTTCGCCGGTTGGGTGATTAGTCTGTTCTGATATGCGCTTCTAGTCGGTTTCACGGGTGTAGCTGAATTTGAAACGTTAAGTTGAGAGGAGCGATGTTATATAAGGCCTTATGTATCATCATTAAGGACTTGAATTGGATCCTGTATTTAATCGGAAGCCAGTGGAGATGATGAAGGATTGGGGTGATATGATCTCTTTTTTTGGCATTTGATAGAATTCTTGCCGAGGCATTCAGGACCATCTGAAGTGGTTTGGTGGTGCATGCTGGTAGGCCTAGGAGGAGAGAGTTACAGTAGTCCAGTTTTGGGAGTATCATGGCTTGTAGCACCATGCGGAAGTCTCTGTATAGAAGGAGTGGTTTTAGTTTCTTTAAGGTTTGTAGTTTAAAGAAACATTCTTTTGTTGTGTTATTAACGAATTTGTTGAGGCTGAATCCGCTGTCTATGATGACTCCCAGGTCTTTTACTTGTTGCGAGGTGGAGTGCACGGAGGTATCCGGCCGTTGGCTAGCGTTAGGAGGTGTGGGTGGGACATGGTTTTCCGGTGCTATAATGAGGATTTCGGTTTTGTTTGTGTTTAAGACCAGGTTGAGGCTGGTGAGTAGGTTGTTGATAGCTGAAAGACATTTATTCCAGTATGACATGGCTTTGTGTAGTGAGTCTTCTATAGGGATGAGGATTTGTATGTCATCCGCATATAGGAAGTGTATTAGCTTGAGGTTGGTGAGTAATTGACAGAGCGGGAGAAGATATATATTGAAGAGAGTCGGAGAGAGGGATGATCCTTGCGGTACCCCCCTCTTGGATTCGATGGCGTGAGACTCTTTGTTATTTATCTTGACCTTGTATGATCTGTTCTCCAAAAACGATTTGAACCAGTTGAATGCTGCTCCTGTAATGCCAATGTCTGTTAGGCGTTGCAGGAGGCACGGGTGGTTTACGGTATCAAACGCTGATGAGAGATCCAGGAGAGCGAGGAGGCAAGGTTGGCCTTTTTCTAGATTAAAGATAATAGTGTCTGATAGTGAGGCTAAAAGCGATTCGGTATTCCTAGTCTTACGAAAACCAAATTGGTTTGAGGTGAGGATGTTGTTTTCGTCAAGAAATTCTGTAAGTTGTTTGTTAACAACTTTCTCCATAATTTTGGCTATCATAGGGAGGTTTGCTATGGGTCTGAAGTTAGCTGGGTCTGAGGTGGGAAGGTTGGGTTTTTTGAGGAGCGGTTTGAGCATGGCAACTTGAGTTGGTTAGGGACTTGGCCTTGGGTGAGAGAGCAGTTAATGATATCTGCCACAGGTTTGGCTATGGTGTTGGTGAGCAGACTCAGTATGTTTGAAGGAATGTGATCTGATGGATGAGAGGATGGTTTTATCTTCTTAAGGATATTCTCTATTTCTAATGTGGATGTGGGCTCAAAAGTGTCGAGCACTGTTGGGGTTGTGTTGGGTTGTTGAGTGGTTGAGTGTGATGGTTGTTGGGTGGTTGAAAGTGATGATTGTTGGACGGTTGAAAGCGATGATTGTTGGATGGTTGAGTGCGATGATTGTTGATCAGTTGTGTGCGATGATTGTTGAACGGTTGAGTGCGATGATTGGGAGCTGTAATTGATTACGTGGTTTGGATGTGTAGATGATCCCTTGAGGGGGGCTAGGAGTGAGGTGATTTTATTGTCAAAGAAGTCTGCTAGTTCGTTCGCTTTGTTGAGAGCTTGATCGTCTGGAATGGTAGGCGCCGGGGGTTTAGTGAGGGTTGAAACATAGGAGAAAAGAGCTCTTGAATCAAAAATGAGGTGGTGGATTTTTTTGGAGAAGAATTCTCTCTTGGTTTTGTTGATGTCATTTCTGTATGAGTTGAGGCACGATTTGTAGATGAGGAGGGTGGTTGAAGATGGGTTTTTTCGCCAATTTTGTTCCTTGCATCTCAATTCATGTTTACGTTTTTTCAGCTCCGGAGTGAACCAAGGTTTCCTGTTGTCTTTGTTTGGATTGATATATTTAGTCGTCATGGGGCACATTTGATCTGCAACCTTTTTAGTGATGTTGGTCCATGATGAAGTTGCTGAGTTGGCGTCGGAGAGGTCCAGGTGCACTAGTTCCTTGGCCAGGTGTTCGCTGAGTTAGTCTTCTGAGCACTGTTTCCTGATGGATATAGTTATTGATTGTGTGGATTGCGGAGGAAGCTCTTTTATTTGTAACACCGATGATATGATTCGGTGGTCTGTCCACGGTACCGGAAGGCAAGTTGGGATAGTGTGGATTGCGATTCCCTCGTTTATGAAGATAAGGTCCAACGTATGACCTGCTTTGTGGGTTGGTTCTGTCACAATTTGTCTGAAACCCATATTGCTGAGAGAGGAGAGAAGAGTTTTACAGTTGGTAGAATGAGGTTGGACATCTATGTGAAGGTTAAAATCTCCCATGAGGATTGCAGGTTTTCTGGAGTTTAGGTGTTTTGCTGTAAGTTCTATGATTGAGGATAGGTCTGCTTCCAGTAATCCGGGAGGGGTATAAATTAAACCGATCGTCAGATGTTTTGAGTTGAAAAGCGCAAATTCGATATTTGATAGGTTATTAGAAGTCTGCAATGCCAGACCTAGTGTTTTTTTTTGGCTGCGAGGAGAAGTCCACCTCCTCTTTTTTTGGGTCTGGGTATAGAGAGAAGATCGTATGCCTGGATGGGAAGTTGATTTATTAGAGCAGTGTTTATTTATTAGAGCAGGGTTTTATTCATCCCTACCAGCAGATGGAGGTAGAGAAAAAAAACTTTTGGCACTGCCACATATACGAGAATGCCACCTGCAGTCCCTCAGTATTAATCGATACCCAAGCCAAGATAAGTAAAACCTAATTTAAAAGGAGAATGAGGTTCCAACTGGATACCCCTGACCAACTGGTAAAAAACAGTTTTAAAAAACAGCAAACTCTGGCCAACATAATGACAACTCTGCTTTGCAGTCAATATACAGCAGTCTTTCGGCATAGATCCTCAGGGCGGGCCTCTGGACTGATCTGTGGTATTACAGGAACGAAAATTAGCAGGTAAGTACCAATTTTCCTTTCCTGAACATACCCAGATCAGTCCAGACAAATGGAATGTACCAAAGCCTCCCTACAGTGGGTGGGAACCCGAAAGACGTGCTCAAAGAACTCTCTCCCCAAAAGGGGTCATCTCCAGAGCCTGCACATCCAAACAGTAATGCTTGGTGAAAGTATGCAACGAAGATCACACCGCGGCTCTACAGATCTCCTGGGGAGACACTGACACTCAGCCCACGACATCGCCTGAGCTCGAGTCGAATGCGCTCTAAGACCCAATGGAACTGCTCTTCCTTTAGATACATAAACCGCAGAGATAGTTTGTTTTAACCATCAAGATAACGATGACTTGGATGCCTTCTACCCCTTTTTTGGTCCCCCGAAAAGAACAAACAAATGATCAGAGCGTCAGAAAGTGTTAGTAACCTTCAAGTACCGCAACACCACCCCTCTCACCCGTCTCACATCTGACCCAGTATGGCAATTATGTTATGTTATGTTCTTATGTAAAAGATGAAGCTCACGTCCAATCGAGGGATCCTGAGTCCAATCCGGAAACCCGGGCAACTCCACTGTTTGGTCTACATGAAAACTCGACACCACCTTGGGGAGAAAGGAAGGCACCATTCGCAAAGACACTTTGTCTGATGCAATCTGGAGAAACGGATCACGGCAAGAAAGAGCCTGCAAATCCGAAATCCTCCTAGCCGAACATATCGTGACCAAGAAGACCATCTTCAGTGTAAGGGTCTTCAAAGACGTACGACTCAGAGGCTCGAAAGGATCCTCGCAAAGAGCCTTCAACACGAGATTGAGATTTCATTCCGGACAAACGCTACGCAGGGGCGGACGAAGATGTTTGGCTCCTCGTAGAAACCGAACCACATCCGGATGGGAAGCCGAGGCCTTCCCCTGCACCTTACCTCTGAGACAACCTAAGGCCAAAACCTGGACACAAAGAGAACTGTGGGCCAACCCTTTGGATAAGCCCACCTGTAAAAAGGACAAAATGTAGAAAACAGAAGCCTGAAGAGGCTCTAAGCCCTTTTGCCCACACCAGGTCTCAAATATCTTCCACACCCTGGAATAGGCCAAAGAGGTAGAAGGATGCCGTGCTTGCAGAAGTGTAGACTCAGAATACCCTTTTACGTGCAAGCTCCTCCTCTCAAAAGCCAGACTGCGAGACAGAAGTGATCCTCCAGATCCGAAAATATGGGTCCCTGTCACAGAAAATTCTGCAAATGGTTCAGATGCAATGGACCATCTACCGCCAGACGAAGCAGGTCCACGAACCATGGACAACAAGGCCATTCCGGCGCCACCACTATAACGGATCCCGGATGAGCTTCTATCCATCTGAGTACTCTTGCTATCAGCGGCCAAGGAGGGAAGACATACAGCAGAATGCCAGTCGGCCACGGACACACCAGGGCGTCTAGCCCCACCGCTCCGGACTCCCTCCGACAGCTGAAGAATCTCTGTGTCTTGGCATTGAGACTCGTGGCCATGAGATCGAACTGAGGAGTTCCCCATGCTTCCAGAGAGAGCTCCCACTCCCCAGGATCCAACTGTTGCTGGCTGAGATAGTCCGCCTGGACATTGTCGACTCCCACCACGTGAGAAGCAGCGATCCCCTCGAGATGGAGCTCTGCCCACTCGAACAATAGTTGAGCCTCCTGCACTACTGCAGGACTCTTGGTTCCCCCCTGGCAGTTGATGTAAGCCACCGTGGTCGAGTTGTCAGAGAAAGCTCTCACCAACCGATGGTGGACTAAGGGTAGAAACTCCACCAAAGCCCTGCGCACCGCTCTCGTCTCCAGTCGATTGATGGATCATGCCTGCTCCTCTGTCAACCATAGGCCCTGCGCAGACCTGCCTAGACAAACCGCCCCCTAGCCCTGAAGGCTGGCATCTGTGGTCACCACCATCCAATCCAGGGCCTCGAGAGGCATTCCCTTCTCCAGGTTGCTGCACATCATTTACTAGGCTAGACTGGCCCTCGCCGCCTCTGTCAGAGGCAGGGACAGAAAGTACTGCTGCGAGCAAGGACTCCAATGGGTTAGCAACGCCCTCTGCAGGGGTCTCAAATGAGCAAAGGCCCATGCTACCAGTTCCAACGTAGATGCCATCGAGCCCAGGACCTGTAAGTAATCCCAGACTTTTGGCATCAGTAGCTGCAGGAGACGAGCAATTTGCTTCTGGAGCTTGTCATCCTGTTGACCGTGAGAAACACTCTGCCTCGCCGGGTGTCGAAACCGGCCCCCAAGTACTCCAGGGACCGTGAGGGCGTCAGATGACTCTTCTGTACATTGATGATCCAACCCAGCAACTCCAGGAGGGACTGCACTCTGCCTACCGCTCTTACCCCCTCTTCCAGAGACTTCGTCCGAATCAGCCAGTCTCAGGGCCGCGGCCACCACCACCACCATCACCTTTGTAAAGGTGTGCGGAGCAGTGGCCAGACCGAAGGGAAGCGCCTGAAACTGATAGTGCTGTCCCAGCACCATGAACCTGAGGAACTTCTGATGTTCCCGCCAGATGGGAATATGGAGCTAAGCCTCGGTGAGATCCAGGGATGCCAAAAACTCTCCCTTCCTTACTGCCGCAATTACCTTCAAAGGTAATTGCGGCAGTTACCCTTTTCAGATTCAGGATAGCCTGGAAGGTGCCCTCCTTTTTTGGCACCACGAAATAGATGGAATACCGGCCTAGTCCATGCTCGGGCGCCGGCACCAGTACCACCGTTTCCAGACTTAACAACCGATGAAGCTTTTCCTGGACAGCTGCCCATTTGCTTCGGGAAAGACAACGCGATTCCAGAAAGGCGGGCCTCAAAAAAAACTCTAAGGTGTACCCTTCGCTCACCACACTCAGAACCTAGCGGTCTGATGTAATCTTGGTCCACTCCTCGTAAAAACAGGCCAGCCGGCCCCCAATGACCAGAGACAAAGAGTGGATCTACCGGATCTCATTGGGAGGACTTATTGCCACCCACCCCCTAGGCGGACCCGCTTCTTGCAGACCTTCCAGTCCTCTGAAAGGACTGCTGTCTATGCGAAGCCTGTCGTGCCCCTGAGCCTCCTGAAGCTCTTGCCGGACGAAAACACCTGACCTCCCGGAAGCGAGGCCAAGAGGAAAAGGATACGCGCCTACCCCCCGAAAACCTTCCCCAAACCCCCCCTGCGCGCGCCGAGCCTATTTTGCATAGGCTCGGCGGCGTGCGTAAGTCCCGGGGCTTGCATGGAGGGCGTGTCGGGGCGTGCCCGGAGTGACGCGGCATTTTGGGGGCGTGTCGCGGCGTTTTGGGGGCGGCGCCGCGGGCGTGGTTTCGTTCCAGGGGCGTTCCGGGGGCGTGGCCGCGGCCTCCGAACCAGCCCCCGGGACTGGAACATGGAGCGGGGCAGCCGGCCGGTGTGCGCAAAGTTACGCCTGCTTCCAGCAGGCGTAACTTTGCCGACAAAGGTGGGGGGGGGTTTAGATAGGGCCGGGGGGGGGGTTAGGTAGGGGAAGGGAAGGGAAGGTGCGGGGGGGGTGGAAGGAAAGTTCCCTCCGAGGCCGCTCCGATTTCGGAGCGGCCTCGGAGGGAACGGAGGCAGGCTGCGCGGCTCGGCGCGCGCAGGCTGCCGATTTTGGGCAGCCTTGCGCGCGCCGACCCCGGATTTTAATGGATACGCGCGGCTACGCGCGTATCTATTAAAATCCCGCGTACTCTTGTTCGCGCCTGGTGCGCAAACAAAAGTATGCGCTCGCGCTAATTTATAAAATCCAGCCCTCTATGAAGGAACATCATTCACAGCACAGAAGCTACTTTTCTTTATACACACCATGCCATCCTTATGCCCTGCAATGCTGTTATGGTATAACAGTTTCCCAATCCCTTCCATAGAGCCCTCAAGGCTGGTGGCACTGGATACTGAACCTTCATCTGTCATACACAAGGGCTCCATCACTGCATCACTTTCCCTGCATCAGAAGCATTCATGTTTTAAGAGAGGGAGTTCTGCCTTAATCCATTCCACTCCTGCAAATGGCCTGCCACTTTCTACAAAATGGACATTATACAAGTAGGCACAATGACTCTTAGGCTAGAATGCCCTGCACATCTACTACTTTCATTGCTTAGAGCAGAGTGCATGACAATACTTGTGGAGGTAGCTATGCCACGTACAGACAGACACATCTGGAGGCCAAAAAATAACTGCTGCCACTCCCTCTTCATCTCTCTCGAAAGCCTACTGTTTAGATTGACCAAAAAGCACAGGATCCTTCTTAGCTGTGCCTAGCACAGCACAAACCTAGGCCTTTTAAATGTTGATAATGTACCACCCTAATAGTGCTGCTGGAGACAGTATAAAAAATGCAACTACCACATGATCATGCTTTTTGCCTGATCAAGAATGCCCAGAGTACTGGCCAGCAGCTCCATGAATCCACCTTACCGCATCTGATCCAATGGGACCAGGATTGCAGAACTGTAGTCAGGCAATCTGGCACCCATAGCCAAGTGAAAAAGTGACCCTCACCCTATACAACACACCATACCACACCACAAGCTGGGAGACTTAAATGTTTCAGAATTTGTGTATTTAAAATATAATGCTATTGTTATTTATAATCTATAAGTAGACACAAATGTGATCCTGGTCTAAAAAATATGACCTTTGGGTCTAAATGAATGTGCTTCTTACCCTCTGCCAGAACCGACTCTTAACCTCTGACTGATCAGTAATCTCTACTTTGTTAAGCAGTAGGAGAAGAAAAGGGAATGTGATAAGGCATGAAATCTTTATTGAATTATTATTATTAGATTATATGATTTTTTATTATATTAAATGTTTATGTTCTAGATCTCATTAATAGCAAAGCAAACTCCATTTGCTGTCAGGTATATTGTGATGCACCACAAAGCCCTGCCAAAAACACTCAGAATCTTTATAGCAAAACTTCCATACTATAACAGCACTAAAACCCAGCCACATTACTGCAGGGCCTGTGGCTCTTATTAGCTAAAGACCTTTGTCCTTTCCCCGCATCCCTTACTGACTAATTTAACCACTTTCTAAATACTTTTAACTGTTTAGTCCCTCACTAAATTTATCTGTTTGCCAGAAGTCCATCCTGCCTTATCAGCTGTATGCTTCTCTTTCATAGCTGGTTAATTTTCTAACCCAATCTCTTATTTTTTTTCTTTTTCATTTTATGAACTGGATCACCGCTTATCCCATTTTGGACGACACTGCCAGGCCCGATTACATTTCCAGTGCTCAGTGTTTGTATGTAGTCTGAAACAGCAAACCCATTTCCCCGCCCAGTCACTTCTCTATAAATGCCAAAACTGGGAACTTTCCAGTTGTGGTCACCCTGAAATTTGGTATGAAATTGGGGGGTGCATGTTGCAACTTTCTCTCTTCCATTCCCCCAACCCCATTCTTTCACACACATACTCTCTATCTCCCTCCCCTTCCCAGCTCTCTCCCCTCTGTGCCCAAGCCCTAACCCAGCACCATCTGTAATGGAATTACTTAGCCTAAGTCTCATTACTCTGGCTGAGGATGTATTTAGAAGTTAGGCCTTGATGGATTCACAGTTCTCACACAGACACACATCACATGATTGTAATTACTGTGAGAAAATAGGTGGTAAACACCAGGCGCGCAGAATCTGTAATGAGAGAGTTAAGAGAAAGCCTGGTCTGTGTTTTGGTAACACTTCACGAAGGAGGGACAGACAGCAAATTCTTAACTGAAGAGTGAAGATATTGCTTTTCGGACGTAATAGACCAGACTTATTCTTTAGAAATGTAAGCTTTACTATATATATAGATTTATATATATATATATATATAGTAAAAAAAACTATAATAAGCAAATCAAACAAAATCAAGTGTTCATTTGTCTCTCTCTCTCTCTCTCTCTCTCTCTCTCTCTCTCTCTCTCTCTCTCTCTCTCTCTCTCTCTCTCTCTCTCTATATATATATATATATATATATATATAATGTGTGAATACAAAAATGAAGGAACACTGTGATTTAATGAAAAAACATGTGCTCATACTTTATTTTATTACAAAGAATTTTTTTTTTAAATAGCTTATGAAACTGTATTAAAATGAAAGATACAGCAGCTGCCACGGATTGCTACAATGGCTCTTTCTAATCTGAAAAAATGAAAATGAAGACAGTCTTGCGCAGAGGTATACTGGAGATAAACTGATGATCTGCTTTCAAAGGCAAATTGCAATTAGTTGTGCTAGATTCATGCACAGGATGCAGCAAAGAAGAACTTGCAGCTTTAATGAGCATAAACAACTCTTCTAACCCCAACTAAAGGCTCTGATGTTTCGCCGATGAACGCTTCATCAGGGGGAGAATACCAGCAGACATCACAATGTTTAGATAAATATATTTTAATGTCTGTTATCAAATAAAAGGTCATTTTACCACGGTGTTACTGAGAAGGCTCGGATGTTAAGACCATCTTGATAAATATATTCTGCATATTCTCTGACAGTAACACCGTGGTAAAATAACCTTTTATTGAAAAATAGACATTAAAATATGTTTATCTAAAGATTGTGACGCTTGGACTTTAGCCATCATCGTAAACTCTTCCTGTCTCCAAAACTGGCAACTTCATAGAATAATTCTGAGACAGAAAATCTCATCTGGAAAGCAAACCTCTGAAGGAGCCTCATATGTATTCTTGCCCAAGGCACTAGGTCTAATACTGCTGCCACTGAGTTGATAAGCTGCAGATAATTCCACACCATCAGAGTCTTGACTAACAGCAACGAAAGGGTCTGTTGATGCAAATTCTGAATCCTCTGCTCTATCAGATGAACACAACCAATCCTTGTGTTGAACAGGGCTCCTGCGAAGACTATAAGCTGCTCTTGGAGAGACTGGTCATCCAACTGAGGTCCTGAAACAACTGAATCACCCACTGGGTGGCCGCTGAACTATCCTGTACCAACTTTTCCCTTATCAGTCAGTTGTCCAGATAAGGATGTACCAAAATCCCTTCCTTGTATAATGCTGCTGTCACGATCATTAACTTTGAAAAGTCCTTGGGGTTTTGGCCAATCCAAAAAACAGGGCTTGAAACTGAAAATGCCTCCTCCCCAGCATCCCAAAATGTAGGAAGCACAGATAATCCAATAAAAACATAAGAAGTTGCCTTACTGAGTCAAACTGAGGACACAGCATCCTGTTACGAACAGTGGCCAATCTAGGTTACAAGTACCTGGCAAGTACCCAAACATTAAATAAATCCCATGCTACCAATACCAGTAATAAGCAGTGGCTAGTCCCTAAGTCAACATGATTAATAGCAGTTTATGGATTTCTCCCCCAGGAACTTAGCAAACCTTTTATAAACTCATCTACACTGACTGCCTTAACCAGATCCTCTGGCAATGAATTAAAGAGCTTAATTGTGCATTAAGTGAAAAATAATTTTCTCTGATTTGTTTTAAATGTTCTACTTGATAACTTCATGGAGTGCCTCTTAGTACTACTATATCAAGATATGCAGATAAGCCTCTATAAGGTCCGAGGAGGTTAGAAACTCTCTCATCCTTCAGCTATAATAACCAACTTCAAACTTTCCATCCTGAAATGAGTTATTCGCATGAACTTGTTGACTTGCTTCAGATCCAAGATGGAACAGAATGACCCCTCTTTCTTGGGAACCTCAAAATATATTAGATACTGACCTCGCCCCCACTGGGCCCTTGGAACTGGATCCACTGCCTTCAATGCCAGAAGCTGACTGAGTGTCGCCCTCATGCCTTCCCACTTCCCAGTAGAGCAACAAGGAGAAATCATAAAAGCATCAAAAACCGGATGGAAGAATTCCAGGATGTAACCATCTCATATGATCTCCAAGATCCACTGATCTGACATAATTTGGATCCACCTCCAGTAAAATTGCAACAAAAAGCCACCTATCTTCAGAACAAGTGATTGGGTCCCCAAAAACTCATTGAGTACCTTGAGAGAATCCAGATCCAGAGGATTCTTCTTTATCGCCTCTCGTTTAACTGAAAGAACTGATACCTGCCAAAGTAACGGGACGTTATATGTTAAGAAACGCTGTTCCATGTAACGCCTTTTGTGCGAAAGTTTTGTTATATGTAAACCGACCTGATTTGATACTTGTATTGAGAATGTCGGTATATAAAAATCCGAAATAAATAAATAAATAAATAAATAAATAAATTTGATTACTAGAGGTCTTTCCGTGTTTGAACCTTCTGGAGTTACAAAATCTAGTTTGGGATGGAAGAGAACGAGAAGAACCCTTTGGCCTTTCCTCTGGAAATCTCAGCACTTTGGACTCACCCTAAACCTTGGTCTTCTTCTCAAGGCCCTCTCTGAACAACAGCTGCCCTTTAAAGGAAAGCTTAGTCAGACTTGACTTAGAGATCAAATCTGCTAACTAATTCCTTAGTCAGATTAACCTCCTAGCCATCAATATGGATGCTACATCCCTTGCAGATGTGTACTCCAAATCAAAGCAGGCATCTGCCAAATATGCTGCACCAAGTTCCAATTGAGAGGATTCTTCCACCACCTCCTCTGGAATAAGCTGCACCAAACACAAATCAGACCTTGCCATTATAAAGCTGCAGGCCACTATATGCAGTGCCATGCTAACTGCCTCAAAGGCCTGTTTTAACACAGATTGCCTTTCTATCTTGCACAGCCCCTCCTTCAACTGAGATGGTAGCTCTCTTACAGCTAGATACAGTAAAGTGGGGCCGCGGTTACCCCGCTCCTAACCCGCTTTCTACTCACTTTCCGGCCACGTTAGCCCTTCCTGCGATACACTATCCCCTTTAACCCATCCTTACCGCCTCTTTAAATCCCCGGGTAACCCCTTCCGCACGCGGCATGTATATCAGATGTAAACGATCGAATTAGCTATTCCCTCCCATACAGTAAGAACATAAGAACATAAGAAAATGCCATACTGGGTCAGACCAAGGGTCCATCAAGCCCAGCATCCTGTTTCCAACAGTGGCCAATCCAGGCCATAAGAACCTGGCAAGTACACATCACGGCGTGCGTCACGCGCACCCGTCTTTGTGCTTTCATTGGCCGGAGCGCCCAAATCGACGGGCGCTCCGGCCAACAAAAGAAGGCTTCGCTTCGCTCGTGCCGGAGAGGGCACTTCACGCCGAGCTAGAAGAACTGGGACCTGCGCAGGAGGGGGGGGGGGGGGGGGGGGGGGAGGAACGCTGCAAGCCGGATGGAGCCCTAGCTGTTGTACTGCTGTTGCCGAGCCAGGAGAACCGGGACCTGCGCGGGGGGGGACCACTTTCGCCGTTTTCGCCGCCGGCTGCCCCCTCCAGAGGGCGGCAGAGAAGGGAAGGGGCTGAAAAGCAACAAAAGGTAAGTTGGCACATGTCGAGCCGCTTCGGGAGGAGGGGATTTTCGGTTTTTAGGTTTTCCTGGGTTAAAATTGGGATCCACTTCCTGGTGCCTGTCATTTCAAATGTCATTTGAAATGACAGGCACCAGCGCACCCAGGATACTGTATAGGCGCTGTATTAAGCGCCTATACAGTAAAATGGGTTGCGCGGACCTAACGCTTTCCCTAACGCTTTGCATACGCGGCTTGCATTTGCAAGCAATTTAAATAGAGTATCGAGCGGTATGTGATCAGAACAGTGCGTGGGGCAAACGAGGGTGCGCCCGGCACTGCCGCACTCTTTCTAACGCGGCCTTACTGTATCAACCCGTTAGTTACAAAACAGACCAATGCATCCACCCTTGGGAAGTGAAATCTGTCCTTTTCCAGGGGAACCAAGGGATACAGTTTGGCCAACAACTGACCTCCTTAAAATTCACCTCTGGAGACACCCATTCCAGATCAATCAATTCTTTCACAGCCTGATGAAGAAGAAAGGACTTAGAAGGCTTTCTAATATGGATGACCATGGGATCCTCCACTGAGCTGGAAGCCTCATCCTTTTTATCCTCTGCAATATTCAATATACGTAGGGATTAAGAGATCAAGGATGCCAATTCTTCTTTATAGAAGAGCAGCACGATAGCCGTTCCATCCTCCCCTTTAGTGGGAAATTCTCCTTCCTCCAATTCTTCTTCACTATCAACACCTGGAAAGCCTTTAAACCCACTAAGAGAATCCTCTGAACCAGGAAACTCCATATCCTCCTGCTCATACTTCCAGACAATCTAGGAGTTGGAAGAGCCAAAGCATACCCTGGGATTGAACTCTGCCCCACAGAAAAGGCTTGCTTCAAGCATTTTAAAAAATTCCCTGGAATACGAAGCCCAAGCCATGAAGAAAGCCTCTGTACTAGAGGAAAGTGGAAGTATGCCTTTAAATTCTGCAGCTGAAAACAGATGTGAGACAGACGCTCCTCCTTCCCCCCATGTGCATGTCCCCTGAGACTCAGTGAAGGAAACCCATGCTCTCCTTCAACTCCCCGCAGTCACAAGTTGGCTGATGTTCCTGCCTCCAAGAACTAAGCCCCAGCATGAAAAAATTGGCCTGCAATGCAATTGCAGAACCCCGTGGGGATTCCATTTCACTTGCTCGTGTTTCTCCTCTGTCCTTGCTGCAATCGCAGCAAACACCAGCCACTCCCCCTGCCAGCAGCTTCTGCCACAGTTGCCATTACTACCACTTCCAATCCGGACCCCCAACAAATAACTATCATGGTAGGAAACAACAACATATCACAAGGTGTCTCACCAAGGCTATGTACCTAGATCAGCCCTGGTCTGCTCTGCAGCTAAAGCCCCCAGGGCCATCGCTGTTTTCTCTTCTGATCTCTTTTTTTTAATCAACTTTATTACTTCTCTCACCCAGCACAAAGCAAAGGCTTAAATAAGCAGACCTCCAGAGGGGGGAACTAGAGAGGAGGAGGAGAGGGGTAGTGGGGGGAAGGCAGAGAATATCTAGCCCAAACCTCAACCAGACAATTCTGGAAGACCCGTAGCCCAGGCCTGTTCCAATGAAGAAGGGAACATGAGGCTTTCACCTCAGGAGCTGTCTTTTTTATTTTTTATTTCCTAAATTTCTTATCTTGTGAACCTACTCAACCGAGGGAGGGAGAGCCGGTCTTTCACCTTGGGATCTACCTGGTAAATTTTCCTGATTAGCCTACCAGGCCTCAGTCCACGAAGAAAAAGAATACTGGCAGGTTGAGGTCAGCACAGATGCATATAAAGTGTGATATCAATGAACCTGTTAATCTCTGTCTCCATCTACTGGTTGGTGGGCATAAGCCATTCATCTTGACTGGTGTGACTGGATGAAAAAAATGCAACGTACACAACACCCACCAGCCAAAATTACAGAACAAAGCACTAAGTAAAATACCACCAATGTCAGCTAATATAGCTAGAATTTAAAAATGCATACAAGGGAGTAATAATTTAACTGCCAGCACTGATGTAAATGCCAAAGGCACTCGGAAAGATCTGCACCTGCCTTTTTTGTGGGTACTCTCTTTGGACAAAATAATATGCAAGTTTTGAAAATTGAAAACTATGGGGTCGATTTTCAAACCAATGCACGTGCATCCATGTGCGCGCAGTTCCCAGAACGAACACATGGATGCGATTATTTTATAATGCACACGTGTGTTATAAAATACAAAATCCGCGCGCACATGCGCACCAGATTTTAACATCTGCATGCGCATGTGTGGGCGGCCCTTGACTTGCATGCGTAGGGGAGGGGCAATTTTCTAAAGTACTCACAAGTGACGCGATCAGGCTTTTAACCAGTTCCCTCCCAGTCCGCTCCAAATAAGGAGCGAACTGAGAGGGAACTTTCCTATAATCCTACCTACCCTTCCTCTCTTTTCCCCTCTCCTCTTCAACCCTAAACTAAACCTAATTAATCCTTAATTTTTGATTTCATACTTACTGCTCCTCTGGATCAGAAGTAACTTCCACGTGCCGGCAGGTGGCCGGCGCACGCTTCCCCTGGACAGGGCCTAATGGCCATACCCCCGGTTGGCCCCCACCCCTTTTAGTTGGCCCGGTACTTTGGCATATATTGGGGGTTACACGCGTGGCTGGGTTCTTTCAAAAATACGCACAGCGCGCACAGGGCCCAGCCAAATGCATAAAACCCAAATTTTATGCACACGAGCCTTTTAAAATCTACTTGCTTCATGCGCACTTTTACCTACATAAAGGGTGGGCAATTTTTTAAAAGCCCATTTCCATTGGTAAAAGGCTGTTTTACTCACAGAAATAGTGAGTCTCACGGAAAGACGCCGCTGGCAGCACCGCACACCTCCCTAGGCGCACGCACATCAGTGAATGATTTAAAGGGCCTGCGGCGAGAACCTGGCGCGGACCCAGATGCTGACGTTAGATCCTTCAGCACATAAATACTCAGGCCGCGCTCCTCAGCGTCGCCTTTGCAACAGGTCTCCTTGGTCTCCTGTTCCTGGTTTCCAAGTGCTCGTTGCTACAGTACCAGTTTGTTCGTGTTCCTGATTCTCCAAGTTCCCGGTTCCTGTTCCATTGTTCGTCTCGTCTTGTGTTTGTTTGACTTCCTAGATTCGACCACTGCTTTGCCTGACTGTTACCAGCTTACCTACCGGCAGGCTTCTTCCCCGCGGCCAGCGCGATTCCGCCTCTGCCGCCCCCGCGCCCGCGACGCCAGCAGCGTCCCTGCCTCGCTCACGGGCTCGGTGCTCCCCCAGGACGTCGGCAAGCAACTCTGACGCTGCAGACAACTCTCGCGCAAAATCGCGCCGAGGCCACGCCCCCTGACGTCAGACGCCGATCAGCTGCGATTTGCGCGGGAGGTGAGGGGGATTTAAGGGAAGCTTCCTTCCAGCTCCTCGCTTCGGCCACAGTGCGTTTAGTGAGTGTTTTGTTGCTCTTCCTGCCTGTTGCTCTGCTCCTGACCTGGACTGCCACCGGATTACTCTGCCTGCTACCTGCCTACCGGATCTGTTTGCCTTGGTTCGTTGTTCGCTGCCTGCCCTGACCTGGACTGCCTTACCGGATTACTCTGCCTGCTACCTGCCTACCGGATCTGTTTGCCTTGGTTCGTTGTTCGCTGCCTGCCCTGACCTGGACTGCCTTACCGGATTACTCTGCCTGCTACCTGCCTACCGGATCTGTTTGCCTTGGTTCGTTGTTCGCTGCCTGCCCTGACCTGGACTGCCTTACCGGATTACTCTGCCTGCTACCTGCCTACCGGATCTGTTTGCCTTGGTTCGTTGTTCGCTGCCTGCCCTGACCTGGACTGCCTTACCGGATTACTCTGCCTGCTACCTGCCTACCGGATCTGTTTGCCTTGGTTCGTTGTTCGCTGCCTGCCCTGACCTGGACTGCCTTACTGGAATACTCTGTCTGCTACCTGCCTACTGGATCTGTTTGCCTTGGAGCGGTGTTTGCTGCCAGTCCTGACCAGGACTGTCCTCTGGACATCCTACTGATCCCGTTACCACGTCAACAGCGCAGAGGGTCCGTTCCTGAGCGTCCCGGCTTCAAGGTAAGCGGTCTCGACCCTGGTTCCACTTTCCCCAGTAACACTGACTTCTGCTACCTGCCTTCTCCAAGCCTGACCACTGCTTCGCCTGACTTTGTCGACTTGCCTCCTCCAAGCCTGACCATTGCTATGCCTGACCACGCCTGCCTTCTCTAAGCCTGACCATTGCTACGCCTGACCATGCCTGCCTTCTCTGTGCCCTGACCATTGCTACATCTGACCACGCTTGCCTTCTCTGTGCCCTGACCATTGCTATGTCTGACCACTCTTGTTTTCTCTGTGCCTTGAACTTTGCTACGTACGACTTCGCCTCAGACTCTCTTGAGTCCAGAGTTCCACATTGCTTGCTACACCTTCCAAGTGCCGCCCGCTTCTACTCAAGTTTGACAGAGACGCCTCTGTACCCTTTCCTCTGGACACAGACTATTAAGGCTCCGGCCTGCCTGTGCTCAGGCACCTTCAGTATCCTCCTGTTCCCTGGTGCTTGAGTTTCCATTCCGCATCCTGTCCGGGATAGGATCACGCCACCTGCTGGCTGCTGTCTCTGCGCTGAACCAGTTGCTACTGATACCCAACCTCGAGGCCCGCCTAAGATCTGCCGGCCCCGGCACCCGAAGGCTCAACCCTAGGGGAACGTGGGCTGGTATAGGTGAAACTCCAGTGGCCTCCAGCTTCAGCCCACTCCGCCTGCTGACGGTGGGGACCTGTAGGCCCTCGCCTACGGGTTGCGCCAACCCCACCTCAGCCCAAGGATCCACCTCCTACGCAACACACTGATCCTTTCCATATCATGTTTCCTCACCTCCCTTCTCTTTTCTTCCAACCATCATTTGTTTGCAACTCATCTATTATTTTTACTTCTCAATACTGTCCCACATCTTACTTCTCATTCACCCCAGACCTCCTCCTTTTGTTTCTCACTCTTATCCAGTCAAAATTTGTTTACTAGTTTCTTTCTTCCTCCTTTTTCTTAATCTCTTTCAGGCTTCCATTTCTCTGCCTTCTTTGTGTCCTGTCTGGCCCTCTCCCCTTCCTCCTCTAAACCCCCTCAGTTCTTCTCCCTTCTGTGCCCCATTTGGCATTGTCTGTCTTCTCCTTCCCCTGTGTTCCTCTCCACTCCCTGCTCCCCTCTCCTCTCATGCTGCCTGTATCATCCTCTCTAATTTTCTTCACATGTCTTCTCTGCCATTCTCCTTTCCTTTCCCTGTGATCTCCCTATGCCTTTTCCCTCCCTACCTTGTGGCTCTGCGCCTTCCACTTCTCCACACGTAATGGCTCCTGTCAGTCCCTCACCCTTCCTCACTTGTTCTTTCAATGCTAAGTTTTCATTAAACAAGAAATAAGAGTATTCCCGAGACTCCTAAAATAAATCATATGGATTTTTGTTTTTGTAATTTTTCATTGATGGTACAGCTCCTTTAATATTATTGAAGATAATTAAATATTTGGCAAAATAATGACCCAGTTAAATGGCTCTCTGTACATTTATATATTACCTTACAAAAGATGGGTAAACAACATGCATCAGCATTGCTTCTAGAAATCCTCTTTACATTAAGAAGCTCTAAATCTTTCATCTGTCTAAAGACAAATACATCATAATGTACATCATCACTACAGATTCAATATCCTTACGATAGCGAATCTGTAGTAACATGTGCTGTTGGTTCTAGATCATCAGCTATACACAGGATTTCTCATAGATATCCAAATTACATTTTGAAATAGCTAAATTAATTGGCATCATGTTGCCTTTTTAAAAGGTGACTAATAAAGCAGGTCATTACAGCACAGTAATTAACTATGCTAAAGTAACTGCATGCTAAGCCCAAATACAAAACTTAGGAATGCTAATATTAAGAAAAAAAAGTTCTAGAAATACCTTACTTGTTCACAAGTGGAATGCTAAGTGCCCATCCAGCTGCAAAATCTGGATATTTAAAGATTTTTGGATTTTCAGCAAAAGCATAATGATGAATTATTGTAGACTCTTCATCGTATAGTGCTTTCCCTAAAAACCATTCCTGAAATTAAAATACATTATATCATTAAGTACATTTATTTATGAGATTTATATTCCAAACTTCACAGTGGATTGTACATCCAATAAATGTAAAAAGACTAAGCATAAACTGAAACAACCTGAATAAAACCAATTTAAATGAAAAATTATGCACCGTTTACTAAGATTTCTACTACTCACCAAGTTCAATTGTACAAAGGACAAGCAGTAAATGCTTGTATAGTGCAAACATTTACACATGCAGTAAAGCTTTGCACTATAAAATAAAATATAGCGTGTGTGCTATGCAAAGCTAGCACATTCAGAATCATTTCCTGCCAACAGACAATGAAAACTACCACAAAAAATTATGAAGGCTCTAATTTGAAAGCTTTCCTAAAAGTAGAGGATGGAAGAAAAAATTTTGTAAATAGAGCCTCAAGTTCCAGAAAAAATAAATACTTTCTTCCCTTTAGTGTTGTTCAGAGTTCTTGCAGCCTGACTGGTTCTGGAAAAAACTGGACATTTTCCACATTGTGATACCTTTTATTGGGCTAACAAAAAAAAAGATGTTGTAATATATGCGTTTTCCAGATCACATAGGTCCCTTTCATCGGATATGACATCTCAAAAGCAGCCCTATATGGTCTTGAAAGCTGATGTATTATCTTACACTGGATCAACAAAATAGTTATGGTATCACAGCATGCAAAGTTACCTGGCTTATGCAATAAAGCTTAATATGAATGTTAAGGCCACTTTTCACATGCTAAAATGGTGTTTTATGAAATAAAGTCTTAGGGTAAATTTTAAGAGTTGCTTGCATAAAAAGGCTCATATATGCAAGTATTTTAAAACCAGCAAATTACATACGTATGTGGGCGTGTGCACGTATCGCTCCATGGTGAGACCGCACCTTGAATACTGTGTACAATTCTGGTCGCCGCATCTCAAAAAAGATATAATTGCGATGGAGAAGGTACAGAGAAGGGCTACCAAAATGATAAGGGAAATGGAACAGCTCCCCTATGAGGAAAGACTAAAGAGGTTAGGACTTTTCAGCTTGGAGAAGAGACAGCTGAGGGGGGATATGATAGAGATGTTTAAAATTATGAGAGGTCTAGAACAGGTAGATGTGAATCGGTTATTTACTCTTTCGGATAGTAGAAAGACTAGGGGGCACTCCATGAAGTTAGCATGGGGCACATTTAAAACTAATCGGAGAAAGTTCTTTTTTACTCAACGCACAATTAAACTCTGGAATTTGTTGCCAGAGAATGTGGTTAGTGCAGTTAGTATAGCTGTGTTTAAAAAAGGATTGGATAAGTTCTTGGAGGAGAAGTCCATTACCTGCTATTAAGTTCACTTAGAGAATAGCCACTGCCATTAGCAATGGTAACATGGAATAGACTTAGTTTTTGGGTACTTGCCAGGTTCTTATGACCTGGATTGGCCACTGTTGGAAACAGGATGCTGGGCTTGATGGACCCTTGGTCTGACCCAGTATGGCATTTTCTTATGTTCTTATGTGATAAAAGGGGCGGATTGGGGCAGATTAGGGCACTCCAGAACAAGGCCAACATTTACACGCATAAATCCCACTTTAACACCAGCGACCAAAGTGCACATCGTGCTGTTACCTGCGCATATTTACTTCTGCTCTTGTTCAGGTGTAAGTCTGAAAAAAACTCATTTTAGCCCAAAACTGACTGGGTGACAGTCTAGGTAAACTGAGGCAAGTGCAGGCCGAAGATCCAGAGAGGTCTTGATGACTTAGAGATGGACTGGGCAAATTGGTGGACTAAGTGGTCAAACTCGTTATGTCCTTCACACGTGCATGTTTTAAAAGTTGCTCACTTGTGCGTATAAAAGTCGACAAGTCCTAAGGAAAGATATGCAAAGAATGTGTCCTTGCGTAACTGATTAAAAATAGGAGCACACATATGCACATTAGGTGTATTTTAAATCATATGCAAGCACTTGCACAAACAATTTGAAATTCCAGCATATGTGGGCACATGTGCACTTATTTTTAAGTTATCGTCCCTAAGAGCACGTAAATGGGTCCCCTATGAGATTAGCATGTAAGCGCTAAAAATGTATATAAAGACCTAAAGTGCCTTTATGAGGCACTGGCCCAAAGTGAAAGGGTTGATTAGCATGGGAAATCTCTCCACCACCCCATGTGCTCAATATCAAGACACCCCACCCCAGAGAACCAAGAAAACTCTTTAGGGACTAGACAAAAACCCACTCCCTTCCAAAATGGCCACTTACAATTCTGGAGGACCCTACACCCTTCACCAGCAGAAGGGACCTCATTGCTTTCCTGTTAGCCCAGCTGCGAAATTCTGAATGGTGCCGCCTAGTGGTGCTTCTCTACATGACAGGCATATGTAACAAGCATATTAAAGTTCCTTCAGCTCTAGGATGCAACAGTGTCTTCTGGGTTTCTTCAGCACCAGGAATAAGTCACCACCCTCTTTCCTTTAGCTGAACAGGTTCAACTGCTTTTCCTGTATGAGGGAGGAAAGCTCACTTCGAGCATTCCTGGTGAGGAAGGAGATGAAGTGACCCCTTTGCTGGGATTTTGAACACTCATAATCTATGGCATTCCCTTATAATTCAGAGAATTCAACTGTCTGGGATTATGAAGGTTTACATAAAAATGTAGCATCTCCCCAACAGGCAGATTTATTAATATGGAGACTGGAATTCTATGTGCTCGGAATCCAGTCAATCTCTGTTTCCTGGTTTTGACTGGATTGCCAAATGGGGTTTTAAGCATGGGCAAGGTATCAAGCTTTGATGCTGATGGGGACAAGTAAATGAGGAAAATGTTCTTCTGAGGAAAACACAATGTTTCATCTGTGTCCCACTCTGACGGAAAGGATGATTCAGAAGTGGCAGCAGCCAATCCGGGGAGTGGACAAATGCCACTTCTACCGCATAAGTGGGGAATTTTGAAGGAACGGGCGCCGATGCCATGGCTAGTTTTCTGAGTTTGTTCCCAGCTTGCCAGTTAAGAGATAGGATTTCCCAACAAACTAGCTTGATAGTCTCCCTTTCCCCCTGTTAGCCCCGACCCCGAAAACCCCGCTGGCTAGCCTAGATTTATTTTATTACTTCTACGTGGTAAAGTTACGTGCGGGGGGACCCCAGCGCGGGCCTGTGAGTATATTTATGCGCACATCTCTTGGTATTCCCCTGACACGCCCATGCCCCGCCCAAAAAAACTTCAGACTTGTGCGCGGGGCGGAATATACGCACTTGCATAGGTGATTTACGAAAACCGCTCAGCACCCATCAGCCCAACTTGTGTGCGTATATATCCCAGGTTTGGTGCACGTGCATGTGTGCAGAAATCCCACTTCCACCGCGAAAGTGGAAGGATTTTTAAAGGGGCGGTGGAAGTGGGATTTCTGCACACATGCACGCGCGCACTTAAAATTGCGCGTACTTGTGCGCAGTTCAGCCTATTTTAATAATGTGTGCGCATATATGCGCGTGTACTATAAAACAGCCGCGTCCATGGGTGTGAGCCGACAAATGCGAGTGCATGTGCGCCCGTGTGCCTGTTTAAAAGTCAAAACAACAGGACAAGTAAACAAAAAGAAAACATGCAAATTAACATACAAAATACAAATCTGAAATAAAAGCATAAATTCTTAAAGTGGCAGGGTGCTTGCATTTCAACTGCATCAAAGGCTTGTGAAAAGTAAAAAGCTTTAAATCTGTTCTGAAAAAGAATATATAGCTGATTCATTTAAATGACCTATTTAAAAGCAGGCACAACCAGATAATGCTGAATAGATGAACACAGTGTTCTACCAAGACTGTACTGAATTACAGTAAAACTGACCATAAATATGAGGAAGCTTTACCCTTCAGAGCTTTAAAAATCATGATAAATATCTTAAATTTAAAGCACCAAGATACTGGCAGCTAGGAATGTGCATTCGTTTGAAACAAATGCTAAAAATGTGACAAATGAGGCAATTTTCAGTTTGTTCCAAATGGGCCTCTCTAGAAAATGCCCCCAAATTTTGGGTTTTATAATAATAATAATAATGGCCTCTCCAATGCCTTACACCCCTCAGCAAAGGGCCACTCTGACCTCTCCCCAGAAAGAACTGACCAGGGCATGTGCTGGAGACCTCCCCAGTCTCCAATTACCCCTTCCATTGAAGGAGGGTGATCATCCAGAAAAGTGCAGGAGCAATACCCATAGCTCCTGCCTCAATGGAATCCTAGTTTAGACAATGGTGCTAGCCGCCTGGAAGATAGTGCCAAAGTAATATCACTTCTGTACCTGTCTCAGGTTGGTTGGCACCATTTTTAGAGGACTCCATAGGAGCAGGAGCCATTGGCATCACTCTTGTCCCTTTCTGGATGATCCCCCTCAATGGAAGGGGTAAGTGGAGGCCAGGGAAGTCCCTGGTCCTCGCACTGGTTGGTTCTTCAGGAGGGAGGTTCAGAGGGGCCAAAGGAAAACCTGGCTAGGCGTAGCTCAGCCTAGCCAGTTAGGCCTAGGCCCCAAAGTTGCTTTGATCAATGGGAGGGGGTGCAGAGCGGCCCAGACAAGCCCTGATTTATTTATTATTTATTTATTTTATTTATTTGGAGTTTCTTATATACCGATAGCCGTTCGCACATCGTAACTTCTTATATACCGATAGCTGTTCGCAATCATCGTAACTGATTGGGGTCGGCCTGGGTCCTGAGTCTTTGTTGAGGAGCTGAAGGTGGATGGTAGGCCTTGAGGAAGTCTGTTTTTATTTGGGTTTTTTTTTCTTTTTTGTTTGGGTGTTTTGGGAATTTTAATGGGTTTTTTTGACTCAGGAAACGACCTGAACATAAAAAATATTAAACCAACAGAAAAATGACCCCTCCCTCAAAAATAAAAACAAAAAAAATTAACTGAAATGACATTGGGCCTGCACATCCTTATTCGCAGTCAATGAAATATCTCTAATACAGGCAAAATATAATCACAAAAACGAGAAATTAGAAGAGCTGCCACATTTTGAAGGAGGTGAGAGGTGGAAAGTAGATGAAAGGCCTTGCGGAAATCCATTTTGAATTTTTTTTCTTGTTTTGGGGTTTTTAGGTTTTCAATGGGGGTGGGTGGCTAGGGAAATGAATTGAACAAAAAAAAAAACATTTAAACGAACAGAAAAACGACCACCCCCTCAAAAAAAAAAAAAAGAACTGAAATCACATTGGGCCTGCAGATCCCTACTGGCAGATATTCAATGCTACCTGGCTACGCTGAACTTCCTCGCAACGTCTTTATTTTATTCCACGGAGTTTTGCCGGATAATGACTTACCCAGCTAAAACTTATCAGGTCAGAGGGGATACCTATTTAGCCAGCAGGCTTCTCTGGCTAAGTCCTGTACTTAGATGCACAAACCCTTTTGAATATTAACCTCAATATGTTTGTCAACATGCTTTCATGCAATAATAATTATTTTTTAAAAATCCATGTGACTAGCTGTTATGGGTTCATAAACCATCAAAAACACAATCGCCCAAATTTTCGAAGCCTGGCACGCCTAAAATCCAGGAGATACATGCGTGCCTGAGCTGTGTGCATCTGAGCGCATTTAAAAAATGGTCCAGCCACAAGCGTATCTCCTGATATGCAAAGTGCCGAGCTTGATGAAAGGGGCGGGCCGGGGGCGGGGTCTGGGCAGGAAGCAGGTAAGTTTTAAAACAAAAAATTCTAGAGTAGATAGGATTAGTTTAAGGGTCGGGAAGAAGAGGGGAAAAGGGAGGAAGGGTAGGTAGTGGGATGGGGAAGTTCCCTCCCAGTCCGCTCCTTAATTGGAGCGGACTGGGAAAGGCCTACTTGCGACGCCGCACAAATGTTTGTAAAATACTCCCCCTTGCGCGCGAGAGACGACACCCACCCGCACACGTGCGCGCGGATATTAAAATCCGGTGTGCTTGTGCGCACGCGAATCATATTTCATAACAGGCGCACACTGACATGCGCCTGTTATAAAATCATCGCATCCATGTGTGCGTGCCGGGATACCGCACGCATATGGACGCACACAAGGGATTTTGAAAATTGACCCCCAAAAACTATCTGAACCTACATGTAAACTCTAGACTGAAATATTCTTTAATAGGTGAATTTTAAAAGCCCAGCATGCGCCAAAACCGAGAGATAGGCGAGTATGTCTGGCTGGTGTGCGCCAATCAGATCTGAAAAATTGTCCATGTTCGCGCATAGCTCCTGGTGCACGCACAAGCGAGAAATCCCCAAAAGGGGTGGGGCGGGGTAGGCCATGGGCATTCCACGACTTTAACATGCAAATGTGTGTATAAGTATTTACATGCACACACGTGCACCGGGGTCCCCTACCACGTAACTTTACTACTGCTATGGATGGGCAATTAAGTAATAATACAAGAAAAAACTAGGCTAATCAACGGGTTTTAAGGGTGGGGGCTAACAGAGGGAAAGGGAGGCTAACCTAGGGGGACTGGAGGTCCTATCCATTAACTGGGCGAACTGGGAATGAATTGAGAAAACTAGTAATGGCTTCGGCATGCAGCCCTTAAAAAGTCCCCCACTTACATGTCCATATAAAACTGGGCGCACATGTACATGCATTCAGCCTATTTTTATACCATACGCACATATATGCACGCATGTTATAAAATGGCCATGTCCATTGGCACAAGTGGCCACGTGCGCCCGCTCACCAGTATCAAAGTTAATGTCCCTGCTTTTACAGCAAAAGCAAGTATCAGCCTGAGTTCATTTTGCTTTGACATAATAAAGGAAGCAAAGCACTCAAAAGATAGGTTGTAAATACACTAAAAGGGCCACACGCGTAAAAATGGGGGATTACGCACGTGGCCGGGCCTTGCGCACGCCACACACATTTTTGGAAGGGCCCAACCACGCACGCAAACCCTGTTATGCACCGAAATGCTGGTCCTCTCCAAAGGGGTGGGCCAGGGGGACTTGGTCTGGGCGGGGGGCGAGCCAGGACAGTGCCATTAACCGCCGTCCCAGGGAAGGGCTCACCAGCAGCCAGCCGGCTTGCAGATGTTGCTTCAGTTCGGAAGTTGAAGTAAGTAATAAAGGGAAAAAAAACTAATAGCTAGGTAGGGGGTAGGTGTCGGGGAGGAATGGGTAAGAGGTAGGAAGGTTAGATAGGGGTATAGGGAAGTTCCCTCCCAGTCTGCTCCTTAATTGGAGCAGACTGGGAAGGAACTGGGGAAGCCCTACTCACGCCGCCGCACATTGCTTTGTAAAATTCCTCTCCCCTGCATGCGTGAATCATGGGCCGCTCGCACATGCGCACGTGGGTTTTAAAATCCGGCACGCATGTGCACTCGGCCATCGGATTTTATAACATGCGTGCGCTGGCACACGCATGTTATAAAATCGGCACATCCATCTGCGCACGCCGAAAACCGCAAGCACATGGACGTGCGCATGTGGGTCTTAAAATCGACCCCTTAATTAGCCCAATGAAAAGGTAGCACTCACAATTGTTTGTTGACCTTTATTCTACATATATAAGTAGACTAACTCAGCAACCACATGAAAAAGTAAATTGAAGGTACTCAACTTTCTCACCATTTGATGAACCACTAGTTTTTATATTTCAGACAGCTGTAAAACATCCATATCAGAAAGTCATATACAAAATTTCCCCCAAACATAACAAAGTAAATAATAAATAAGCTAAACAAATTTGCCGTCCATTGGGACAGGTTTTTTAGACATATGGCAACCCAGAATTGAACTATTTAATTGGAAAATTCAAAGGAAATTAGCTTGATTTATAGTTGGACTCTGGTCTACATATCCTGCATACAGCAGGAGAACAAAGTTACTGTCAAGTGGAACATAAAAATCTGAATTTAGTTCTGTTCCACATTCACATTTCTCTTCATTATAGCTGTAAAAATGTTATTTACCTTAGATTTGTCAAATCTTGTAAGTGTTTCTAGTAATTTTGGAATTCTGATATTTGTCTCTTCTTCACAGAAAAAAATCCACGATGAGTTTCTGCCATAGGTAGCTGAGAAACTGAAGAGAGAATAATTTTGGTTACTTAATACCACTTATTTTAAGCCCTAAAAATATATTTCAAAACAACTGAGGAAAAAAATTATTTTCAATACTAATTCTATGATCTTATATGAGGCAGGTCTCTATTTACTTCTTTGTTTAACCTTTTCCATAAAAAATTAAAATACAAAATTAGGGAAGTTTTGCCCATATATTTTGTGAATTTTCACATCCATCATAAATGAAATGTGTTAGCCCACTTAGGGGGTCATTTTCTAAAGGTTTATCGCGTGCGTTAGGGCCTTATCGCACACGATAGGAAGTAAATGACCGGGAGGGGAGGAATCAGGGCGGAGAGGGGGAGGAGTCGGCCGCGGCGAATAGCACCACCTTTTATGGTGGCGCTATTTGTGCGAAAGGTTGCAGCTGGTCGCGCCGCAGCCGGCAAAAATCGCACCGCCGCGGCGCGAACAGCTGCGGCCTTTCGCAGGCCCGTCCCCTTTTTCACGGAATTCATCATTCTGCAAAGAATGATGAATCCAGCCCCTAGATATGTAGTTATTAAAGGTCCTGCCCCTAGATATGTAGTATTAAAGGTCAATAAATAAGTTGCCGATAACCTATTTATTGATGTATACATTTCTGACAAGAATGAAAGAGGGTTTTTTTGTTTTGTTTTGCTTTTTAAGACAGTTACCCCGAGATGCTAGTCCAGTAAAGCTTTTCTCCCATTCTGTGGCTATGGGGAAAAGACCTTGATGAATCAGGCCCTGAATCATTACACCAAAGAACATTAAAAGAATAACATTTATCCTACCTCACAACTACTTCAGGTTCAATAATCATACCTACAGCAAAACGTCCATTGTCTGACAGGTCTGGAGGAATTACAGGAGGGGAGGGGTTGGATTAGGGAGCAGAGTAGCTTTTCTCTGCTCTTTCCATTCCAACCTTTTTACCGATGTCAATTTTACCTCTGAATGTGTATGTAACAACACTCCCCCCCCCCCGCCCCCGCCATCCTAACCCATCTCCCAAAAACTCACCGTGAATCAAAGTGCCTCCTTACAATGGTCCATAGAGTATCAGACTGAGCCTCATAAAGAGAGTCTCTCTCTCTCTCAAGGTGCAGACGTGTGTGAAGAGTATTTTATGAGATACGCACGGATGCAGCCCTTTTAAAATCTACCTATTAGAGTTGAAGAAAACATGGAACAAGAACAGAGGATTTCCAAGGGAAAGGAAGGGGCTATAGTTGAGCAGATGGGGATGGGCCATATGGTCTTCATTTGCTGTCATATTTTGGGTTTCTGCTTTTCTGTGTGTTTCAATATAAAAAAGTGAAGAGAGATGCTACAATGCCAAAACAAGCTAGAAGTTCAAAAGAATAAACCTCCAAAGACACAAGATAGTAAAAAGAATTTTCAAATCTACCAAGGAATTAAAAAAAAACCAGTTGAAATTGAAATGATTGAATATATTGCCGCAAAGAGAAAGGGACATTATTTTCTTCACTCATTATCAGACACAGCCTTTTCCTAGATATGAAAACTGGTCATTTGTTGGTCTCCCTCTCTTCTTTCCTACTCCTCTTCCAGATCTAAACCGACGGATCTTAACAAGTGTCCCAGCTGGAAGACACACAACATTTCTCCTCATCCCGCCTCCATTTTCTTTTATTTTACAACTTTTCAGGGTTTTGAAAACAAACACTGCTGTCGTATCCAATCCATGATTCACATATGTGTGGTCAGATATCATCCTTTGCTCATTTTGCGCTGACACTTAGAAATTAAAATATGACAGTGATTTGAGTTCAACCCATGCTAGTGCATTTCCCAAATCCATTAGCAGACTTCTGTTTCTTCATCACCATTTATTACTTACACACTTTTCTAATTAAGGAGTGGCTCCGGGTCAGGCGCACAGATGCCGCAGATAACCTGGAACCCAACGAGGGTCCCGGTGGCAAGTGGGGGCATTGCGTGGTCAATGACATCACCGAGGTGATGGTGCCTCTGTTAGTTAGTACCCAATGTCTAGTAACTTGCTTTTCTTGGGATGTTAATTGCATTTCTTCTTTTTTCATCATAGCTGTTGGAGGAGGCTGGATTACCCAAGCTGGGAGGGGAGTTTTCGATCAGAGGCAGTGCGTTGAATGACCAAAATTACGCTCTCATCTATTCTGTTGGGACTGTCTGCCATCAAAGTCGGCCCTGGTAAGGCAGCAGACTGGATGTCCCTGTCTGTTTGGGCAGTTAACTTGCTTGTGTGTGGCAGGCTGACTGGAAATGCCCATGAGGAGCGCCTCTCGGAAGGATGGGGCTTTGCTTGTCAGTGGCGGATTCATGGTCCAGAGGTGACAGACTGCCTGCCACATGCACACTCTCTGTTAGATTAATCCTTGTTATGGGTCAGGTACTTAGATTTTATCTGTATCGTTTACTATTAATAAAGCTGCGTTCATTGTTACATCTTTACTGTGGTCTACTGCAGCTTGTTGAATACTATAATGTGACAGGTGCAGGTGTGCTGCCACCACTCCAATGCCCACCCCCCCAATCCCTGCAACAGACTGGTTGCAGCTTCACAGGTTAAAGAGCTCAAAGCAAATTATGACCAGTTAAAATCTAATATGCAATACATCCATGCAGCAATACAAGGTTAATACCTGAACAAGGGATGCTTTTTCTCATTAACGTACTTTGTACTCTTATGAGTAAATTTTTAAAAGAGTTCTGCATGAAAAAATAGCATATACACTTATAAATAGCCTGGATTCACATATATTCTATTTTATAAACATCAAGAGTATGCGCATATTTTTGGTTCTGCACACACTGTTATGATCAGGCTTGTGAACCCTTGGGCCGACGGGAGGATGGTATACCCCAGGAGGTGGGTCCTTAGGTTCCCCTGTCGGGTGGCGAGGCAGAGCAGAAGAGGTGATCGGCTGACCCTCGGCACTGAAGACTGAGGCGACTGTGGAGGTGAACGAAGAGTCGTTATGTCGGAGAATCCAACTGGGTCTTCGCCACTGGAAGCCCGCGGTCCCCCCGGGAGGAGCCCGTAGGGTCCGGGCCGCTGGGACTTAGGTAGGCTCTTGGAAACGATGGTCCAGAAGAAGTCTAAAGTCAAGTGCCAGAGGGTCGTCGCTTACCAGTCCGAGGTCACACACCGAGGGATCGCCGCTTGCCAGTCCGAAGTCACACACCAGGAATCACCGCTTGCCAGTCCGAAGTCAGGTACCAAGGAATCACTGAGACGAAACAGGAACCAGGAAGCAAGGATCTGAAGCACAAGAAGACTCACCGAAGCAAGCAGACTCGAACAATGATGAAGTTGCCAAGTCAAGGAGTGAACAGAGGAAGTCTCCTTATACACTTCCCCTGGTCTGGTTCATTGGAAACAGGTACAGGCAATTAAAGGGCGAGGTTCCTTTAAGTCCTGTGAAGAGGCGCGGCCTCGTGCCTAAGATGGCAGCGGCCATCTTGGATTCTCGGCCGCGGAGAGAAGCTGCCTGACGCCACGAGGGAGGAGCAGGGACGGTTCCCAACCCGGCGGTTACCTCGGAGGCCCGCGCCGACGCACAGGAACGACAAGGACCAGACTCCTGCAGCTTCCCCCGCTACTGCTGCGGCGGCCCGCTGTCTCGGGTCAGGTAGGGGGCCGCGGCCGTCCGCGGCTGCGGAACACAACACACGCATTTTACCAGTGCAAAAAAAGAGCGGTCAAGACAATTCCTTGGGCCAGCAAAATGGTTTTATCTGCATTAGTTTGAGAAATCATTGAACCTTCCAGCAGGGAGTATAAAATTGTTGAGTATTTCGTTTACCATTGCTATAAAAGTCATTTTATCTTGTTGGAATACTGATGTCTTGTCTACATTTCGCTCATGAAATTACAAAATGCAGGCTTCTGCAATGATGTAAATGTTAAAATGTCAAGATCTTCAGGGTCACAAGTCTTTATTGCTACAAAGAAATTATTACTTATTATGGAAAAAAATGGAGAACTTATTAACCCTGAGTCAGTGGGGAATTGGTAGAGTGTTGGTGTGGGAGAGTGTGGGTGTCTGAGGTATGAGTGGAATGGGTGAACTTTATTGGGAAGTGTTGTGTTTAGCTGGTTAAAGGGGGGGGAGGAATTATTAAAGTTGTAATGTGAGAATTGTAATTTTGGAATACTTTGTTTTACAGAAATTTTATATTTTGCCTGGTTTTGTCTAGTTTGTTCTCACATCAATGGGTTGAGGGGTGTGGTCAAGAGGTACACACGGAGGTTGCTAATTAATAAGAGATATATGCATATTAATTATCAAACTTAGTCATACAATTTTACACCTGCTAACTGACTGGTACAAGTAAAATCAGACGTCTCTGTTGTCTGCAATTTTGGGGCAGAAGACCATGTCTTCATGTCATGCAAATTTATCTCCTGCATATTCATTGTGGATATCCTGAAAACCCAGCTGGCTGTGGGGTCCCTGAGACAGGTCTGGGAAACCCTGATCTGGATGAACTGGAAGAGGTATTGGCAAGTATATGTGCAAGCAAATATTTTCACAATGGTATATGTGCATACTTTATAAAATGCTTGCCTCTGCATATAAATCATCTAAATACACCTAAAATGCATACGCAGATGTTTATAAAATAGGTAGAGAAACTCAAAGGAACTGTTTTTCGCCTTATTGCACTTTGATAAAATTTGCCTAATCGTAGACACAATGTAAATTTGTATATAATTCCTACCTTGTAAGCACTTTCTCCTGCTTATATGCCCTTCTCTCCAGTTAGAAATTGTTTAACCTATCCTCTTCTAACAGCCTAGTTCCACTTTCCCTGTTATAATGTAACTTTTTGCTTTCTTTGTTAACTGGTTCCCCCTAGTTTATTGTAAACCGGTACGATAAGACCTTGTCTTGAGTATCAGTATATTAAAATAAATAATAAATAAATAAATAAATAAATAAGCGCTTTCACTGCATTGCAAATATTCACACAAACCTTCACTTCAGAACTAGCCAGGTATTTTATAAACTGTGCAGCGTGAGCTGCACAGTTTATAAAATACTAGGATCAATCTTCACACGTCCACTCAGCACACGAAAATCCAGTACTGTGAATAGGTTTGAAAGTTAGTTAAGAACATAAGAAATTGCCATGCTAGGTCAGACCAAAGGTCCATCAAGCCCAGCATCCTGTTTCCAACAGAGGCCAAACCAGGCCACAAGAACCTGGCAATTACCCAAACACTAAGAAGATCCCATGCTACTGATGCAATTAATAGCAGTTGCTATTGCCTAAATAAACTTGACTAATAGCAGTTAATGGACTTCTCCTCCAAGAACTTATCCAAACCTTTTTTGAACCTAGCTACACTAAATGCACTAACCACATCCTCTGGCAAAAAATTCCAGAGCTTTATTGTGCATTGAGTGAAAAAGAATTTTCTCCGATTAGTCTTAAAATGTGCTACTTGCTAACTTCGTGGAATGCCCCCTAGTCCTATTTTTCGAAAGTGTAAATAACCAATTCACATCTACTCGTTCAAGACCTCTCATGATCTTAAAGACCTCTATCATATCCCCCCCTCAGCCGTCTCTTCTCCAAGCTGAACAGCCCTAACCTATTCAGCCTTTCCTCATAGGGGAGCTGTTCCATCTCCTTTATCATTCTGGTTGCCCTTCTCTGTACCTTCTCCATCGCAACTATATCTTTGTTGAGATGCAGCGACCAGAATTATACACAGAATTCAAGGTGCGGTCTCACCATGGAGCGATACAGAGGTATTATGACATTTTCCGTTTTATTAACCATTCCCTTCCTAATAATTCCTAACATTCTGTTTGATTTTTTGACTGCTGCAGCACACTGAGCTGACAATTTCAAAGTATTATCCACTGTGATGCCTAGATCTTTTTCCTGGGTGGGTAGCTCCTAATATGGAACCTAACATCGTGTAACTACAGCAAGGGTTATTTTTCCCTGTATGCAACACCTTGCACTTGTCCACATTAAATTTCATCTGCCATTTGGATGCCCAATCTTCCAGTCTTGCAAGATCCTCCTGTAATGTATCACAATCCGCTTGTGATTTAACTACTCTGAATAATTTTGTATCATCCGCAAATTAGATAATTTATTTATTTATTTAAGCATTTTTATATACCGAGTTTCGTTGGGAACATCACCTCGGTTTACAGGTAACTTAATACAGCAAAAGGCTTTACATTGAACAGGTAACAAAATGTAGGAACGTGATAAGGAATAAAATGGAACAGAAAAAAGTTAACTATGTGGAAGGTGTATATATTACAGACAAGGGGGTCTATATTACAGACAAGTGGGAAGGCCCAAATAAACTGGGCAAATGTGAAAGAGTGGCAAACGCCTGGAGGAGGGTAAATACTGGGGAAAAACAAGTTCGGGAAATTCACTGAGACCTGGGGGGGAGAAAGTACTGGCAGAGAGGAAGACATACGGAAAGGGAAAAGTTACTGGGGGGAATTTACAGGGAGGCGGCGAGAAGAGGCTCAGGTGTAGGCCTGCTTAAAGAGCCAGGTCTTGAGGTTCTGTTTGAATTTTTTTGCACACAGTTCCTGACGCAGGCTGGGGGGCATCTTGTTCCAAAGGGCGGGCCCAGAAATGGAAAGGGCACGTTCTCTAGTGGACTTAAGTTTAGTCAACTTGGGCGAGGGAGTCTGCAGCATCGCATGGTGTTTTGTTCGGGTGGGTCTGTCATGGGAACGAAATCGGAGGTGCTCTTTGAACCAGGGCATGTCAGTTTGTAATCCACTAAAGGACATCGCCTCCTATCCCATGACTTTTTAGTTTTCTTAGAAGCCTCTCATGAGGGACTTTGTCAAACACCTTTTGAAAATCCAAATACACTACATCAACCGGTTCACCTTTATCCACATGTTTATTAACCCCTTCAAAAAAATGAAGCAGATGTGTTAGGCAAGACTTCCCTTGGGTAAATCCATGCTGACTGTGTTCCATTAAACCATGTCTTTCTATATGCTCTACGATTTTGATCTTGAGAATAGTTTCCTCTATTTTTCCCGGCACTGAAGTCAGGCTCACTGGTCTATAGTTACCAGGATTGCCCCTGGAGCCTTTTTTAAATATTGGGGTTACATTGGCCACCCATCAGTCTTCAGGTACAATGGATGATTTTAATGATAGGTTACAAATTTTAACTAATAGATCAGAAATTTCATTTTTTAGTTCCTTCAGTATCCTATGATGCATACCATCCGGTCCAGTTTCTTAGTGAACAGCTTGAACTGATCAGAAAGCAATTATTTTATAAAGAAAAGCATGGCAACCATGGATGGATATAGAGGCATTATGATAATCTCTGTTTTATTCTCTATTCCAGTGGTTCCCAAAACTGTCCTGGAGGACCCCCAGTCAGTTGGGTTTTCAGGTTATCCACAATGACTGTGCATGTGATCAATTTACATGCAAACTGGCTGGGGGTCCCCCAGGACAGGTTTGGGAACCTCTGCTCTATTCCTTTCCAAATAATACCTAATATTCTATCTGCCCTGTATCGATCCATGATGTTACCACACCTTGAGTATTATGTGCAATTTTGGTCACCCTTTCTCCAAAAGACACAGCGAAACTAGAAATGGTGTAGAGGATAGCGACAAAAATGATAAAGGGAATGGAATGACTCTCCTATGATGAAAGGCTAAGCAGGTTATGGCTCTTCAGCTTGAAAAAGTGAAGGCTGAGAGGGGGCACGATAGAAATTTATAAAATCATGAGTGTCATGGAATGGGTAAACAAAGGACAGTTATTCACATTTTTAAATAGGAAAACAAGAGGACACTCCATGAAACTAATAACCTGTAGATTTAAAACAAATTGTAGAAAGTATTTTTTCACTCAATGCACAATCAAGCTGTAGAATCTGCTGCCAAAGAACATGCTCAAGGTGACTAGCACAGCTGGGTTTAAAAGAGGTTTGGACAAGTTCCTGGAGGAAAAGTCCGTAAAACATTATTAGCCAGGTAGCCTAAAGAAAGCTAATACTATCCCTGAGCATGTAACCAGTAACAGATCTTTTATATGGGATCTGCCAGGTACTTGTGCCACAGACTGGCCACTCTCAAAGACAGGATGCTAGGCTCAATGGACCTTATTCTGATCCAGCTTGGCTTTTCTTATGTTCTCTTTTGACCACCGCCGCACACTGAGCTGAGAATTTCAATATGTCCTTTACCTGGGAGGTGATTCCTAATAAGGAACCCAGCCTTGTGTACCTGTAGTTGGGATTATTTTCCCTGTATGCATCACTTTGTACTCATCCACATTAAATTTCATCTGTCATTTAAATGCCTGGCTTCCTAATTTCACAAAGTCCTTCCGCGGTTCCTTGCAATCCGCTGAGGTTTTATCAACTTTGAATAATTTGTGTCATCTGAAAATCTGATCACCTCACTTGTTGCTCCCTTTTCCAGATCATTTATGAATATGTTGAAACAGCACAGGTCCCTGTACGACCCTGGGGCACTCCATGCCAGAGCATTTTAATGGGTGAATTTGGGGAATCATCCACATTCTTATTATAAAAGATAGCAAAGAATAACTGTTAGGTTCAGTTAGTCTGCCTTTGAAATACCTTACACTCAGGGACCTTCGTTTTAGTTTTTAGTTGAATTTCCTTGCAATTTTAATGTTATGCCAAAAAAAAATCATTGAAAAAATTACTTTTCCCACTGATTTTTCTCCTGTGTGTGTTATAACAAAATCATTTTTCCACTTATTTAACATTAAAATTCCCAGCAAAAATAAAATAAAAACCGAAAACGAAGGCCCTACTTGACCTCTGACTTAACCATTTAATTTGACTTTTACAGTGCTTCCCTGGAATGGGATAGAATTTTTTGTTTTGATTCATTTTTTCTGGCACCACCAGATGCTATCTGAAGCACTTCTGTTTGTGGCTGCATCTTTTTGACAAGAACATGTACAATTGTGGCTTGCTCTGTTCTAGGAAAGGGCTGTGCAAAGGTGCAGGCTTGCTACTCTGAGCTTTAAAACAAAACCGAATGCTATCTCCATACCACTGACATAACTAACATTTACTCAACAGTAAAGATGGCTACCAAAAGTGGATGAAATCATGGCAAAGTGTTTAAGAGGTCCTTCTCCATCAAACTGTCCTAAAATTACATCCCAAGCACAATTTTTATTTTGTAGTTCCTGTTCTGTGCCATTATAGCTTGGCTAATCCATCATCTTTAAAAATCACTACACAAAAGGGTTCAGTATTTTCCGCTATACTAATTTCAACATCTTATGTTATACAGCGTTAGCATTTGTCAAAAATCGTACATGGGTTACACTTTCAGACTCCTTAAAACTAGAATTCAAGAACATTTACTGATAGAAGTGCTGTCTCTTCTATCAGGCTTATTTTTCGTACACAAGTGAACTGCTATTAGTTAAAGCTCAAGAAACCAATTAGAAGTGGAAACTAGAAAAGCTGTTAAGAATAAGGAAACAGAATGGATATCACACCTTTTAGACACTGCTGAGGTGTGAAAAGGGAAACTCGTTTTCTTTTATTTATGTAAACACATCCACAAAGGCACACTGCTATTATTATCTAAGAATTATTTATCAGCAGCATGGATTGTATTCTATCTGGGTTTATTTTCCATTTAGCTTTTCTCATCAGAAGCAAGAGAATTAAGCAAGTGTGCCAAATATGCAACCCTAGTCTGGGAGCACTGCCACAGCTTATTATATTGTAAAATAAAAAATCCTGTAGGCAGTGCAGCAGCCACCATGCTAATATATCCACCTAGTGTGTATTTAGGTGTGACTGAAATCAAGATTTATTGCCTGTTGTAGTTTCCAACAGCTGCTTCATCATCACAAGCAGACAATCCACAACCCTTAGCCCATGCAGAGGAAATAATAAAGTTATGACACCAGACTAACATGACTTGTCACGAGGACAGTTATCCAACGATTTTTATTCTTTTAGTCATGAGGATTCTCTTAAAATAAGTCCTTCATTAGCATTCAGCATGAATTTCTGCAATTAAAAAAAAACTCTAAATTTAGTTTTTACACTTTCACACAATGCATTAACAGTCTTAATGTCTGATTTGTGTAAAAGGTTACAATATATCTTATTGGACCAACAACAACAAAAAAACCCATACATGAGCTCTCGGGACTTCACAGGAACCTTCTTCAGATGTTTCATAAACTGGTGTTGTTGACCCATTATTACAACCCTCTAAATATCCCATTTCCTCTGGGGCAATATAACAACATCCTAATGCGGTACCAGCATAATGCTTGAACAATGAATCAGAAACCAGGGAGTATTTCACTGCTGGCAACTGGATGCATATGCAGAGTCATTTGTGCCTCTGCTACCTCAGTCTAGCTATTGAACTCAGTATAAGATAAGTGTGGAAAGCTCTGTAGGATCGATCCTCAATGTCACCTGTGTTATGCTCAAATGCAAACAAGTTTCAAAAGGAATATCAATGCACATCTTGCAAATACTCATTCCACATCAACTGATCAGCACCTAGCACTCACCATCATTAAAACGTTTTGCCAGCAGTCTGCATAAAAATCCTAAAGACTATGGGCATTCAGATTTATCAGAGCTACTGATAAAGTGGTAATTGCAAAATATATTCTGTTCCAAGACTGGATTTCCTAGTTTAAAGGGAGGGAGTTGATTACATTTGTAACAGAGACTGCTGGATACTATGACATCTCAATCTCTCATAACATATACATTTAAGTACACACATACACAGACACACAACACAAAAACAAATACAGGGTTTCAAAATTACACTGAGCAGATGGGCCCCTGGAAGAGGAAGCATATCTTTAATTCTAGAAGAAAATGGCATTTGCATCCTGGAGGATGTTTTTATATAGATATAGATATATACACAGACACACATATGCACAGACATACAGACTCCTGGGCTGGGTTTCTCTACAGGAGTTCAAGGGCACACCAATTCACCAGGCCTTAAGCTTTCAGAGTCCCATGTTCTCAACAGACCCCCAACTTCTCCGGGATTCTCTGTAGGGAGGGGAGAGGGGGAGATTTCTCTCCAAGAGCCTGGGTGTTGGGACCAAACTCATAAATACTCCAGCAAAACTTACACTGGAGACCATAGAGAGGTTCCAACATAAAACTTTACCGATGGTTTTGTTTCACGCCAGATATGAATATATTTGAGAAATCAAATCTTCAATCAAGGCTTCTATTTTATTGTTGATTATTTTCACTTTCTGTTCCCCTCTCCCTCCCAAAAACAAGGTGCATGCAAAAACATGGAGGAGTTTGTTTTGTGGGAATTGTTTTTTGTTTTGTTGATTTCCCAACCCTCTTCATGTCTCCCCAGCTTTTCAGGCTGCAACCTGATTCTGTCTTCCAGCAGCACAGATTGCTGCTCTCTTCCTCCTTACATGGCCTGGCAGCAGGGACTATCATGGGCCACCAACTCATCTCTCTCCTTGCACAACTTGAACAGACTCCAGCGAACAAACAGGGCTATTCAACAAAACGTGTTAGGGCCCTAACGCCTGCACTAACACTATAACGCATGCGTTATTTATCGCAGCACGTGCTGCATATGCAAATTTGCAAAATTTATTTAGGTGGGCAGATTTTGGGTGGAGTAAATGAAAATGAGATGTGGTAACGCTGTGTGCGATAGCACAATGCAGGCATTATACATGCTATCGCGGGCAATAACTACACCTTTATTCCTAGCATTATGACCTGATTTTTCGCAAATTCTGTTTCGTGCAGCAGAGTGGAGAGAGAGAGAGAAAGTGCTATCACTATTAAGCTAAGGCGAGAGAACATTGTAGAAATCTCATCTTTGTGTACCTTTTCTCATTCCGAATCACATCAAATCTTCACTGATGTGTACTGTGCTGTTCGTACGTCTCACTGTGAATACAAAATTGGCCCCCAAACCCTAGACCACCATCAAAACCTCACCTCAAATTACTACATAACTCTCCTATAGTGATATAAATAGTTGACTTATATGAGAGCCATATAAAGAGGTCCCCTTTTCCTTATTGCAGGCGTTATTCATGCAAAATGTATAGCATTTTGATGAATCTAGGGCAGGGGTCAGGAACCTTTTTGGCTGAGAGAGCCATAAACGGCACATATTTTAAAATGTAATTCCATGAGAGCCATACAATATGTTTAAAACTAAATACAAGTAAATGTGTGCATTTTATGTAAGATCACACTTTTAAAGTACAATAAATCTCTGAAAATATTACACCAGGCCTTAAGACACCAATACATCTCCTATTAGGAAAACGGACCAAGTCAGGCTGCTATAGAGTCCTACACAGAAACTACACGCCAGCAGAAAACCTCACCTGAATCACGTGCTGTCCCTCACCTAACATAGAATAAAGAGACCAAAACGCATAACAAGAAGCATGCAGAAAAAACTGAATTGGAAACTGCAACAAGCCAGAGTCTCTGTATGCAGTGTAACAAAGGAAAAAAGAAACATCACCCATCCTTATAAAACAAATCAAGAAATATAAAATCATCAGCAGTAAAACTGTACTAACAAAAAGAACATATTTCGAAACAGCTGATGAGTGGAATATCCAATAATTAAAAACTCATATAAAACATTTCCAGATACCAACAACATATTTCAAAATAGCAGACACAAAGACCCAGTAATGAAAAATAATAAGGATACAAACATTTTTTTGCTCTGCATACCTGGGAACGTTTGATATCAGGTGTCCTGAGATTGTTCTGAATTAGCAGGAGGTGGGGTGGTTTGCTTGGAACTTTCTCCTCTCTCAGTCACATACCAGCACTCTCTCTCACACTGGCTCTCAATGACACACCTATACACACATGCTCTCAGTACTCACATATACACATGTTTTTTCTCTCTCACTTATATAGGCTCTTAATTACACATTTACACACATGCTGTCTATCTTTTCACGCTTACACACACAGGGGCGGATTTTCAGAGCCCTGCTCGCGTAAATCCGCCCAAAACCGGGCGGATTTACGCGAGCAGGGCCCTGCGCGCCGGGAAGCCTATTTTACATAGGCCTCCCGGCGCGCGCAGAGCCCCGGGACTCGCGTACGTCCCGGGGTTCTCGGAGGGGGGCGTGTCGGGGGGCGGGGCCGGAGCGCGCGGCGTTGCGGGGGCGTGTCGGCAGCGTTTTGGGGGCGGGTACGGGGCGTGGCCACGGCCCGGGGGCGTGGCCGCGCCCTCCGTACCTGCCCCCAGGTCGCGGCCCGGCGCGCAGCAGGCCCGCTGGCGCGCGGGGATTTACGTCTCCCTCCGGGAGGCGTAAATCCCCCGACAAAGGTAAGGGGGGGGGTGTAGACAGGGCCGGGTGGGTGGGTTAGGTAGGGGAAGGGAGGGTAAGGTGAGGGGAGGGCAAAGGAAAGTTCCCTCCGAGGCCGCTCCGATTTCGGAGCGGCCTTGGAGGGAACGGGGGGAGGCAGCGCGGCTCGGCGCGCGCAGGCTATACAAAATCGATAGCCTTGCGCGCGCCGATCCAGGATTTTAGTGGATATGCGCGCCTCCGCGCGTATCTACTAAAATCCAGCGTACTTTTGCTTGAGTCTGATGCGCAAGCAAAAGTAGGCTGTTCGCGCGCCTCTTAAAATCTACCCCACAGGCTTTCAAGCACATAAATACATGCTGTCTTTTTCTCTCACACACAGACTCTCATTCACATGCTTACAAACATGTCTTCTCTTTCTCTCATTTACACACAGGCTCTCAATCACATACTCACATGCACCATCACCTAAACCAGCTCTCAAGCACACACAGACACACATGATCTCTCTGTTACTTATACACACAGGCTCTTAATCATACATACACATGATTTCTCTCACACACAAAGGATCTCAATCATACACACATACTCTTTCACACAAACAGGTTTTCAATCACAAACTTACACATACAGGTTCCCAATGATAAACTTACATTCATGCTCTCTCTCTCTCTCTCACAGGCAGGCTCTCAATCACAGACATACTCTCTTTCACATGTACAGGCTCTCAATCATTCACATACATGCAATCTTTCACACACACACACACACACACACACACACACAGGCCCCCCCGCGGCCCGGAAGAGGAAGTGGAGAGTATCAGGTGCGTGTGCGGCAAAAAGAGGCCACGCTAGTGCGCTCGGCATCGGCCCGAAGAAAAGAAGACTGCAGCGCAGCTCGGAGGAAAATGAAGAGGTTCAACCGCGGCCGATGGGACTCCGCGAGGGCTGAAAATGAAGAGGTTAGCGTTGGGAGGAGGCTGCTGCTGCCGCGAGTTCCCGGGGTGGGGGAGAGAGAGAGTGAACTCGCTCATTCACTCTCTCTCTCCTCCACCCCGCGGCAGCAGCAGCCTCCTCCCAACGCTAACCTCTTCATTTTCAGCCCTTGCGGAGGCGGAGTCCCATCGGCCGCGGCTGAACCTCTTCATTTTCCTCCGAGCCGCGCTGCAGTCTTCATTCCCTACTGGAAAATTTCTCACTAAAACAGGTCAAACAATTTAAAATATTATAATTAATGAAATGAATAAAGCAAATGTAATTTTTGTATATGTGAAACAGTAAGTTAAAGCAATTACCATCTGCTAGTAATTTTTATAACTAGGCACACTTACTGCTCTAGGAGTGGAAGAATAGTCCATGCGCCTTTATGCTTGTCCATCTGGTGAATAAACAGCACGGTGGGGTTTTTCTTCAAAAGGAAAAAAAAAAACATTGTCAGGTAAAAAAACAAATGCTTATTAATCTTATCTATGCAAGGCTAATTTAAACAAAAACACAAACAAGATCTGCAAGCTATACAAGATTTTTCCCTGATCAGTGATGGATTTAGAATTTAGGCACTGTTGGTAGTGATATCCCTGCCCCCACCTACCTAATCTGCCTCCACAACTTCACCCCAGACAAGGGACAAAAGAGCAGAAGACCAACAGGCTGATGCAATACAGTGCGCTCAGCCTAGCACACAGCTTGCTGCGAGGCTGGACACACGTTTTGGACGCACTACAATAACTCCCCATGCAATAATGGGATTAGTGCTTTCAAAAAGCGTGTCCAAACCAACATGTAGCTCATAGAGCTCATCACATGTAAATGCCATGTAGGTGAGGCTATTAGCTATTACACCAGATGCAAAAAATCATTGTGCGCCCAATGCACACGTTTTAACACACAAAACTTAATGCTAGCCCAGCTGCTATCCAGACAGCCTGGAGAGAGAGAGAGAGAGAGAGAGAGAGAGAGAGAGAGAGAGAGAGAGAGAGAGAGAGAGAGAGAGAGACTTACTATAGTGCCTATGCCCTAGACAGGTATTTTAATCCCTATGGGAGGGCCACCTACTAACTCGGGGTGGGGATTAGGTATCAGCGTCGGGGGTTGGGGGCCACTTTCGCATTCCACATGAGACCTACGGAAAGAACAGTGGTCTCTAGTGAAGATTTGCTGGCCGTCGGAGTGAGGAAACTCACTCCAAGAGGAGATTTGGGCAACGTTCTCTCCACCTAGCTTGCTGGACACTCTACCTGGGCAACAACAAGCTAGGTGGAGAGAACGTTGCCCAAATCTCCTCTTGGAGTGAGTTTCCTCACTCCGACGGCCAGCAAATCTTCACTAGTGACCACTGTTATTTCCGTAGGTCTCATGTGGAATGCGAAAGTGGCCCCCAACCCCCGACGCTCATACCTAATCCCCACCCCGAGTTAGTAGGTGGCCCTCCCATAGGGATTAAAATACCTGTCTAGGGCATAGGCACTATAGTAAGTCTCTCTCTCTCTCTCTCTCTCTCTCTCTCTCTCTCTCTCTCTCTCTCTCTCTCTCTCTCTCTCTCTCTCTCTCTCTCTCTCTCTCTCTGCAATGATTCAATTGCACAAACCAGCAAATATCGTGCACTGCGATGAAACACCCAAAGAATCATCACACACTGGGAAAACATTGTGAATTGCGCTAATGTTTTCGCGCATGGCGAAAACATCGCCGCACGCGATGTTTCCCCACTGCACGAAAGAAGCCTCATTTGCATTGGTAACGCCCCCCAATGCGATATTGGAAAATGAGGCCCTAAGTCTTTATGCACTCGAAGCTGCCACAAAAAAGCCAAAAATATGCTTTTCATCCCAATACTAAGTAGGAAGAACCACAGTAAGCAGCAAGAAAAAAATCTTGACAGCAATCAGGTTAGGAAAACAGATGCTCAAATTATGAGTGTCCGTTTTCCTAACTGTGGCTGTGAGCGGTTTAGGAAAAAAGGATGCTCGTTAACTGAGCGTCCGTTTTCCTAACTGGCGCACAGCCACATCTTTTGGACGCCCGATGCCATGGACGCGCTAGAGATGCACAATTTATCCCTAGCACATCCGTTTTAGCCCGGCAGTTCATTTGCCTAATGCATCACGTGCCCAGGCAAGGGGGATGTGCGCGCATTTAAAAAACAGGCGCTCAATTTGGACGCACGTTTCTTTCGTGCTTGGTACTGCATCGGCCTTTAAAAGTGCAGTCTTCTTTCCCCTATCTGCTCCAGCCTCACCTCCTTCTCCCTGGCCCCTGAATGACCACAGGAGAGGGGCTGGATTAGGAAGCAAAAGGCTCTCCCTTGCTCCCTGATGTTTGCTCTGGCCTCATCCCTCTACCCCACTACCTTACACAGGACAGGTGGTGAAGGGCTGGAATAGGGAGAAGAACAGCTTTTTCTTTGTTCTTCCAGGCTTACCCCTCCCCTCCTGCTCTCTGCATTGGAGCAGAAGTGGCTGGAGCAGGAAGCAGAAGGCTGTTCTCTGCCCAGTGAGATTCAGCACAGCCGGAAGGTAATACATTTTCATCTGGTCTCTTGTACCCCCTTTCCCTCCTCCCCCCGCCAGAATTTTGCCACCCAAGGCATATCAAGATCTGTCCCCTATTTAGAAAAGATCCTTCAGAAGCAGATAAAACAATGAAGAAACTGAATTCAAAACAGAAACAGCAGAAGTTGGAGGGTAAAACAGTAAAGTGAAAAGTATGAACACTTGAGCATGGCTCATTAATTGTCTCCACCTCTGAAAGGATATCTATCTAGTAACTTTAGCTCTGCACTATTCCCTGGGCTTTGGGAGCAAGATTAAACTTCCCCTGCTCCTTCACAGACAATTTTCTTCCCCTTCCAGCTGTAGAAACTAGAGAAGGAAGGTTTAGAAAGCTTGTCCCCTATTAAGGCTCTCCTGCCTTACAGGCCAATGCAATATCACTCATGTTTTTTGAATGTGCGCACATCCATCTCTACTGGGCACTCGATGAAATGTGCAAAGTAGCTGCCATGCTAAAAGGGACACACAATGGATTTGTGCATCCCTAGCACTCTGCATCGGGCACCCAGGAGAAGTGGCTATGCGTCCATAACAGCCACACTCAATTTATGAATGTCTGTTTTATCCTGCATCAGCTAATTTACTGGCACAATACACACCGAAGCATATATTGTGGATGTGTATTGTGCACTCTGAAATTTTTTTTTACGTCAAGACTTTCTTTTGCATGGTGCTGCTTTCTGTGGTTCTTTCTCCTTAGTATCGCAATGACACTAAGTAGAAGGAATTACTGAAAAGCAGGTTTTTTTTGTTTTTAAGTTGAGCCCTTGATGCGCAGGAACATAAGAACATAAGAAAATGCCATACTGGGTCAGACCAAGGGTCCATCAAACCCAGCATCCTGTTTCCAAAGGTGGCCAATCCAGGCCATAAGAACCTGGCAAGTACCCAAAAACTAAGTCTATTCCATGTTACCATTGCTAATGGCAGTGGCTATTCTCTAAGGGGCGGATTTTAAAAGCCCTGCTCGCGTAAATCCGCCCGGATTTACGAGAGCAGGGCCTTGCGCGCCGGCGCGCCTATTTTCCACAGGCCTGCCGGCACACGCAGAGGCCCAGGACTCGCGTAAGTCCTGGGGTTTTTTGTCGGGGGCGTGTCGGGGGCGGGGCCGATCAACGCGGCATTTTGGGGGCGGGACGCGGCGTTTCGGGGGCGGGCCCGGGGGCATGGCCTTTCCCTCCGGAACTGCCCCCGGGTTGTGTCTCGGCGCACCAGCAGCCCGCTGGCGCGCGTGGATTTACTTCTCCCTCCGGGAGGCGTAAATCCGTGGACAAAGGTAGGGGGAGGGTTTAGATAGGGCCGGGGGGGTGGGTTAGGTAGAGGAAGGGAGGGGAAGGTGAGGGGAGGGCGAAAGAGAGTTCCCTCCGAGGCCGCTCCGATTTCGGAGCGGCCTCGGAGGGAACGGAGGCAGGCTGCGCGGCTCGGCGCTCGCCAGCTGCCCAAAATCTGCAGCCTTACGCGCGCCGATCCAGGATTTTATAAAATCCAGCGTACTTTTGTTTGCGCCTGGTGCGCCAACAAAAGTACGCGAACGCGCATTTTTTAAAAATCTACCCCTAAGTGAACTTAATAGCAGGTAATGGACTTCTCCTCCAAGAACTTATCCAATCCTTTTTAAACACAGCTATACTAACTGCACTAACCACATCCTCTGGCAACAAATTCCAGAGCTTAATTGTGCGTTGAGTAAAAAAGAACTTTCTCCGATTAGTTTTAAATGTGCCCCATGATAACTTCATGGAGTGCCCCCTAGTCTTTCTACTATCCGAAACAGTAAATAACCAATTCACATCTACCCGTTCTAGACCTCTCATGATTTTAAACATCTCTATCATATCCCCCCTCAGCCGTCTCTTCTCCAAGCTGAAAAGTCCTAACCTCTTTATTCTTTCCTCATAGGGGAGCTGTTCCATTCCCCTTATCATTTTGGTAGCCCTTCTCTGTACCTTCTCCATCGCAATTATATCTTTTTTGAGATGCGGCGACCAGAATTGTACACAGTATTCAAGGTGCGGTCTCCCCATGGAGCGATACAGAGGCATTATGACATTTTCCGTTTTATTCACCATTCCCTTTCTAATAATTCCCAACATTTTGTTTGCTTTTTTGACTGCCGCAGCACACTGCACCGACGATTTCAATGTGTTATCCACTATGATGCCTAGATCTCTTTCCTGGGTTGTAGCACCTAATATGGAACCCAACATTGTGTAATTATAGCATGGGTTATTTTTCCCTATATGCATCACCTTGCACTTATCCACATTAAATTTCATCTGCCATTTGGATGTCCAATTTTCCATTCTCATAAGGTCTTCCTGCAATTTATCACAATCTGCTTGTGATTTAACTACTCTGAACAATTTTGTGTCATCTGCAAATCTGATTATCTCACTCGTCGTATTTCTTTCCAGATCATTTATAAATATATTAAAAAGTAAGGGTCCCAATACAGATCCCTGAGGCACTCCACTGTCTACTCCCTTCCACTGAGAAAATTGTCCATTTAATCCTACTCTCTGTTTCCTGTCTTTTAGCCAGTTTGCAATCCACGAAAGGACATCGCCACCTATCCCATGACTTTTTACTTTTCCTAGAAGCCTATCATGAGGAACTTTGTCAAACGCCTTCTGAAAATCCAAGTGTACTACATCTATCGGTTCACCTTTATCCACATGTTTATTAACTCCTTCAAAAAAGTGAAGCAGATTTGTGAGGCAAGACTTGCCCTGGGTAAAGTCATGCTGACTTTGTTCCATTAAACCATGTCTTTCTATATGTTCTGTGATTTTGATGTTTAGAACACTTTCCACTATTTTTCCTGGCACTGAAGTCAGGCTAACCGGTCTGTAGTTTCCAGGATCGCCCCTGGAGCCATTTTTAAATATTGGGGTTACATTTGCTATCCTCCAGTCTTCAGGTACAATGGATGACTTTAATGATAGGTTACAAATTTTTACTAATAGGTCTGAAATTTCATTTTTTAGTTCCTTCAGTACTCTGGGGTGTATACCATCTGGTCCAGGTGATTTACTACTCTTCAGTTTGTCAATCAGGCCTACCACATCTTCTAGGTTCACCGTGATTTGATTAAGTCCATCTGAATCATTACCCATGAAAACCTTCTCCATTATGGGAACCTCCCTAACATCCTCTTCAGTAAACACAGAAGCAAAGAAATCATTTAATCTTTTCGCGATGGCCTTATCTTCTCTAAGTGCCCCTTTAACCCCTCAATTATCTAACGGTCCAACTGACTCCTTCACAGGATTTCTGCTTCGGATATATTTAAAAACGTTTTTACTGTGAGTTTTTGCTTCTACAGCCAACTTCTTTTCAAATTCTCTCTTAGCCTGTCTTATCAATGTCTTATATTTAACTTGCCAACGTTTATGCTTTATCCTATTTTCTTCTGTTGGATCCTTCTTCCAATTTTTGAATGAAGATCTATTGGCTAAAATAGCTTCTTTCACCTCCCCTTTTAACCATGCCGGTAATCGTTTTGCCTTCTTTCCACCTTTCTCAGGGGTAGATTTTCAAATAGCGCGATTTGGCGTACTTTTGTTGGCGCATCAGGCGCCAACAAAAGTACGCTGGATTTTAGTAGATACGCTAAAATCTGGGATCGGCGCACGCATTCTATCGATTCCGTAAAGCCGGCGCGCACCGAGCCGCGCAGCCTACCTCCATTCCCTCCGAGGCCGCTCCAAAATCGGAGCGGCCTCGGAGGGAACTTTCTTTTGCCCTCCCCTCACCTTCCCCTCCCTTCCTCTACCTAACCCACCCGCCCGGCCCTGTCTAAACCCGCCCCTTACCTTTGTCGGGGGATTTACGCCTCCCGGAGGGAGACGTAAATCCCTGTGCGCCAGTGGGCCGCTAGCGCGCCAGGATGCGACCTGGGGGCAGATCCGGAGGGCGTGGCCATGCCCCCGGACCGCCCCGGGCCGTAACCACGCCCCCGGGCCCGCCCCCGAAATGCTACGGCCCGCCCCGAAAACACCGCGCGGATCAGGCCCGCCCCCTCGACACGGTCCCCTCGGAAAACCCCGGGACTTACGCGAGTCCCGGGGTCTGCGCGCGCCGGTAGGCCTATTGAACATAGGCGCACCGGCGCGCAGGGCCCTGCTCGCCTAAATCCGGGCGGGCAGGGCGAGCAGGGCGGGCAGGGCGAGCAGGGCGAGCAGGACTCTGAAAATCCGCCCCTTAATGTGTGCAATACATCTGGACTGTGCTTCTAGAATGGTATTTTTTAACAATGACCACGCCTCTTGGACATTTTTTACTCTTGTAGCTGCTCCTTTCAGTTTTTTTCTAACAATTTTTTCTCATTTTATCAAAGTTTCCCTTTTGATAGTTTAGCACGAGAGCCTTGGATTTGCACACTGTTCCTTTTCCAGTCATTAAATCAAATTTGATCATATTATGATCACTATTGCCAAACGGCCCCACCACCGTTACCTCTCTCACCAAGTCCTGTGCTCCACTGAGAATTAGATCTAAATTTGCTCCCTCTCTCGTCGATTCCTGAACCAATTGCTCCATAAAGCTATCATTTATTCCAACCAGGAACGTTATCTCTCTAGCGTGTCCCGATGATACATTTACCCAGTCAATACTGGGGTAATTGAAGTCTCCCATTATTACTGCACTACCAATTTGGTTAGCTTCCCTAATTTCTCTTACCATTTCACTGTCCGTCTCACCATCTTGACCAGGTGGAAGGTAGTATACCCCTATCAGTATAGTCTTCCCCGCCACACAAGGGATTTCTACCCATAAAGATTCAATTTTGTATTTAGTCTCATGCAGGATGTTTATCCTGTTGGACTCTATGCCATCCCGGACATAAAGCGCTACACCTCCTCCCGGGTGCTCCTCTCTGTCATTGCGATATAATTTGTACCCCGGTATAGCACTGTCCCATTGGTTATCCTCTTTCCACCATGTCTCTGAGATGCCAATTAAGTCTATGTCATCATTCACTGCTATACATTCTAATTCTCCCATCTTACTTCTTAGACGTCTGGCATTAGCTTACAAACATTTCAAAGTTTGTTTTTTGTTTGTATTTTCATTCTGCTTTTTAATTGATAGGGATAAGTTAGAATTTTTTAGCTCAGGTGAGTTTTTAGTTACAGGCACTTGGACTATTTTTCTAATTATTGGAACCTCACTGTCGGGATGCCCTAATTCTAATGCATCATTAGTATCCTTTGAAGATACCTCTCTCCGAACCATGCACTGCTGAGCGACTGTCGGCTTTCCCCTTTGTTCTAGTTTAAAAGCTGCTCTATCTCCTTTTTAAAGGTTAGCGCCAGCAGTCTGGTTCCACCCTGGTTAAGGTGGAGCCCATCCCTTCGGAAGAGACTCTCCCTTCCCCAAAAGGTTCCCCAGTTCCTAACAAAACTTAATCCCTCTTCCTTGCACCATCGTCTCATCAATGCATTGAGACTCCGGAGCTCTGCCTGCCTCTGGTGACCTGCGCTTGGAACAGGGAGCATTTCAGAGAATGCTATGCTGGAGGTTCTGGATTTAAGTTTTCTACCTAGGATCCTAAATTTGGCTTCCAGAACCTCCCTCCCACATTTTCCTATGTCGTTGGTGCCCACATGTACCAAGACAGCCGGCTCCTCCCCAGCACTGTCTAAAATCCTATCTAGGTGATGCGTGAGGTCCGCCACCTTCGCACCAGGTAGGCATGTTACCAGGCGATCCTCACCCCCACCAGCCACCCAGCTATCTACATTCCTAATAATCTAATCACCAACTATGACAGCCGACCTAACCCTTCCCTCCTGGGCAGTAGGCCTTGGGGAGATATCCTCAGTGCGAAAGGACAATGCATCACCTGGAGAGCAGGTCCTTGCTACAGGATCCTTTCCTGCTGCACCTGGTTGGTGCTCTCCCATCATGAGACCTTCTTCCTCCAAGGCAGCACCAGGGCTGCCAGTCTGAAGTTGGGACTTGATTACTATGTCCCTGAAGGTCTCATCTATATACCTCTCTGTCTGCCTCAGCTCCTCCAGGTCTGCCACTCTAACCTCCAGAGATCGGACTCGTTCTCTGAGAGCCAGGAGCTTTTTGCATTGCATGCACATGTACAACTTCTCATCGGTGGGTAAAAAATCATACATGTGACACTCTATGCAAAAGACTGGGAGACTGGAAGACTTTACACTTGCTCCGGCACGAGTTTGGAAACACATTTTGAACGTGCTGATCCCCTTATTGCATCAGGGGTTGTGGACGCATGTCCAAAACACGTGTTCTAGCACTCATTAACTTGTGCACTAGCTCAGTGCATGATATTGCATCAGCCTGTTAATACCCACATAACCGTTTCCTTGCTTCATTTCCCAACTACAGCAACATCAGTGCTTTCACAGGAAAACAGGTGCATTTAAAAAAATGCAATCCTTAAGCTGGTTTCTATAAGTACAGCCTTGTAAAATAATTAAATTGGATTATATTATGCTAATTTAACTGTTAAAATATTAATAGAATCAATCCATTACATATCACAGTAATTTTGGCACATCCTTCTACAAAAGTTGATTATAAAATATATTGCACATAAAGAGATGTGTGTGTATATATATATGTATGTGTTTGTTCTAATCAATCTTTCAGTATGTTCAAATCTGATGCCAATTTTAGAGAGAAATTTAAGTCTGGTAACACATATACTTCTTCCAAGGGACTTTACATTACATGGACTGAAAAAGATGCCCAGCCAATCAGAATTTCAGAGTTAGCCTTTTCCAGTATGCACATCTTCTCTAACCAAGTGCCACAGTGTGCAACCAATGAGGTTTTCCCAGTCTGCTTCTTAAAACAAGATTGCAAGACCACATAATTGGAAGAAACATGAGCTAGAAGCAAATTAAGTCTCTTTCCAGGCACAAAATTACTACAGGGCTCTTTACATGACTAACACGCCACAAAGTTACATAAAGAAAGTATATAAAAAAGTCAGAGCAAAACACAGTAGATTTTAAAAAAATGGAATCACTAACAGTGGCTATGAAAAAAATATGATGACTCTATACACAGGTGGGAGGCAGCTTGAAAGAAAGGCAATAACAGATACAAATTCTGCACAGATCTCCAGCATTTCTTTAGAAATAATGCTCACATCCAGAGAAGCAGACACAGAAATAGACCTCCCTGAACACCAAAGGTTTACAAATGAGAGTAAAATTTTATAGATGGAAAAGATTCGCCAAAGCATGAAAAGCAGTCTCCAACTTTATTTGACAGGAATCCCAGCCTCTAGAAAGTAGGCTCCTTACCTATAATTCTCTATTTTTTGTCCCTTCTCCAGACCCAAGCTGACAAATCTGCCATTTTCTACATGTAAAATAAGCAGCTGAAAGAAACATTTTCACATGAAAAATTATATACCACATTTATTAATAAACCAATAACCGAGATATATTTGGCATGCCAGCTGTGTAACACACATGTGCGATGTGTATCAATTTTTCTAACAAATATAATACTGACCTCTAGTGGGAAAACAGATGATACAATGTATAATGAAATGCACAAAACTAACATTTGTAAAAACTTGGGGGGCAGGCAGGAAGGAAACACTATGGGGTAGATTTTCAAAGGGTTACACGTGTAACCCCCGAAAACCTACCCCAAACCCCCCTGCACGCGCCGAGCCTATCTTGCATAGGCTCGGCGGTGCGCGCAAGCCCCTGGACGTGCGTAAGTCCCGGGACTTTCCTTGGGGGGCATGTCGGGGGGGCGTGTCGCAGCCGGCACGTCAGCAGGGGCGTGTCACGGCGGCGCGTCATCGGGGGCGTGGCCGCAGCCTCTGGACCAGCCCCCGGACCGGACCATGGCATGGCAGCCGGCCCGGTGCGCACAAGTTACGCCTGCCTCGGGCAGGGAATTAGTTAGGGCCGGGGGGCAGGTTAGTTAGGGGAAGGGAGGGGAAGGTGCGGTGGGGTGAAAGGAAAGTTCCCTCCGAGGCCGCTCCGTATCTATTAAAATCCGGCGTACTTTTGTTTGCGCCTGGTGCGCGAACAAAAGTATGCGCGGGCGTGCTTTTATAAAATCTAACCCAATGAAAACAAAAATAATGCATATAAAATTGGACATTTTGGATGGGCAGAGAGGCCTTGTACCTGTTTGCCCATAGTAATATGGTGCCAGGCTCACTTCGGGTCCAAGCTGGGTGGGGGACAGGGGAGGTTGGTTGTGATGGAATCTCCAGTCTGTCAGGTTAGGAGCAGATGCATGGTTTGAATTCAAACCATGGCAGGGTTGGGAGCCAATTGGTTTCCAGGTGCAAGGCCTGCATGGTAAGGGGATGTGCATGGCAGTGTCAGCTTCACTCGCCTGCCCTCGCTGCTGCATCACATTGGCCCGCATTTGGTTTTGAGGCCTGGCGGTTTCTATTTGCTGTATTTTTCCCATGGAGTCTGAGGCGGCGGCTATGGCAGCTGAGGATGTCACGGAGGCAAGTGGTTCCTTGCGGCCTGTGGCGGCTCGTGTTGACGGGAGCCTGTTGTGGGACTGGGACTCCCTTCAGTGAGTGCGCTCGATGGCGCGCGGTTTTTGTCTGCCAATGTTGGGGGAGAGGCGGTCCTTCCCGCGCTGCCAAGTGTGGAGAGCACAGGTTTCCAGAGCGTGCTGGGAGGTCGGGGCGTGTGTTCTCGTGCGCACAGTTACAGCCCTCCCACAGACTCACATGGGGAGGGCCACAAATGTGCAGCATCAGAAATATATTGATATATTTCAATTGTTGGAAGGTTATAGAGGGAGGAAGAAGGAGAAAAAGAAGAAAGGTGGCATTGAGTATTTCCCAGGAACTCAAAAGAAGATTGCAAGCAATATTCTCAACTGGATCTGGTCTTTTCTTCGTTTGGCAAGTGTTGTAGGTCATTATGATAATTCGCAGTATGAGCCTTTATTGGCTTATGCTTGATGCAATGTTGGCTGCTAGCAGAGAGTACGAGGGCTGATCTTGGCTCAATTATGATGAGCGATTTCGCAACTGTATGGAAGACAATAAGTTTAAGTCCTGGGGTACGCAGGATGTCGGCTTGTGGTTAACCCAGATGAATAGTAAGGTCTCTTCCTCTTCGGCGGGTAATGTGAGTGGTGTAACTAGTGGGTCAAGCGGGCAGCCCTTTCAGGCAGGACCCGCGCCTCTTGGTGTGGGGAGAACTGGGACCGGTTTCCTTGACATTTGCTGTGCTTCAACCGTTCAGTTTGCAAATTCACAGATTGCAAATTCCAGCATGTGTGCTCCAGTTGTGGAGCCAGTCACCCGGTCTCTAAATGCCTTAAGCAGATGGGTGATGGAGCCACTGGGGGAACCACAGCAAAGGGTGCTTCAAAATTAATCCTTTGGGCGGGCTCCTACTCCAATTCAGGATGCTGCTTTGTTGTCTTGGCTTGAGGTTTATCTGAAGGTAGAGGTTGCACTTCTTTTGTTTCATAGGTTCAAGTATGGTTTTCAGATCACTTTATCGGGGCTGGCTTCCATGGGGGGTGGGGAAAATTGTCCTTTGGTATGGAAAATGGAGAATTTGGTAAGGAACAAATTGCAGGGAAAACTGGGTTGGGCAGAATTGCAGGTCCTTTTACAGAACCTCCGTTTCAGAGGATGCTTTCAACACTTTTACTAGTGGTCCCCATAAAGGAACCTTGCAAATTTAGATAGATACATAATCTGTCATTCCCTGAGCGTAGTTCTATGAATGATTTTATCCCACAAGGCCTTTGTGCTGTGCGATATGCTTCTTTTGATTCGGCAGTTCAGATGGTTCAACGTAGCAGTCGGGGCGCCTTGATGGCCAAGGAGGAAACTGAGTGTTTTCCGACTTTTGCCGGTGCATCTGGATAACTTTCCGTTGTTGGGTTTTCGTTTCAATGATTCCTTTTATTTTGACAAATGTATGCCTATGGGATGTTCTATCACATGTGCGTATTTTGAGGCGTTACGTACCTTTGTTCACTGGGTAGCTGAACAGCAGTGTGGGACTTCAAACATTGTCCATTATTTAGATGATTTTTTATTTGTGGGCAAGACTGCTTCAAGTGCATGTGCAGATGTTTTGTAGTGCTTTCAGGAGATTTCTGCCATTTTCGGTATTCCCATCACAGAGATCTGCTAAATATATGATGGTTTCCGATTTGTTGTGGGAGTTTGTGCTCCATTGCATGAAGTTGAATGTGACTGCTTGGGCTTGTCATGTTCTGGGTGTAACTAACAATGTGGCTGATTTTTTTTCTCGTTGCAAGTGGGCGCTGTTTCGGAAGCTTGCTCCGAAGGCAGATCTGTGCGGAGCTTCAGTACCTCCTGTCCTATGGAAATTTGGTTCCTAAAGCATGGAAACTACTACGAGCATCCCTAGCCCCTTCTAAGTGGATGGGTTATGTGAAAGGAGCAGACAAGATGGTGTCTTTTCTCGCAACATTGGGTTGGCAGTGTGGCCCTGTCCCTGATATCTTCTTGTTGCAGTTTATTGAGAAAGCAAAGGCTGAGGGAGCTTCGAAGGCAGCAGTGTCTAGGCAGTTATTGGAGTTTTCCTTATTTATGCAAGTACATGGTTGGGGCTTTCCTATGGGTCATTTCTTGGTCCATCGCTTGTTGCTTGGTTGGTCCAGAGGTGCCATGCAGGGTTCAGATAGGCAGCTGCCCATAACTCATGATATCTTACTTAGGTTAAGGGATGTGATGCTGAGTATTTGTGTGTCACAATACAAATGATGACCCATTTGGCTTTTGTGTTTGCATTTTTTGGGGCTTTTTGGGTTAGTGAGCTTGTGGCTAGGATGGCAAAGGGGGCGGAGTTCACTGGATTGTTAGTCCAGCATGTTACCTTGTGTAGTGATTCGCTTATTCTTTATGTTCCTAGGCTAAAACTGATCAGGGCACTTCTGTAGTCCTTCAAGCTGTTCTGGGTTTACGTACCTGTCCAACTGCCAATTCCATAGCTTTTAGTCGGATTCGGCCAATGGGCAGATCTAATTTTTTAGTACATTCTGACCTTCGTCCACTGACTAAGTACTAATTTGAAATGGTGTTGCGTTCAGTTTTGTCTGCGCTCAGTTTGGATGTGGGTCGATTCAGAACTCACTCATTTGGAACTGGATCTGCTACATTGGTGGCTCGTACAGGCTTGTCTTTGCAGGTTTTGCAGGCTGGGGGCAGATTGCATGGATTGTTGGACATTCATACATCATGTGGGCCTATAGGCATGCATATGAGCATCTTTATGGGGTGCTGCTGGACTTGACTCAGCACAGTGTGACTGTTCATTGGTTGGGACATAGGGGGAAGCTTTGGGATGAATTGATTCCATGTTTACAACGTAGGCTGGAGCAGTTCGGTCAGCCACAAGTGTTGATTATACATTTGGGGGGTAACGATTGGGGTAGGATGTCTGGACGCAAATTCATTAGCATGATCAGGAAGGATTTAATGTCTATTTCTGTACTGTTACCCGCTGCTGTAATTTGTTGGTCAGACATGATTGCAAGGCCTTCTGAGATGGGATAAGGTGATTTGGTGCCACAGCTGGGCAAAGTCCAATCAGCAGATTGGTTCTTGGCTGGGTTTACTGGGGGGACATCATATCAGGCATGAGTGATCATGGAATATGGATCTGGGTCTGTTCCGAACTGACACAGTCCACTTATCCTTTATTGGCTTAGATTTGTTTCTGAATACATTTCAGGAGGCCTTGGAGGATTTGCTGAGTTAGGGATCTTGGTCGCATCTTTGGGGGTCACAGGTTAGTTTCTTACCTGTGCCTGTGGCAGGTTGTCCGAGTTGGTTGGGGTTCAGCTTTATGCTGAATGGTTTGCTGACTTGACAGTGGTCATGTCTGGATTTCTGGTGGGAACAACTGGGTGTAGTTGACCCACGTACAGCTCCTTGCTGGGCGGTGATGGGGGTCATGGGAGTGGCGATAGTGTAATGCTAGTAACCTACAGGCCAGGTGGCCTGGTGGTGTTCATCTTACTGGTTGGTGGTGGATGTTCACTGTGGGTTAGTTATTTCTTGCTACTGTTGGGCTCGGGCACCTGGTTGTCCATGGTAATAATGCTGTGGCCTATTTGATTCCACTCAGGTGTCTGTGTATTTATTGTGTTGATCTTTGTAAAAGGGAAGATGCTGGGAGAAGTGTATGTCCTGGCTACCTATATTACAACTATAATATTTAGAAAATGTATCTATTGAAAAGAGTCTAGAACTATAACAGAGAAACTGCAGCAGAGAAATTATAGAAAAGGCTGCCACATGAACAGTTTTAGATGCTTCAACAAATTTTTATAGAATGTATTAAATTCCTAGGGGTAGATATTCAGAAATATTCATTAAGTAAGTTAGCCAGATAATAATTATCTGGATAACTTACAAGGGATATTCAGCAGCATGGCTATGTGTCTGAATATTACCGAATAAGTCGCTAATTAGCTGGATAAGTTAGCTGGAATACGTTTTATCTAGCTAACTTTAGACCCTACAGTTACAAGGGGAAACATAGATAATTATATAAAAACACACAATCATAATAAAATAAACACAGGATAGCAAATCAACCTAGCTTATAAATCATTATACCACCTCTAAAGGGAACTCCACTAGGTACATAGCTATTCAGTGCAAAAAAAAAGATGAACATATATCAGGGCAGCCATCAATCAGAAAATGCCTATGTGATTAAAAACCCCTAGGCTAAATACCCAGAGGCCAATTCCCTTGAGAACATGAGGTCCCAGACTATGGCAGGGACCCTTGTAGAGATATTTTTAAGAATGTCAATGCCAAATGAGATCTTAATGGATCAATGCACTCCTTTTATATCCAGAATAATGAAGCAGATCTGTGCTCCTTTGAAAGTGAAGGCTAAGTACCACAGTCCGCCACCCCCAAACCAATGGTTTGATAGAACATTTTAATAAAGCACTAAAACAGATACTGAGGAAATTTGTTGATCAATGGAAACATTGTTACCCTATATCTTCTGCACCATCTGGGAGGTTCCCCAAAACTCCACTGGGTTCTCCCCACTTGAACTTGTAAATGGGTGGAGAACTAGAGGTATACTAGATATTGCTAAAGAACTATGCGAATAACATAATCCTTAGAAAAATGTGGTAAATATGTTTAAGAAATGTAGGAAAGGCTTGAGATAATGGAATGGAAGGTGCTAAAGACTATGCACACTGTTCTAGCAGTCCAAGTCAGTGTATAACTGAAGAACAATGGATTTATTCCTTTGAGGCTGGGGATAAGGTACTTGGTTCTGTTACCTTCCTCACAGCATAAGCTAATGGCTAGGAGACAAGGGTCGTATAAAATTTTAGAAAAAATTAATGCCATAAATTATAAAGTACATCAGAATGGCAAACTAAAAATAATTCAAACATATTACATAAACCTATTAAAGGGAAGGAACATATGAAAGTGCAATGTAATAACCAATTAAGTGGAAGATGAGTTTGACCCTTAGCCTACAGTACAACCAGGGAGCACTGTGGGAACATCTCCTCTCAAGGCGTCAGCAGGCAGAAATAGATCAGTTGATCAGAGTCATGCAAGACATCTTTTCTGAAATACGAGGGAGAATAGAAATAAATACATCATCTAAACTAACGCTAAAGTCGTTGTCAGACAGTGCTATCTAATTACTAAAGCAAAAAGGAAAGCCACAGTGTCCCGTGAAGTAAAAACCATACTACAGATGGGGGTCATTTAAGAGTCAGAGAATACCTGATGCTCCCTACTGTATAGATTCTTACACCAGATGGCACCCTTCAGTTCTGTACTGATTTCAGAAAAGTGAGCTAGATACTCCAAGAAATTGAAAATTACCATCGGTTCAGCTAGTGGAGCCTTTGATGCCCCATGGACATCAATGCCACCCCAGGCACCGACACAAGCTATGTCAGTAGCACGCTGATGAGCAAATGTAGAGAATCAAGCAGGGGCTCAAGGTAGGTCAGTGCAAGCTCCAGTATCGTCGGTGCCCCAAAGGCAAGACTCCACACTGCCTGTTCCATGGCCACTTGCATGCACTTCTCAAGCTCCTCCTCAAACATCACCAATGCCAAGACTAAATGGGAGCCAGGAGAATTGGTCACATCCTCTTTGGACCCGAGAAGAGGATTGATGGTAGACATCTGGATCGATGGAGGCTGTGGCGAAACCCTGGGCATCGTAGAGGGGTTTGCCAACATGAGGTCACTTCGGGGGCACCACAGCTTCTGCTGGTGCATCCCTGTGCCTGGCACCGTTCATTGACGGGGACCAATGCCAATGGTTCTTCGGATTCCCTCAATGCTCAGATTGGTCTCTCTCTAGCGCCGAGGCTGATGACGACACACCAGCATCTTCACCCAGAGGAGCTAGGCGAGTGCCTGTCTCCGGCTCCCCTATCAGCCTTCAAAGTCGACAGAACCAATGGCCCTGCCAATGTTGAGGACTCAATGGCCATCGGTGCTACTCCAAGGTCTTTCAATGTCGATGCCCTCAATGCCAATGTCGATGACTTGAGCTTGCCCGATCTGAAAAGTAGCTCCATCTTCTCTGATGTCCTTTTGAGGTCATCCTGGCGCATCTGTTTAGACTCCGGATGTCAATCGATGCCCCTAGGCAGAGGACTCATCTGTCATGAGGATCTGTGATAGACATAGTCCTTGTACACTTGGGGCATCACTTAAATCTCATAGAGGACATGGCGTCGCAAAATAAAAGGAACACTAAATTGAAATCGATGGCAGCAGCCATCGATAGCTGGCTGGCATCAACCACCCCAGGGGATTGACAAATGAAAAGAAACTTACCCAAACATCAAATACTTATTTAAGATGATAAGGGGAGGACATCGAAGGATCCCTCGATGAATATGAGGTAGAAAAACACGAAAAACACGTTATTGAAAAAGAAAAGGGGCTACTTTCACCACAAAACCTACAGTACCTGAATGTAATCCACTTTGAAGCGCTGAAAAACTGCGAAAAGCAGAATATAAATCTAAATAAATAAATAAAAATAAATAAATAAACTCTAGTAAGACACGTGGCTCCGTGGAAAAGAAGCCAAGACCAGCCCTCATACTTTCTGCTAGCAGCCAACATTGCATCAGCATAAGCCAATAAAGGCTCAAACTGTGAATCATGATGATCTCAACACTTGCAAAACGAAGAAAAGATTGGATCCAATTCAGAATACGGCACGCAACCATTTTTTGAGTTCCTGAGAAACGCTCAACGCCACCTTTCTTCTTTTTCTCCTTCTTCCTTCCTCTACGACCTTCCAACAATTGAAATATATCAATATATGTCCGATGCCGAATCTTCTTCCTAGGTACTTCCTCCCACAATGCCGAGAAAGTCACCAATGCCGGGGCCCCTCTATTGGCCCCTGTCTGCCCTGTCCCTACACCATCAGTAGCCGAAAGGTGAACATTTGGCATTTCAAGTTCAGAACTATTGACTGCAAAGGTGATAAACAAAAGATTTTAATACATAAAATAAACTTCCCAACTAAGATTTACAGAGAAGTTTCAAGCAGCAAAACTACCCCTCCTGTCTACATGTTCCCTGAACTGTTAAACTGGTAGCATTGTACAAATAACAATAAGCGGAAGTAGGCACATACTTTCATAGCTCTCATACTCTGGGCCATAGAAAAGTGGGCATTTCAGGAGTTGTTTTGTTTTTTTTTAACTACACATATACATTTCATTTTCAACAAACGTCCATGAACAGTAGGCATGCTACTAAAATAAATACTTTAACTCCATATAAGTTTACTTTTATATGCAAAGCTGGTCAAAATTCAAAGACAGCATACACAGGTATTTTGTATGTTAAAATGAGCTGGGTTTGAGCAGGCTGAAAAGTGCATGTATGCAGGGCCAGTTTTCTCTCCATATATTGTCGAGTGCCTAAGAAAGATATTCTAAAAAAAAAAAAAAAGAAAGAAAGAAAAAAAGAAATACTATTGAAGCAGAGTATTATCCATGTAATAGATATAGGTCAGATGTCTTCACATACCTTGCCTAGACCTGAAGCTTGTTTCAAAATATTTTGTTCCAGTTGTTTGGCTATCTTTTTGTGAAAAGAATTATTTTGACTTTGGATGACAAATACAATTTCTTTTAATTCTGTAATCAAAACAGAAATTAGCTCATTAAGACAACAAAAATATATTGATCCTTCACTAATGTATTATTTAAAGACAAGCAAAGTAATATTTAAAGACAAGAAATAGAACATCTAATTACTCAGACTATTTTATTCAATGAATAATGCATTCATGCATACATAAATAAGAAATATGCATCTGTAACACTTTAAGGTTTGTAAGAGCTTATCTGGAGACCTTCATTCAAAAGGAAAATTAATAGCTCCCCACAAATTGGAGGGTTCAATTCAGAGTTGTAAACTACTAGAGAGTGTCTGTATTTTTCTATCCCAAGGAAAAGAAATACTTGGAAGTCCCACTGCATTTAGAAAGAAAAATCTAAAAAAGAAAAAAAAACAAAACCCATGCTGTTTAGCTCTGGCTAGCAGCATAGCAGACTCGGGTCAAGTCTATTGACAGTTATTTAGGATTCTGTACAAAATTTACACAAACAGAAAGATAATGGGACAGATAAAACAAATTAAGCAGGTGGTGATAGGCAAGGGAGGTCATATAGTGTGAATGAAAATGTTACTCATCACACCTTCGTTATGCCAGTTAATGTTTCCCATTAAAGAAACATTATATTGATATGACAGGTAATGTTACGGCTGTGGCTGCTGTGCAACCGCCTCACCACCAGGGGTCCCTCTAGAGCTGGCTTTCCTGACAGGCCCAGTCCATCTCCTCTGTCCACTCTATGCTCTGGGTGTGCCCTTATAACCCTGCCTGACAGTTGCCTCGGTGCTTCGGCATCGAGCTCACCTGGGCTCCCTGCTCTAGCCTGCCTTGCGTGGCCTTCGGGCCTTCTACCTTGTCTTCGGGCCTTCTACCTTGCCTTGCCCTGCCTTCGGGCCTTTCCTTGCCTTGCGTGGCCTTCGGGCCTTTCCTTGCCTTGCCTTGCGCGGCCTTCGGGCCTTCTGTCTTGCCTTGCCTTGCGAGGCCTCCGGGCCTTCTGCCTTGCCTTGCCTTGTGTGGCCTTTGGGCCTTCTGCCTTGCCTTGCCTTGCGTGGCCTTCGGGCCTTCTGTCTTGCCTTGCCTTGCGTGGCCTTTGGGCCTTCTGTCTTGTCTTGCCTTGCCCGGCCTTCGGGCCTTCTGTCTTGCCTTGCCTTGCGCGGCCTTCGGGCCTTCTGTCTTGCCTTGCCTTGCGCGGCCTTCGGGCCTTCTGTCTTGCCTTGCCTTGCGCGGCCTTCGGGCCTTCTGTCTTGCCTTGCCTTGCGCGGCCTTTGGGCCTTCTGTCTTGCCTTGCCTTGCGCAGCCTTTGGGCCTTCTGTCTTGCCTTGCCTTGCGCGGCCTTCGGGCCTTCTGTCTTGCCTTGCCTTGCGCGGCCTTCGGGCCTTCTGTCTTGCCTTGTCTAGCCTAGTCTTGGTGGCCTTCGGGCCTTCGGTCTTGCCTTGCCTTGCCTTGCGCGGCCTTCGGGCCTTGCCTTGCCTTGCCTTGCGCGGCCTTCGGGCCTTCTACCTTGTCTTGTCTTGCCCTGCGCGGCCTTCGGGCCTTCTATCTTGTGCTGTGTATGGTCTTCGGACCTTCTGCCCTGCCCTGCCTTGCTTACTGTACATGCGGTCCTACGGGCCCTCTGCTCTATTGTCTGTGTGTGTTTGGCCTACGGGCTCTCTGCCCCGCTTGCGGTGTGTGGCCTACGGGCCTTCTGTGTGTGTGTGTGGCCTACGGGCCTACTGACCTGCCTTGACCCGCTTACGGTGTGTGGCCTACGGGCCTTCTGTGTGTGTGTGTGGCCTACGGGCCTACTGACCTGCCTTGCCCCGCTTACGGTGTGTGGCCTACGGGCCTTCTGTGTGTGTGTGTGGCCTACGGGCCTTCTGACCTGCCTTGCCCCGCTTACAGGTGTGTGGCCTACGGGCCTTCTGTGTGTGTGTGGCCTACGGGCCTTCTGACCTGCCTTGCTCTGCCGCCTGCCCTGACCCAGCCTAGACCCAGACACTGCTTCTTGCTGTCTGCCCTGACCCAGCCACGGTTTCCAGCCATCCCTGTCTCTCTCCACCTGGAGCCACCCCTTTGGGTGGTGTTCACTACCCCTGAACTCAGCCCAGGCGTAACAGGTAAAGCATTGAGACTTTCTGAAGCCACATAAATTTTATTTTGCAAAATACTGAGAACTTATTATTTTCTGACTATAACAGTATTTGCATAAAGTCTACTTATAAAACTTGTACATATCAAAAAGAAAGGTCTAAGCTATTTGTGTACCAACCACCATCAGGACACTGGGTAAATACAAAAAAAACTCCATTATTTACTCCCATATACCGTAAGCAACAGGACAATCCAGTTTTCATGAACACTGTTGTACATTAAAAGGTGACTTTTCAAAACAATACACACACCAGAACTAGGAGATACACATGCATCTAGCACATGCGCGTGTCCACCCAATTTTATAAACTGGCCAATACAGACGTACAAATTCAGATGTGCAAATCTATCACCTTGGGGAAAAAAAGGGGCGGAATGTGGGCAGGACATGGGCATTCCAGGGCGAGGCCAATAGATATGCGTGTATCGGTGTACACACACGGGTGCGTGACAGGGTCCATTACAGTTCAACTTTACTTCTGCTATAACTGAGGTGTACGTCAGTATAAAACAACTTCTAGCCACATATGACGTGATTGAGGGGGTCTGGGATAACTGGGGGAAGTGCACGCTAAAGAATTAGTGGGTTCTTGAGAACCTAGATGTAGACTGGGCAAACTGATGGACAAACTGGCGAAACTGATCAAGTCCTGGATGCGCGCCTGTTATAAAATTCTCTCACATGCATGTCTCAAGGCCGGCATTTCCCCGCTGTGCGTGTACAAGCTTAAAATTAGGGGCACACATACACATGCCCAGCCTATTTTATAACATGTGTGCGTACTTGCATGCAGGATATAAAATTGTAGTGCATCTGGCCACGTGGCCATGTACACATGAAGATGGGCGCCAGCAAACCCGTTTTAAAGCTGCCATCTAAGAGGGTAAATTTTCAAAGCCAATCATTCCTGGGGGAGTAGGGCAGTGTTTTCGAAATTTGCTGCCCTGCCCCACTACACATGTAACTTTATGCACAACGAGCAGATGCGTTCCCGGGGGCAGAGTTGGAGAGGGGTTGGAATTTATAAGTATACTTTGGCATTTTGAAAAGTATGCATGAAGTTTTCTTGGGAAAACTACCACACAGCTTAGTAAGCATAACTATTTGGGGCTAGTTTTCTTGGGATAATTTCAAAATGGGATCTATTTAATCGATTTATTTATTTATTTAAAAGTTTTTATATACTGATATTCGTTGTTGCCCAGGTAGAGTGTCCATCAAGCTAGGTGGAGAGAACATTGCCCAAATCTCTTCTTGGAGTGAGTTTCCTCACTCCGAAGGCCTTCAAATCTTCACAAGAGACCACTGTTCTGTTCGTACGTCTCACGTTGAATGTGAAAGTGGCCCCAACCCCCTACACTCTTACCTAATCCCCACCTCGAGTTACTAGGTGGGCCTCTCATAGGGATACAAATACCTGTCTAGGGAGTAGACATTATAGCAAGGCTCTCTCTCTCAGCATGCTGGATACTGAATCAGGCTGTCCGGAATTGTCGTGGACCACGATAACCCTTTACTGGCCTCTAGCGCACAATGTAACGTGAAGGAAAGGGTTGTAGCTATTAGCCACGATAGGAGCTGCGCTAACACTGCGGCTGTTTCGCGGCACACGATAACTGTTTCCCGCTTTACATATGCTCCGCCCTAACTCCACCCCCTGAATACCAAATGACAAATTTGCATTCGCAAATCGCTTTAACGGCTGTTAGCGCGATTTGCGAATTTATCTCCCGTGGTAACTCCTTGGAAAATGACCCCCATAGTAAGGGCCCCCTTGGCTGCCAGTCCTGAAAATGGCACCGAGGGGCCCTCGCCCTTACTATGTCACATGGGCTACTGCTGCCATTGGTGTCCCCAAGTGGCATAGTAAGGGAAAGGGCCGTCGGCACCATGTTGATTGCTGGCAGCCGACGACCATAGTGCAAGAGATGTGTCCCGGACCGGTCCTGGCCCCCCGCTGGAGCCACCCGGACGTCTGTCAGGTTTTGTGTGTGTTGTGAGGGCCTGGGAAGTAAATAAATTTGGCATGTGTATGGGGGGTGTGAGGAGGGTGGTTTTGTGTGTGTTGGGAGGCTGTGGAAAGTAAATCAATTTGGCATGTGTGTTGGGGGCGTGAGGAGGGTGGTGGGTGTATTTTATCTGTAAAGGAAATAGTTATCTTCCGGCGAAAAAAGTGCGCGAATGTGTTAAAATGGAAGTGAAACGTGGACCTGGACTGGCGAAATGATTAGTGTAGCGTGTGTTAGTGAAAGGTGTAACAGATGGCGCTTACATCCAGCAGATGTCACTGTTTTCTGGAAAAAAATGTTAAACCTATTTTACCTGTCACAGGTGTGACATATCTGTAATGTAAGTACAGAAGAACCTTCCTGTATGCGAAATTAAGGTTGTGTCCAAATTTGAAAGCAATCGGTTCAGTGGTTTCTGAGATTAGCGATTTTGTCCAAACTATTTAACATTTTTATTTATATAGATAAATTCCCCTGTTTAACCAGTACCAGCTCATCCTCTCCCCCCCCCGCCCCATGTCTTTTGCTCAACCTCTCAACCTGTCCCTATCACTGCTCTTTATATCTTTCTCAAATATTTTTAAATTCTATTAAAGTGTTGACCTTCACTGTAGGCTGTCCTAGGCCTCGTCATCTTCCTCTTTGGTTTTTATTAAACCTATGTTTAATTCAACACCCAGGTTCCCTCCCATGTCTTACCATCAAGTTTTGTATTAATCCACAGAGCCATCAAAACTAGTGATGATGATGTCTCAAACATCCAGCTACTCCACGCCAATTAATGTTAGAGTTGAAACTACAGCTACTCTGTGCAGGTTTTACCTGGAAGCCCAATGTAATGAGGCAGTCCTCAGGGCCTTTCAGGCCTGTCACAGGCTGAGGTGTGAACCCTTTGGACCACTGTCAGATTGGCGTTGACTGATCCGCAAGCAGATCTGGCTCTGACAGGTGGCAGCTGATGGAAGACATTCATGTGCAGAACCGAGGAAGCGAGTAGTTAGGCAGGCAAGAGTCGGGGAACGCTAAGTCTGTTCACAAAAAGGCATACTAAGCCAAGGTCGAGGCAGGCAGCAAGCAGAGCAAGGTCAGAACAGTACAGGCCAAAGAAAAAAAAACAGGCATGGTAGGAAGCAAATATTCCAGTTCAGGATAACAGAACCTGTTGTTCAAGCAAGTGTGAGGTGAATTGGGCTTCCTTCAATATTTAGTCAGTATTTATATCATCAAGCTGCACCACAGGACCTTCCTGTCTTCAGGTCCTATAAAGCTTGATATTTCCTGGACATGTCCCTAATCAGTTACAGGATGCCTGGCAGAGCCAGGATACGGGGGGGCCATGCTGGAAGGCCACAGGGGACTGCAAGACACGAGGCTGGGACCGGGACAGAGAGGTACTGAGAACAGGCCACAGTGTAAGCCGCTGGGTCAGTGACAGGTTACACTAGATGCAGCTGTAAAACTGCTCTCTGCCCACTGGTCTGTATTCTCCCCTTGAGCACCCAAAGTATCATATCACTAAGCAAGCACTCAATCCCCTGCCCTCATTTCTTCGGCTACCCCTCACTTACCCTTACCACTGCACTCTGTCTGTTACAAGTATATTTAAATTCTATCATAGTTTTGATTTCCACTATCTAGTGCTTTTTTTTTTGGATAAAAAGTTCAGTAACACTCCTATATTTTCTATTTCAACCAAACACCACCCACCCAATTTTCTCATTCCCTTATCCTCGTTCTCTCAAACCTCCTGCACACTCAATCCTCTTTAACCTCCTTCTTCTCTCTCAATGCCATCCCACACTATCAGACCAACATCCGATCCTTCTTCAATCCTCCATCCTCTGTCAAACCCCGTCCTTCCTGATCCACTCTCTTTCACCCATCCTCTCATTCTCAACCACCACATCCTCTGCTTGACCCTCTCACACCCCTATTTCCTCATTTAAGCAACACCCTCATTTGATCCTCTCTCAACCCTCATCTCTGCACTGACATGCTAAAGAACAAATTCCACATTCAGTGACCTATAAGCAAGGCCATATTCAGCAACTCTCAAACAAGCTGCATTTAAGAACGAACATAAGAAATTGCCATACTGGGTCAGACCAATGGTCCATCAAGCCCAGCATCCTGTTTCCAACAGTGGCCAATCCAGGCTACAAGTACCTGGCAAGTACCCAAACACTAACTAGATCCCATGCTAATGATGCCAGTAATAGCAGTGGCTATTCTCTAAGCCTAAGACAACTTGATTAATAGCAGGTAATGGACTTCTCCTCCATGAACTTAGCCAAATCTTTTTTAAACCCAGCTACACTAACCACATCCTCTGGCAACAAATTCCAGAGCTTTATTGTGCGTTGAGTGAAAAAGAATTTTTTCCAATTAGTTTTAAATGTGCCTCTTGCAAACTTCATGGAATGCTCCCTAGTCCTTCTATTATCCTAAAGAGTAAATAACTGATTCACATTTATCCGTTCTAGACCTCCCATGATTTTAAAGACCTCTATTGTATCCCTGCTCAGCAGGCTCTTCTCCAAGCTGAACAGCCCTAACCTCTTTAGCCTTTCCTCATAGGGGAGCTGTTCCATCCCCTTTATCATTTTGGTCGCCCTTCTCTATGCCTTCTTCATTGCAACTATATCTTTTTTGAGATGCGGCGACCAGAACTGTACACAGTACTCAAGGTGCAGTCTCACCATGGAGCGATACAGAGGCATTATGACATTTTCTGTTTTATTAACCATTCCCTTCCTAATAATTCCTAAAATTCTGTTTGCTTTTGTGACTGCTGCAGCACACTGAGCTCTCGATTTCAATGCATTATCCACTATGATGCCTAGATCTTTTTCCTGGGTGGTAGCTCCTAATATGGAACCTAATATCGTGTAACTACAGCATGGATTATTTTTCCCTATATGCATCACTTTGCACTTGGTCACATTAAATTCCATCTGCCATCTGGATGCCTAGTCTTCCAGTCTCGCAAGTTCTTTCTGCAATTTATTACAATCCACTTGTGATTTAACTACTCTGAATAATTTTGTATCATCTGCAAATTTAATTACATCACTTGTCATATTCCTTTCCAGATCATTTATAAATGTATTGAAAAGCACCAGTTCAAATACAGATCCCTGAGGCACTCCACTGTTTACCCTTTTCCACTGAGAAAACTGGCCATTTAATCCTATTCTGTTTCCTGTCTTTCAACCAGTTTGTAATCCACAAAAGGAAATCGCCTCCTATCCTATGACTTTTTAGTTTCCTTAGAAGCCTCTCATCAGGAACTTTGTCAAATGCCTTCTGAAAATCCAAATACACTACATCTACTAGCTCACCTTTATCCACGTTTATTAACCCCGTCCAAAAAATGAAGCAGATTTGTGAGGCAAGACTTGCCTTGGAGTGTTCCATTAAACCATATCTTTCTATATGCTCTGTAATTTTGATCTTTAGAATTGTTTCCACTATTTTTCCCAGCACTGAAGTCAGGCTCACTGGTCTATAGTTTCCTGGATCACCCCTGGAGCCCTTTTTAAATATTGGGGTTTCACTGGCCACCCTCCAGTCTTCAGGTACAATAGATGATTTTAATGATAGGTTACACATTTTAACTAAGAGAGCTGAAATTTCATTTTTTAGTTCTTTTAGAACCCTGGGGTGTATACTATCAGCTCCAGGTGATTTGCTATTCTTTAGCTTGTCAATCTGATTGTGCATCTTCCAGGTTCACAGTGATTTGGTTCAGTTCATATGAATCATCATCCTTGAAAATCATCTCTGGAACCGGTATCTCCCCAATATCCTCATTAGTAAACATAGAAGCAAAGAATTCATTTAGTCTTTCTATACACTCTCTTTTCCATTTTCTTCTACTGTGTAAGCAGCGCCCCCTTTCTGCTGGGAGACAGAGGGCAGGATACAGCCATGTATATCTAATGTGATGAGTCATGTTACTGAATTTATTTATATGAATTTGGCTTGTTTCCTTCTGCTGGCCAGAATGATTTATTTCTTGGTCTTAGAAATGTCAGAGATGATGATATAGATTAAATGTTCACAAGCCACTACAAAAAATTTAAGCTATTAGCATATTAGTCTGTAAATGTTTGCTTACCTATATTGGTTTGACTTGATGTTCCATTTTTTTGGTACTCCTGTGATAGAAAAACAGCACAGAGATTAAATATTTTACTCCATTAGCCCTAGCAGAATTACAATGTAATCATAAGAAATAAGAAAAAGGAAAATAAAACATTGCTATACTGTAATTAGGTTTATGTATTTATAAAATGTATAGTCTGCCAATCCACAGATCTCAGCAGGTTACAAAATACATACAGAGTATTAAAAAAAACATAACTTAATACAATATAATGTAAGCAACACTTTGCAGACACACATAGGAAATAGTACCTGTGTAAAAATAGAATAAAATAAAAGTTTTACAATCTATATAAACAGATTTAGAAAATAAAAATAAATTATTGTTCTTTCCTTGGAGTGGGGAAAAAGGATTTTAAATAACAGGGTGGGAGAAGGCAGGAGAACCTGAAAGGAGAAATTACTACTTATCTGATAATTTTGTTTTCCTTAATGTAGACAGATGGATTCGAGACCAATTGGTTATGCACCTCTACCAGCAAATGGAGAGAGAGCAAACTGACATCACAGTATACATACTCCTGCAGTGACATCAGCCTGCCAGTATTCTCTTCAAAAGCAACTGTGGACAGACTAGCAAAAAACATGATTAAAAACCATGTCTGCACTCAACCAACAAGAAACACTAAACTCAGGCAAGAATGTATGAATACTAGTCTAGGGACTGGATGAGCACTTACCAGTAATCCTCTGGAACACATAAGCACACAAGACCACCATAACACAATGATTCAGAAGCCATGTAGACAGATGGATTCAGGACCAGTGGGATGTACCTATGCTACTCCCGAATAGGGTGGGAGGCTGCCCTCGGTCAAAGTCTGTGTCCTCCCGGACCTGCACATCTAGACGATAGTACTTGGAAAAGGTGTAAAAGGAGGACCAAATCGCAGCTCTGCAAATGTCGACAGGAGACAACAATATAAGCTCCACCCATGACACTGCCTGAGCCCTAGTGGAATGAGCCCTAACCTGAGTAGGCAATGGCTTTTCAGCAGCCACATATGCAGCTGTGACCACCTCCTTAATCCAGCAAGCTATTGAAGCCCACGAAGCTAATTTGCCCTGTTTTCCTCCACCATGAAGGACAAACAGACGATCCGTCTTTCAGAAAAATTTAGAAACCTCCAGATACCTCTCGACATGTCTCTTGACATCCAAGGAACACAACAGACAATATTCCTCAGCATCTCTTTCTTTATCCAAGGATGGCAAGGAAATGGCTTGATTCAAGTGAAAATCCAAGACCGCCTTAGGCAAAAATTAAGGAAGAGTACGCAGCTGTATCACTTCTGGAATCACCCGAAGGAATGGCTCCCAGCAAGACAAGGCCTGCAGCTCAGAAATCTGATGCACAGAACATACTGCCGCAAGAAAAAATGTTTTCAAGGTCAGTAGCTGCAATGAAAGGCCCCTTAGTAGCCAAAATGTAGGACCCACCAAGAAATCCAACACCAGATTAAGACTCCACAAAGGAACCAGTAACATAGGGGAGGACGAAGATGTTTCACTCCCCTCAAGAAGCGGGCCACATCAGGATAAGACAACAAGGATTCACCATTCACCTGAACCCTGAAACAGGTAAAGAATTAAGGACCAATCCTTTATTCAACCCATCCTGCAAGAATTCCAAAATGAGCAGGATCTTAACTGAACCTCAATCTTCACACCAAGCCTCAAACACACAACAAATCTGCACATAGGCTAAGGAAGTGGAGAACTTTTGCGCTCGAAGCAAGATGGCAATCACGGCAGCAAAATATCCATGCTTCAACAGGTGAGCCCTCTCAAGGGCCATACCATAAGACAAAACCGAGTTGCATCTTCGTGAAGGACAGGCCCCTGCTTGCAACAGATTCCTGTGCGGTGGAAGATGGAGGGGGGTGTCTACCAGGAGTCTTCGCAAATCTCCATTCCATGGTCTCCTGGGCCAATCTAGTGCCACCATTCCCCTGTGGTCTTCAACCTTCCGAACTATTCTGCCCAACATGGGCCATGGGAGAAAGACATACAGCAGCTTGTCTTGCAGCCAGGCCTGCAGAAGAGCATCGATACCCTGCGTCTGAAGAATCGATGAACTTTCGTATTGCAAGAAGTCGCCAGCAGGTCTAGAAAGGGAAGGCTCCAGCGATCCACCATCAGCTGAAACGCCTCATCCAACAATACCCATTCTCCGGAGTCCAGACTCTCTGCTGTGAAAATCTGCTCTTATACTGTTTCTTCCTGCAATGTGAGATGCCAAAATGTCCTGAAGATGCATTCCCGCCCATTTCATAAGTTGGTTACCACTCAACCCTGCAATCTGTCGCTGAACTGCAAACACGCCACCCAGGCTTCCAGGTGATTGATGTTCCAGAGAGATTCCTCTGTATTCCAGCGTTCTTGCGCAGATGGTTCCTGACAGTGAGCTCCTCAATCTTGGAGGCTCCATCTGTCGTGAGCACCAACCAGTCTGTCAATGTCAGGAAGACTCCCCTTCTCAGGCGATCCACTTGCAGCCACCACTGGAGGTGAGAGCAGACTTTCAACAGCAGGTGAAGCCGAATCAAATAGTTCTGAGACTGCAGGTTCCAACAAGACAGCAGAGAGTGCTGAAGTGGACGTATATGAACCCTTGCTCACAGCACCACTTCCAGGGTTGCCGCCATCAAACCAAGCACCTATAGATAGGACCATACTATTGGGCATATAGTGTTCACCAAGAAATGCACTTGGGTCATCAACTTCTGAATATGAGCTTCTGGCAGAAAAACTTTGCCCTGCTTCATCTCAAACTGCACACCTAGATGCTCCAACGACTGAGTAGGCTAAAGACTGCTCTTGGCCATGTTTACCACCCAGCCAAGGTCCTGCAACAGGGATATTAACTTGCGGATCAGCAGACGGCTCTCTTCGAGAGACTTGGCCGAATCAACCAGTCGTCTAAATATGGGTGTAAATCCTCTCTCAGCACTGCCGTCACTACCACCATAACATTGGAAAAGGTTCTGGGAGCGGTGGCTAGACAAAAAGGCAGCAGCCGAAACTGATAATGGCATCCCATCACTGCAAAGCGCAGAAAATGCTGGTGTTCCAATCGGATAGGAATATGGAGGTATGCCTTGGACAGATTCAAGGAAGTCAGGAATTCCCCAGACTGTACAGCCATTATCACTGAGTGCACTGTCTCCATGAGAAAATGAGTCACCCACAAATGATGGTTGACCCCTTGGAGATCCAGAATGGGACGAAAAGGAGCCCTCCTTCCTGGGCACAACAAAATGAATGGAATATCTCCCCGTATTTTCTTGAGATGTGGTACCAGAGGAGAGAGAAAGGGAATGGTGAATAAAACGGAAAATGTCATAATGCCTCTGTATCGCTCCATGCAGAGACCACACCTTGAATACTGTGTACAATTCTGGTCGACGCATCTGAAAAAAAATATAATTGCGATGGAGAAGGTACAGAGAAGAGCTACCAAAATGATAAGGGGAATGGAACAGCTCCCCAATGAGGAAAGACTAAAGAGGTTAGGACTTTTCAGCTTGGAGAAGAGACGGCTGAGGGGGGATATGATAGAGGTGTTTAAAATCATGAGAGGTCTAGAACGGGTAGATGTGAATCGGTTATTTACTCTTTTGGATAGTAGAAAGACTAGGGGGCACTCCATGAAGTTAGCATGGGGCACATTTAAAACTAATCGGAGAAGTTCTTTTTTACTCAATGCACAATTAAACTCTGGAATTTGTTTGCCAGAGGATGTGGTGCCGCCTTGCGCACCGGCACGCTTATTTTGCATAGGCCGCTTATTTTGCATAGACCACCGGCGCGCACAGAGCCCCGGGACGCGCGTAGGTCCCGGGGTTTTTGGAAGGGGGCGTGTCGGGGGCGAAACCGGATGACGCGGCGTTTCGGGGGCGAGACGCAGCGTTTCGGGGGCGGGGCCGGGGGCGTGGTGCTGGCCCGGGGGCGTGGTCCAGGCCTCCGGAACCAGCCCCCGGGGTGGAAGACGGCGCGCCAGCAGTCCGCTGGCGCGCTTAGATTTACGTCTGCTTCTCGCAGGCGTAAATCTAGGGACAAAGGTAAGGGGGGGTTTAGATAGGGCTGGGGGGGGTGGGTTAGGTAGGGGAAGGGAGGGAAGGTGATGGGAGGGCGAAAGAAAGTTCCCTCCGAGTCCGCTCCAATTTCGGAGCGGCCTCGGAGGGAACGGAGGCAGGCTGCGCGGCTCGGCGCACGCAGGCTGCCCAAAATCGGCAGCCTTGCGCGCCGAGCCGCGCCAATCCAGGATTTTAGAGGATACGCGCGACTATGCGCGTATCTTATAAAATCCAGCGTACTTTTGTTTGCGCCTGCTGCGCAAACAAAAGTACGCGATCGCGCTTTTTAAAAAATCTACCCCTTAGAGAACAGCCACTGCCATTAGCAATGGTAACATGGAATAGACTTAGTTTTGGGTACTTGCCAGGTTTCTTATGGCCTGGATTGGCCACTGTTGGAAACAGGATGTTGGGCTTGATCGACCCTTGGTCTGACCCAGTATGGCATTTTCTTATGTTCTTATGTCTGAGGATCTGGTCTGACAAGGGTTGAGGACTGCGCTTGAAGGAAGGATTGTAATCCCTGAAAAAATTCTACCCAAGAACCACAGCTGGAACCACAGCTCTCAGACTGAGGAACCTTGACAGAGTAGACTCCACCGCCTGCTTCTTCTGCGGGGAGTGGCAGGGAGACACCATGAACACATCCTGAGGAACACTGTGAAATTCCCAACTCATATCCTTCTCGTATCATTCCAGGATCCACTGGTCTGATATGATCTGAACCCACCTCTGGTAAAAGAGAGAGAGGTGTCCCCCTATCTCCTGTTCCCAGGGTTGGGTCGGCAAGCCTTCATTGGGAGGCTCTGGAGGTTCCACTACCTGAGTCCCCACCCTGTTTATGCTGTCTGGGATGAAAGGACTGAGACCTGCCAAAAGGCAGAGTCCTCTGAAAGCTGGTTCCTCTGTAGGGACGAAAATACTTGGAACCACTTAGACAACCCCTCATACCAAAGGGGCACTTTAACTGCTTCTTATCTTCCGGAAACCGAGGAACCGAAGATTCGCCCCACTTACTGGCCAGCTTCTCCAACTCACTTCCAAATAAGAGTGAGCCTTTAAAGGGCAAATTCATAAGGTTAGTCTTGGAGGTCGCATCGGCCAACCAATTCCTCAGCCATAACTGTCACCTGGCCACTGTTATAGAAGACATTCCTCTGGATGAGATGAGAGCCAAATTGCAGCCCACATCTGCTATAAAGGTGGCAGCGGGTTCCATATCTGCCTTGGAATTCACCATAGAGTCGTCAACCTCTTGAGAGAGAAGCAAACAAGAGCGAGCCACCGGGGAACAACAGGAAGCTATCTGCAATGTCATTGCCACTGCTTCAAATGCTTGTTTAAAGATGGCCTCAATTCTCCTATCATGCACATCCTTCAAGGCTGCTCCTTCCTCCACAGGGATAGTCGTCCATTTAGAAATTGCACAGATAAGTGTATCCACTTTCAGAAAACGCAGGTGCTCTCTCACCACTGGATCCAGGGGATATAGGCCTTCCAAGGCCCCAAACCCCTTTAAAATTTGCCTTCAGGGGCATCCCATTCAAGATCAATCAATTCTTGAATGGCCTACATAACCAGGAAAAAACAAGAGGCTTTATGCAAAAAAAAATAAAAAATTAGATTTTTCTTTGGTTCAGACAAGGAATCCACCCCAGGGACTCCAGCATCTTCAATGTCTGGGAGATCAGGGCCAGCACTTCATCTCTATGAAAGAATTGCAACATAGTCCTATAAACAGACTGGAAGATTGGGGCAATCCAAATGGCAGATGAAATTTAATTGTGGACAAGTGCAAGGTGTTGCATATAGGGAAAAATAACCCTTGCTGTAGTTATACAATGTTAGGTTCCATATTAGGAGCTTCCACCCAGGAAAAAGATCTAGGCATCATAGTGGGTAATACTTTAAAATCATCGGCTCAGTGTGCTGCAGCAGTCAAAAAAGCAAACAAAGTTAGGAATTATTAGGAAGGGAATGGTTAACAAAACGAAAAATGTCATAATGCCTCTGTATCACTCCATGGTGAGACCGCATCTTGAATACTGTGTACAATTCTGGTCGCCGCATCTTAAAAAAAATATAGTTGCGATGGAAATGGTACAGAGAAGGGCAACCAAAATGATAAAGGGGATGGAACAGCTCCCCTATGAGGAAAGGCTGAAGAGGTTAGGACTGTTCAGCTTGGAGAAGAGACGGCTGAGGGGGGATATGATAGAGGTCTTTAAGATCATGAGAGGTCTTGAATGAATATATGTGAATCAGTTATTTACCCTTTCGGATAATAGGAGGACTAGGGGGCATTCCATGAAGTTAGCAAGTAGCACATTTAAGACTAATCGGAGAAAATTCTTTTTCACTCAACGCACAATTAAGCTCTGGAATTTGCTGCCAGAGGATGTGACTAGTGCAGTTATTTATTTAAATATGTATTTATTTATTTATTTTTATATGCCGATGTTCGAACTAGTAAATCACATCAGTTTACAAGAAATAAACAGAAATGTTTTCAAGCAATGAACATGGATGGTTTACAGAGGTATCTTACCATAAAGTCTAGGTAGTAATGAACATAACACAGTTGGTAGTGTATATGGGGGTGGAGTGAATTGGTTGTGATAGCATTTTTTATTTAGGAGACTTAATGGGGAAGGGAGTAAGCAACCTTATAAACAATTTAACTGGGTTCAAAAAAGGTTTGGATAAATTCTTGGAGGAGAAGTCCATTAACTGCTATTAATCAAGTTTACTTAGGGAATAGCCACTACTATTAATTGCATCAGTAGCATGGGATCTTCTTGGTGTTTGGGTAATTGCCAGGTTCTTGTGGCCTGGTTTGGCCTCTGTTGGAAACAGGATGCTGGGCTTGATGGACCCTTGGTCTGACCAGCATGGCAATTTCTTATGTTCTTATGGTTCTAATCCTAGGGGGATTTCCCTATCCTCTAGAGAATCAGATCTGCCTCATCATCAGTGCCCTTTGGCTTCTTGTCAGGAACATCTGCAGCTTGAGGTGTACTTTGGCGCTTAAATGTAGAGCCAGAGGAGAGAGGGGCCACTGTCTGAGGAATCTGATCTGACAGGATTGGATGGGGTTGAGGACTGCGCTTGCAGGAAGGATTGTAATCCCTGAAAACATTCTACCCAAGAAAAGGTAGAAGATCCATATAAGAACATAAGAAAATGCCATACTGGGTCAGACCAAGGGTCCCATCAAGCCCAGCATCCTGTTTCCAACAGTGGCCAATCCAGGCCATAAGAACCTGGCAAGTACCAAAACTAAGTCTATTCCATGTAACCATTGCTAATGGCCAGTGGCTATTCTCTAAGTGAACTTAATAGCAGGTAATGGAACTTCTCCTCCAAGAACTTATCCAATCCTTTTTTAAACACGCTATACTAACTGCACTAACCACATTCCTCTGGCAACAAATTCCAGAGTTTAATTGTGCGTTGAGTAAAAAAGAACTTTCTCCGATTAGTTTTAGATGTGCCCCATGCTAACTTCATGGAGTGTCCCCTAGTCTTTCTACTATCCGAAAGAGTAATAACCGATTCACATCTACCCGTTCTAGACCTCTCATGATTTGAAACACCTCTATCATATCCCCCCCTCAGTCGTCTCTTCTCCAAACTGAAAAGTCCTACCTCTTTAGTCTTTCCTCATAGGGGAGTTGTTCCATTCCCCTTATCATTTTGGGAGCCCTTCTCTGTACCTTCTCCATCGCAATTTTTATCTTTTTTGAGATGCGGCGACCAGAAATGTACACAGTATTCAAGGTTCGCGGTCTCACCATGGAGCGATACAGAGGCATTATGACATTTTCCGTTTTATTCACCATTCCTTTCTAATATTCCAACATTCTGTTTGCTTTTTTGACTGCCGCAGCCACACTGCACCGACACATCTGGTATTACTGCAAGTGCCAGGAGGCACTTGTGCAGTGCCCAATGAGCTGCCATCCCCTGCTGACCAGTCAAGGAAGTTCCAATATCGGGCGTTCCTCCTGACACATCTTTATACATAAGCTCATCAGACTGGGAAGAACCAGGCTTAGTAAAATCAGAGGAAGGTAATTCTCCCTGAGCTCTAAACAGCGCTGGCAGAAGTTAGAGGGCATACCAGGCTGTATATGACAGGCAGTGCACAGGGCAAGGCGCTTAGGTTTCTTAGCTATAGCCACCATTTTTTTTTTTCATTTTTGTGCGATTAAAATTTTAGGCATCCAGGGGTTAGGCATTCAAAGTTTGGGCACTGCAATGCTAGGCATCCCAACTTAAGCACACACAAACACAGCCAATTAGGGCACCCAGAAGAAGAGCGCATCCAAATCGGACGTCGCTATAACTTGCACATCCAAAAACCTGAACACACAACTTGGATGCAGTGCCAGAAACCTCGCAGAACTGACATTCAGAAGAGGGCAGCCAAACGTATATGCAAAAGTGTGCGAAAACACTGTCGCAGCCTACCACATGGCGCAGCAGAAAAGCCTCAGAGTGGGGCCTAACCAAAAGAGGCTGCTCAACCCGCCAGGCTCCCGCCATCCCCAAATCTCCCTTGGGTTGGAACAAAAGTTGGAATGGCACTTACATGTGCTAAGCCCTTCCCAGCTGAGTACAAAGAGGATCTCCAGCTGTGGGGGGAGAGGGTATATGCCGTCACCACTGCACTCAACTTCCTGCACCCGCTGCCTTTAAGGTATTAATCAATTATACTTAGGGAATAGCCACTGCTATTAATTGCATCAGTAGCATGGGTTCTTCTTAGTGTTTGGGTAATTGCCAGGTTCTTGTGGCCTGGTTTTGGCCTCTGTTGGAAACAGGATGCTGGGCTGGATGGACCCTTGGTGTGACCCAGCATGGCAATTTCTTATCTTCTTATGTACAATCAGCTAAGTCCATACCGGCAGCTATCGTACCAAGGCATACATCTGAGGGACCATGGAAATCACCTCAGGAATTCTCAACTGGGTGGGGGTTCATCTGGTATCACTGCAGGAGAGTGGGGCAATCAATTTTCCTTTCAGTATTCTCCTTCTTAAAACTGAAGCAATCCCCAGAAGGGAGATGCACGGTCACCATCTGCTGGAGACAGAGAATACTGGCAGGCTGATCTCACTGTAGGAGTATATATACTGTGATGTCAGTTTGTTCCATCTGCTGGTAGAGGTGCCTAAATTACTGGTCCTAAGTCCATCTGTCTACAAGCTAGGAAACATCTTATTTTCCTGGTCTATATTTCTTGACGAGATTATAAATGTTAAGATTTTGCCTGTTCCACAGGCTCTCCATGCCCTGCGTCTACCTGCAATGATGTCTGCCCACCAGCAGAAGCCTCCAGTGTGCTCTGTTCCAAACTACCCAAGCCATCTCTTCACTGACTACCCTGTCCTTGTCTGGTCATTTGTACCCTACCCAGTCCTGTCTGTTCCAGTATCCTGCCTACAGCTCCCTGTTTGTTCCAGTATACTAACACAGCACCCTCTCCTGCCCAGGCCTTTCCATCCATTTCCTTGTCCCAGTTCCTGCTTAGTGTCTGGTCCAGTACCCTGCCTTGCTGGTATCTCTCCTCGGCTGTGCTCACTACCTTGCCTTATCTCTATCTATCGAGCCCTGGTCCTTGTTCTGCGTCCAGCTCCTGTATCAAGCTTGACTTCATCCAGCTCCTGTACCAAGCCTTGCCTGCACTCCGTGTCCAAGCATCCAGCTAGTGCCTGTGTCCAGCCTTGTTCTGTAGTACTGACTCACTATAATGTATTGTCGCTGCCGCAGAGACCTATTAGACCCAGAACCCATGGGCTCAACCTGCGGGTAAGGAGGCTGGTTAGGCGGAAGACCGGTCCTAGTCCTGCCCAGCATCCTGCTACGCAGTCCTGTACTGTTCCTGGGGCGATGTACCCCAGCAGAGAGACCCTGACAGTAAA